>NC_137354.1:10329850-10392350 GCF_965287045.1 Carcharhinus amblyrhynchos
GCACGCTGGTGCTTGTTTAATATCTCTTATCCTTCCCGTCAGTCAATCAGTCAGCTGCTCGCAGCTTTTTGTGAGCAGAGATTTCCTGCTTGTAGGCCAAACAAAATAATAATGCAGCTTGTAAAGAAATACGGGAGTGAGTCTCAGAGACACGTGAATCTGTCTTGATTGCGCAATGCTTTGGCGCAAAGATCACATTTCATAACCTCAATAAAATCTGTGTAATAAGCAGATTGTCAACTTCACCAGTTCCTAGAGTAACTCTTTGTCTGCTCTGCATTGCTGCTTTAGGGACAGTGGCGTTTCCTATCTGGATCAGAAGGACTTCACAGTAAGAAGTCTCACAACACTAGGTTAAAGTCTAACAGGTTTATTTGGTAGCAAACACCGCTAGCTTTCGGAGCGCTGCTCCTTCATCAGGTGAGTGGAGAGCTCTGTTCACAAACAGGGCATATAAAGACACAAAATCAATTTAGAAACTTGATGTCTGTATCGATATGTGCGATCTTCTTGGTGATCCTCTCCACTTAAGAACGGCTTCACCAGTAGTGTAGAACAACCAGAGGGCATTGTCTGAAAGTGATTAGCACGGCTACCATTTAACGCTCCAAATATGAGTTAAATATTTAACAGGGCACTAGGCAGTGGAAGGAAGCCCAAAACTCTTTCAAGAAGAGAAGCATTTGCATACTGCCTTTCATAATCTCAGTTCCAAAGTACTTAACAGCTGATGAAGGACCATTGGGTGGCACAGTGGTTAGCACTGCTGCCTCACAGCACCAGGGCCCTGGGTTCGATTCCCGGCTTGGGACACTGTCTGTGCAGGAACCCAAGTGTCTGCTTGGGTTTCCCCTGGGTGTTCCAGTTTCCTCCCACAAATGAACGACATGCGGGTTAGGTGGATTGGCCAGGCTAAATTACCTCTTGGTGTCAGGGGGATTAGTAAGGAATACATAGGCTTATGGGGTCAGGGCCCGGGTGGGATTGTGGTTGGTGCAGGTTTGATGGGCTAAATGGCTTCCTTTGTACTGTAGGGATATTATGACTCACTGTTGTAATGTAGGAAGTGTGGTAACCAGCTTGTGCATAGCAAGCTCCCACAGATTGTCAACTTCATCTGTTCCTGGAGTAACCCTTGCCAGCTCTGCATTGTTGTTTTAGGGACAGTAGCATTTCCTGTCTGGATCATGCCTCACAAATTTGATTGAGTTTTTTTGAAGAGGTAACCAAGGAGGTAGATGAGGGCAGTGTAGTTGATGTTGTCTACATGGACTTTAGCAAGGTCTTTGACAAGGTACCGCATGGTAGGTTGTTGTATGAGGTTAAATCTCATGGGATCCAGGGTGAGGTGTCTAAATGAATACAAAATTGGCTTCTTGATAGAAGTCAGAGGGTGGTTGTAGAGAGTTGTTTTTCAAACTGGAGGCCTGTGACTGGCGGTGTGCCTCAGGGATCGGTGCTGGGCCCACTCTTATTTGTCATTTATATTAATGATTTGGATGGAGGCGAGGTTAGTAAGTTTACAGATGACACCAAGATTGGTGGCATAGTGGACAGTGAAGAAAGTTATCCCCAATTGCAGGCTCTTGATCAATTGGGCCAGTGGGCTGATGGAGTTTAATTTAGACAAATGTGAAGTGATGCATTTTGGTAGATTGAAACAGGGCAGGACTTACTCAGTTAAAGGTAGGGATTTGGGGAGAGGTGCAGAACAAGGAGATCTAGGGGTACATGTTCATAGCTCCTGGAAAGTGGAATCACAGGTGGACAGAGTGGTGAAGAAAGCATTCAGCATGCTTGCTTTCATCAGTCAGAACATTGAATACAGGAGTTGGAATGTCTTGTTGAAGTTGCACAAGACATTGGTAAGGCCACACTTGGAATACTGTGTACAGTTCTGGTCAACCTATTATAGAAAGGATATTATTAAACTAGAAAGAGTGCAGAAAGGATTTACTAGGATGTTGCCAGGACTTGATGGATTGAGTTATAAGGAGGGGCTGGTTAGACTGCGACGTTCTTCTCTGGGGTGTAGGAGGCTGAGGGGGTATCTTATAGAGGTCTATAAAATAATGAGAGGCACAGATCAACTAAATAGTCAATATTTTCTCCCAAAGGTAGGGGAGTCTAAAACTAGAGGGCATAGGTTTAAAGTGAGAGGGGATAGATACAAAAGTGTCCAGAGAGGCAATTTTTTCACACAGAGGGTGCTGAGAATCTGGAATGAGCTGCCAGAGATAGTAGTAGAGGTGGGTATAATTTTGTCTTTTAAAAAGCATTTAGATGGTTAAATGGATACGATGGGTATAGAGGGATATGGACCAAATGCGGGCAATTGGGACTAGCTTAGGAGCTTTAGAAAATAAAGGACAGCATGGACAAGTTGGGCCGAAGGGCTGTAAACCTCTATGACTTTGCCAGTAGTGTGGAACAGCCAGAGGGCATTATCTGAAAGCGATTAGCGTGGCTGCCATTTAGCACTCCAAGCATGAGTTAAAATCTAACTGGTTTATTTGGAATCTCGTGCTGTCAGAGATTAGGTGAGTGATGAAGGAGCAGTGCTCTGAAAGCTTGTGATTCCAAATAAACCTGTGGTACTTTAACCTGGTGTTGTGAGACTTTTTACTTAACACTCCAAGCATGAGTTAAATATTTAACGGGGCATAGGCAGTGGGAGGAAGCTCAAAGCTCGTTCAAGAATTTGTATACTCCCAGATGACCGGATTACCTGTTTCAGTTGTGTCCATTGAAGGATAAACATTGTCCTGGACACCAAGGATAACTCACCTGTTCCACATGATCTTCTGACATAGTTCTGATCATGATCACATTGCCCTTTGTGGGAGTTTGCTGCCCCATTGACCACAAAGCACTCTGAGTCACCAGGTAGTCAGACAGAGTGCTTCATAAATGCAAGACCGTCCTTTCTCATTCTTTCTCAAATCCCTGATGTTCGCCATCGGACTCATGACATTTCATTCCCTCCAGTGTTGGAATACCTCTCTCGTGTTTTTGGCTACTCAAACCAACAGTCATAAAGTCAGAGTCATGGAGATTTACAGCATAGAAACAGGCCCTTTGGTCCAACTTGTCCATGCTGCTCCTTTTTATCAAACCCCTAAACTAATCCCAATTGCCCTCATTTGGCCCATGTCCCTCTACACCCGTCTTACCCATGTAACTATCTAAACGCTTTTGAAAAGACAAAATTGTATCTGCTTCTACTACTACAGCTTGTTCCAGACACTCACCACCCTCTGTGTGAAAAAATTGCCCCTCTGGACCCTTTTGTATCTCTCCCCTCTCACTTTTAAACCTATGCCCTCTAGTTTTAGCCTCCCCAACTTTGGGAAAAGATATTGACTATCGAGCTGATCTGTGCCCCTCGTTATTTTATAGACCTCTATAAGATCACCCCTCAGCCTTCTACACACCAGGGAAAAGAGTCCCAGTCTATCCAGTCTCTTCTTATAACTCAAACCATCAAATCTCAGTAGCATCCTAGTAAATCTCTTTTGCACTCTTTCTAGTTTAATAATATCCTCTCTATAATAGGATGAGGTTGAGGTGTAGTCTGAACTTTTTGAGTTCTTGAGTGACCATTTAGAGAGCCAGATGTAGTGCTACTATGAGGGTATTTACAGTGGGATGGTGAGTGGGCTATTTTAGTCCACCTTGTTATGCCTGATGAATTACTGCTTATCACAACTCCATGGAGGCCATTTTTGTGTTGTTGCTCCCTGAGGAGTGGGATCCACAATTATTATGTATGTCGGGGCATAGCCCCTTTAAGGGAATGGGTCATGTGATCTGGGGTGTGGAGGGTGAGCTGGTTAGGAACCGTCCTGAGTGGGCGGGCAATGTTCGGAGTGTAGAGCGAGTGGATTAAAGGCCTGTGTTCTCTGATATGCGGCTGGGGAGTAGTTCTCGAGGAGACACCTCAGTACTCAGAGATTTAACAACAACAATGTGAGATTTAGATGTGATACTGAGCTGGCATCCATTCCAGTTTTCATCCTTGCCACCAAACTGTGGTAACTCAGGATTAAATGGCATGATTGGAGATCTGTTCCCAAGCTTCCCGTTCCATTGAACCCCTGGCATCATAGAATCCCTACAGAGCAAAAGGAGGCCATTCGGTCCATTGACCACAATCCCACCCAGGCCCTATCCCCATTACCCCTGTATTTACCCTAGCTAACTCCACTGACATTCAGGGACAATTTAGCGTGGCCAATCCACCTCACCTGCCCATCTTTCAGACTGTGGGAGGAAACCGGAGCACCCGAAGGAAACCCATGCAGACACAGGGAGAATGTGCAAACTCCACACAGACAGTGACTCAAGCCGGGAATCAAACGCCTGGCGCTGTGAGGCAGCAGTGCGAACCACTGTGCCATCGTGCCTCCCTTGTAGGTGAAGGGTTTCCAGATGGAACTGTGAGAAGAGATCAAACCTAAAAGGTTTAGGCTTCTGCAACCTTTCTCTTCTGCCACGCTTATTTAACCAGCCTCCCATCCACTGACTCTGTCTACACTTCCCGCTGCCTCAGCAAAGCAGCCAGCGTAATCAAGGACTCCACGCAGCTCAGACATTCTCTCTTCCACCTTCTTCTGTCAGGAAAAAGATACAAAAGTCTGAGGTCACGTACCAACCGACTCAAGAACAGCTTCTTCCCTGCTGTGATCAGACTTTTGGATGGACCTACCTCACAGTAAGTTGATCTTTCTCTACACCCTGGTCATGACTGTCACACTACATTCTGCACTTTCTTGTTTCCTTCTCTATGAATGGTATGCTTTGTCTGTATAGCACGCAAGACACAAAACCTCTTTCAATATGTTAATACATGCGACAATAATAAATCAAATCAAAAAACCAAGTCATGGGACAATTTGTTCAAGAGTTGTCTGCTTGCAGCGAGATCTCTGGCTGGATTACCTACAGTAAGAAGTCTGACAACATCAGGTTTAAGTCCAATAAGTTTGATAGTAAACTCACAAGCTTTCGGGGTTTGCCCCTTCATCAGGCAAATCGTCATCGTTCGTCGTTGTTAGCCTGACGAAGGGGCAAACCCCGAAAGCTTGTGAGTTTACTATCAAATAAATTGGCTGGACTTTAACCTGGCGTTGTCAGACCTCTTACTGTGTTTACCCCAGTCCAACGCTGGCATCTCAGCATCTGGATTACCTATGCAGGGTAATACAATGGGAAAGCTCTGTGGTGTCGGCAGCTCTGTAGCAGTGTAGCTAGTCCCAAGGAGGGCAGCAACAGTCTCTACAGCTTCCCAGCACCACACCCTCACTGCCCTCTGTACTGTGCCCCTGTTTGGACACGTAACCAGGCAACAGGCTGCATAAACAGTGCACCTGGCAGTCACAAACAGGAAACCTCTGCACGTGACAGCGCGAAGAAAGCTTGACTCATTCACACACAGACAGACTGGGCCAAGCAGATACAATGTCTGCTGACCCTCAGAGCAAGCTGGCTTCACCCGATTGAGAATCACCAAGCCATTTGAACCTCCGTCCCCCGCCACTCTCCAGCCCACCCTCTGGGTTAGCCCGAACTGGTACCTATGAGCAGGCATTGATGCAAGGTGCGTCTAACCAAGCTTAATTCTGTCGATGGTTTCCCTGGTGCACTCTCTGTGCAGTCGACTGTGGCAAGTGGTAACCCCAGTGTATGTTGGGAGCTGGGAGCTGAGACAGTGCAGGGCTCCTTTCCCACTTCTCCCAACTCCGGACACCACACAAAATTGATTTGATTCATTATTGTCACATGTATTGGGACACAGTGAAGATTATTGTTTCTTGTGCGCTATACAGACAAAATATACCATTCATAAAGCACCCAGGGGAGAAGGGAAGGAGAGAGTGCAGAACATTCATCGGAATTTATCGGAGCGGGCATGGGGTGGACAACGGAAATGTCCATTGAACTCGGGCAGGATTTTCCAGACTCGAGTCAGGAAATCCTATCAGTGTTGTTACAGTCAAAGCTTGGGTGCAGAGAAAAATCAGCTTAAAATGGACCTTAGTAGGTGCATTCAAAACTCTGATAGCAGCTGGGAAGAAGCTGTTCTTGAATCAGTTGGTACATGCCCTCAGACTTTGGTATCTTTTGCCTGATGGAAGAAGGTGGAAGGTTCTTTTCTAACATTTATTTATTAGTGGCACAAGTTGGCTTACGTTAACACTGCAATGAAGTTACTGTGAAAATCCCCTAGCTGCCACACTCTGCCACCTGTTCGGGTACACTGAGAGAGAACTTAGTATGGCCGATGCACCTAATCGGCATGTCTTTCAGACTGTGGGAGGAAACCGGAGCACCCAGAGGAAACCCATGCAGACAGGGGGAGAACATGCAGACTCTGCGCAGACAGTCACCCAAGCCGGGAATCGAACTCGGGTCCCTGGCGCTGTGAGGCAGCAGTGCTAACCACATTGCCACCATGCCACCCAGGAGAGAACATGTCCAGGGTCTGTGGGGTATGTGATTGTCTGTCCCAATGTTTGTGCTCAACAGAAAAGGGGGGAACATGTCCTGTTCCTCCCATTATTCTCCTTGACAGTGAAGCAGACACATGCTAGTCTCGTTGGTGACATTTCTTTGGAGTGTTGATAACATTCGAGGCCTGGAGCAGAGAACAAATATATATTTCAGCCACGTTTATAAATAGCAATCAGCTCTCAAACAAGCTGCTCCTTCCATAAAGCCTCTGCTTTTGAATCCAAAGTGATTTAATTCTATAACAGCGTCCAATCTCTTAAAGGGGCAACAGATTGATGGAATTCTATCCCTGGGTGGGTGAAAAATCCACAATGTTCCTTTAAATGAGCTTTGTTACAACCAAGTGAGGCAGGGTCAGTTAAGACTCCCCTATACTACCATCCCCAAATCTGACCCTTACAGGGGTGAAGGTACTTACGCAATGTCTGCTTTCAACCATTTCATACTGGTTGTAGAGAAACACGGGTGGGATTCTCCAGCCTCGTTTGCCCTCCTGGGGTCAATGGACATTTGCAGAGTCATAGAATCCCTACGGTGCAGGAGGGGGCCATTCGGCCCATCAAGCCTGTACCCACAGCAATCCCACTCAGCCCGATCCCCATAACCCCACATATTTCCCCCACTAATCCCCCTGAAACTAAGGGTCAATTTAGCATGGCCAATCCATCTAACCTACACATCTTTGGATACTAATGGGCAATTTAGCATTGCCTATCCACTTAACCAGCGTGTCTTTCGGACTGTGGGAGGAAACCGGAGCACCCGGAGGAAACCCACACTGACGTGGGGAGAACTTGCAGACACCACACAGTCAGTGACCCGAAGCCGGGAATCGAACCCAGCTCCCTGGCATTGTGAGGCAGCAACGCTAACCACTGTGTCACCGTGCCACATACATGAATAAATGGGCGTAAGGTAAGATTAGGGCACGGAGGAACACCAGGTGTGGAAAGTTCAGAGGTCGGTGGGCCGTAATTTGATCTTTGCTTCTTGTATGGAACCTGGATTCAAATCTGGCTAATGACTTCTCCATCCGCACTATCCTGGTCGAGGTGTAAATCATGGTCTGTTTTGTTTGGCATACCAATGATTAACCCTACATGAGTTTCACCGCTATCCCCCTTGTGAGAATCACAAGTGTCTGCTTTGGGGAGGTTCTCTTACCTTTCTCTTTCTTTTAAGAATGAGCATTCCCCTAACCTGCTCCATGTCCCCTAGAATGCTACTGCCTCCAGGTGACGTTCAGTTTCTGTCTGTGGCACATGGGTGTTGCTGGCTGGGCCAGCATTTATTGCCCATCCCTAGTTGCCCCTTGAGAAGGTGGTGGTGAGCTGTCTTCTTCAATCACTGCAGTCCATGTGCTGCGGGCTGAGCCACAATGCCGTTAGGGAGGAAATTCCAGGATTTTGACCCAGCGAATGCGAAGGAACACATATATTTCCAAGTCAGGATGGTGAGTGGCTCGGAGGGGAACTTGCAGAGGTGGTGGTGTTACCCTGTGTCTGCTGCCCTTGTTCTTCTAGATGGAAGTGGTCATGCGTTTGGAAGGTGCTGTCTAAGGATCTTTGGTGAATTGCTGCAGTGCATCTTGTAGATGGTACACATGAGCGTTGTTGGTGGAGTGAGTGGATGTTTGTGGACGGGGTGCTAATCAAGTGGGCTGCTTGGATGGCGTCCAGCTCCTTGAGTGTTGTTGGAGCTGCATTCATCCAGGACAAGTGGGGAGTATTCTATGATACTCCTGATTTGTGCCTTGTAGATTTGGCCAGGCTTGGGGAGTTAAGAGGTAAGTTACTCACTGCAATATTCCTAGCCTCTAACCTGCCCTTGTGGCCACTGTGTTAATGTGGTGAGTCCAGTTGAGTTTTTGGTCACTAGTAATGTCAAAGGTGCTGACAGTGAGGGATTCAGTGATGGTAACACCATTGAATGTCAAGGGGCAGCGGTTAGAATGTTTCTTATTGGTGATGGTCATTGCTTGGCATTTGTGTGGTGCAAATGTTGCTTGTTTTGCTCTCTTGTGGTCTTGAACTGGGTGGGGCAACACCTTCACTCTTCCTTGTTCTGTGTTGGAACTTGCCTGTGTAATGACTTCAATCAGGCCATTGAGGATGGCCTATTGGAATATGAGCTCCCTGATATAAAGGTCAATTGATGGGCCAATCAGGGAGTTTTTTCCTTGTACTTAAGAGGGTGTGTCAGTTCCTCTGGCATTCCCCAAAATAGATTGCTGTCTGTGGTTTGTAAATAAAGGGATTTTGGTGAAGAGACTTTTACCTCCAAGGACTTATTACCCCCTAGTTCCCATTTAAGCCTGTCATGAAGATGCCTTCTAACAGATCACTCACTCCCTTCCTTTATCCTGCTCAGCATTTCGAAGCGTTATAATACGTGCCTGCATGCCACTGTCATGTAAAGGTGCTCAGCAGAGCAGGGGTTAACTTGGGACTGGAGGGTGGCACTGCCCATGGTATGATGTATGGAGTCACATGGTAAGAGACTCTGAGAGAACAGTTGTGAGACAGAACTCTAAGTAAGCAGCATGGCCTGTATGGTCAGGAACATCATGCATGACTGTAACCTGGGAACTGTACTTAGTTAAAGGCTACCAATAAATAGTTGATGTTTAAATATACAAGGCTCAACTTTCCTCATTGAAACTTCCACAGAAAGCCACAGTACAACATACGCTGGCAGCAAACAGCAATCAAGAATACCACAACCTCGTGGACCTCACTTACTTCTGCTGGCCTGCCTTTGGACCTTTTAACTTCCTCAATTTTATATTTTGAATTTTTTAACTTCTGCTGACCTGGATTTGCATCTTTCGAACTCCAGTGGTGGTTTCATAACTACTGCAACTCCTATGGATTCTATCCCGACCCATTTTATTTCTACTGGCCTAGCTTTGGACTTTTTATCTTCAAATAACTCTTTCCTAGATACCCCAATAGGAATTTTATACACCCCGCCACCTCCTCCCCCCAGAAGCACTTCCAAATGTCTCATGGTTCCCTGCATTTTGGTGGCCTCCTGTTTTGGTTTTTCCGAAAGGAATTTGGAACCTCTCTCTGTCTCCTGTACTCCTACAGATTCCTGCATGCTTTATCCTGCCTTTTTAGCCTCTCTCATCGATCCTGGACATTTTGGTGTGTAATATTCTTCAGCCTACTCCAGCGGCAGGCAGGGTGCCACATGGCGGCACGGTGGCACAGTGGTTAGCACTGCTGCCTCGCAGTGCCAGGAACTCAGGGTCCGATTCCCGGTTTGGGTCACTGGCTGCGGGGAGTCTGCATGTTTTTCCCATGTCGGCATGGGTTTCCCCTGGGTGCTCCAGTTTCCTCCCATAGTCTGAAAGACATACTGGTTAGGTGAATTGGACATGCAGTGCAGAAGGAGGCCATTCAGCCCATTGAGTCCACACCAACTACCATCCCATTCAGACCCTATCCCCAATGCTTTTTCCCTAGCCAGTCCTCCCAGACGCTAAGGGGCAATTTAGCAAGGCCAGTCCACTGAACCAGCACGTCTTTCGGACTGTGGGAGAAAACTGGGGCACCCGGAGGAAGCCCACGCAGACATGGGAAGAATGTGCAAACTCCGCACGGACACTGACCCAAGCCTCGGCAAAGTAGCCAGCATTATTGAGGGCCTCATGCACCCCGGACATTCTCCCTTCCACCTCCTTCCTTCGGGAAAAAGGTACAAAAGTCTGAGGTCACGTACCAGCCGACTCAAGGACAACTTCTTCCCTGCTGCTGTTAGACTTTTGAATGGACCTACCTTGCATTAAGCTGATCTTTCTCTACACCCCAGCTACGACTATAACACTACATTCTGCACTCCCTTGCTTCCTTCTCTATGAACAGTGTGTTTTGTCTGTATAGCGCACAAGAAACAATACTTTTCAATGTATGTTAATACATGTGACAATAATAAATTAAAAACCCGGGTTCCTGGCGCTGTGAGACAGCAGTACTAACAACTGTGCCACCCCAATGCAAGTGCCTCCCAGGACTTTTCCCACTGGGGATTCTAATTTGAGGTTTCAAAGTTGTTGTGACCCCCTCAGTAGGAGCTATGAGTTGTAAGGGGAGTGGTTTGACCTGTGAAAACCTACGGGGGAAGGCGGGTCCTCTGAGAGAGGGGCTTGGTTGGAGGTGTGGGATGGCAGTTTTTAATCTTCACATACATTTAAAAATGCATCTTTTCAATTGATTTGTTTTTGATCAGGAATCAGGCCTCGATCGACAGCCAATTAGGCCTCACCCACCTTTAAAGAAACATGCCAGGATTTAAAGTGGTCTTGCAGCTGTTAACGTTCAGTCAGAGCTCCATGGCAACCATTGCTGCTCATGGCTCCGCTGGGTCATGACCTCCATTCTGGGAAGCCTTGTCCTAAGCTCTGGAATTCTCTCCACAAACCTCTCCACCTCTTTATGTGATAATTAAGATGATTAAGAAGACATACGGCGTGCTTGCCTTCATCGCCAGGACATTGAGTACAAGGATTGGCGAATCATGTTGCGGCTATATGGTACCTTGGTTAGGCTGCATTTGCAGTATTGCGTGTAGTTCCGGTTGCCACACTACCAGAAGGATGTGGAAGCTTTGGAGAGAGTGCAAAGAAGGTTCACCAGGATGTTGCCTGCTCTGGAGGGCATGAGGAGATTGTTTTCAATGGAAAGACAGAGGTTGAGGTGGAGGCCTGATAGCTGTCTGCAAAATTATGAGAGGCATAGACAGAGTGGATAGTCAGAGATCTTTCCCTAGGGTGAAAGTGTCAATTACCAGGGGGCACCGGTTCAAGGTGAGAGGGGGAAAGTTTAAGGGAGATGGACGGGGAAGCTTTTCATGCAAAGAGTGCTGGGTGCCTAGAAAGCGCTGCCAGAGGAGGTGGTGGAAGCAGAGACATTAGCAAGATTTAAGAGGGATGGGTACACAAATAGGGAGGGAATAGAGGGATACAGACCGAGCAAGGGCAAGAGGTGTTTTTTAATTCAGTTAGGGTATCACGATTGGCACAGGCTTGGAGGGCCGAAACGCCTGTTCCTTTGCTGTACTGTTCTTTGTTCTTAAGACCAGCATCTTGGGCCAAGCTTTTGGTCCTAACTTCTCAATACGAGGCTCGGTGCCAAATTCTGCCCGACAGCACTGGCGCTGTGGCGGCGTCAGACAAGTGCAGAGTTGTTGTTGTTTCGGTTCATGAGATGGCACTGTGGCTGGAAGCTTTGTCAATGCAAATCGTTCCACTCCCGAATAAAATGATGGGAGTGCTCAGTAACGCAGTTCTACCTCTTGTCCTGTAACATCAGGGGGGAGAGAAATAGGGCAGCAAGCATGACTGCAGTGTGAGGGGACACTGAAAGGGTGAGAGCACTTGTCCTCGCCTTGGGGAGGACTGATGTTTGAAGCAGTCATTAGGCAGTCAAGGACCAAGGGTTAACACGTGTAAATGCCTGCAGAGCGATGTGACGGAGACAACCGGTTCATAGGAAGGGAGAGGCAGGTTGGAAATGTTCAGGTTCAAAGCTACAGAGCTGTGCAAATGTCCCAGTGCAGGATTATTCTCCAATGTCTTGGTCCTTTTAGTGTCAGTCATTTCAAAGATTGCCTACAGCTAACCAGTAGTATTAGTATGGATGGCAGACTCTCTGCCCCCCCCAACAATGCACGCTCCCTATTTACCAACAGTAGAATTGGAATGAATGTCACAGTGTTTGAGTGCTTACGGATAAATAAACACATGGAGCAGTAGAGATAAAAAAAAAACGGGATTGGAATTCCCAACTGCAACCCTCCCAGTTTAGGTTAGGATTCCAGCATAATATTTGCAGCATACTTAGCATGCAAGGGAATTGTCTCGCTCCTGGTTTTTACAATATTGTGGGAGGAAAAGGTCACCTCTGAGTCATCGAACTGGTTCGCAACAGAGACACCCAGTCAAGGGCATGATGGAGAGATCCACAGACGCAGCTGTAAGACGTTACTGTGTAAAACACAGGCCAGTCGCTGTAAGCACTGATCAACTCTCAACACATCAGAAAAGGAGAAGAAATAGAGGGTTTATTTTAGGATGACTGCACCATAAATGCCAGAGACGCTTCCAAACGCGCTGCCTGTTTTAGCCACACTGAAAATCTAATTGCAAAGAAATGCATTTGGAAGACAGTCATTCCCATTGATCTAATGCTGCACCAAACACTGCAAATAATTCAATTGCAGTCGGGCCTCTTACTGCACTTTCCATAAACAAACGTTTCTGAGGCTGGCATCTGAATTTCTCGCTGTGTACAGGCTAACATAGCCCAGGGTCTACTGGATTAACACTGAATTTCAGTCAATCAACACGAAGAGTGCAGGGTCAAATCATCACAACCTGACTTCCATTTTACCAATACTGACTGGGGTGGGTATATATATGTGTGTGCTTTTGTTTGTATGTGTGTGCGTGTGCATGTGTGTGATTTTTTTTGTGTGTGTTTTTATAGGTGTGTGTATTTTTGCATGTAGGTGGGCATGTGGGCATGTGTATGTATGTATTTGTATATGTGTGCATGTGAGTGTTTGGTGTCTGTGTGTGAGTGTGTGTGTGTGTGTGTGTGTGTCTGTGTGTATATTTGTGTGATATTGATATCTGATATCCAAATGCAACAAGATATGGATAATATTCAGGCTTAGGCACTACAAGTTAGGAATGTGATGGAATACTCCCCATTTGCCCTGGATGGGTGCAGTTCCAACAACATTCATGACGTTGTACACAATCCACGATGAAGTAGCCTTGCTTGATTAGCACCCCATCCACAAACATTCACTCCCTCCACCACTGACACACAGTGGCAGCAATATGCGCCATCTACAAGGTGCACTGCAGGAACTCACCAAGGGTCCTGAGGCAGCACCTTCCAAACTCATGACTACTGCCATCTAGAAGGGCAAGGACATGGGTACACCACCACCTGCAAATTCCTCTCCAAGCCACTCACCATCCTGACTTAGAAAAATATCACCTTTCCTTCGCTGGTACAAAATCCTGGAATTCCTTCAGTCTCACTTTGGGGAATCAGCAGTGTTCATGTGGCTGTTTTAACAACATCTTCCAAACTTGCGACCTCAACCGCCTATAAGGATAAGGGAGGCAGACATATAGGAACACCAACATCTACAAGTTCCTCTCCAAGCCATCACCATCCTGACTTGGAAATAAATTGCTGTTCCTTCACTGTCGCTGCGTCAAAATCCTGGAACTTCTTCTCTAACAGCACTGTGGGTGTACCTACACCACATGGACTGCAGCGGTTCAAGAAGGCAGCTCACCACCATCTTCTCAAGTGGCAATTAGTGATGGATAGTAAATGCTGGCTGAGCCAGCGACACCCACGTCCTTTGAATGAATAAAAAATGGTCTTAACCTGCACACCAAGGTTTAATAGTGCAGTTTCTGTCACCTCATTAATACAATTAACCGTATATATAGGTCACCCACCAAACAATTTTTTAACTGAGTAGAGAAACAGACACAAAGTCCATATTGACACAGCTGGGGCAAACTATAGGTGCTCGATGTTATGCTGTTTCCACCCTTTGGGGGCAGGTTAGTATTTAAAGTTTAAAGTGTATCTATTATGTGACAAGTAGGCTTACATTAACACTGCAGTGAAGTTACTGTAAGTAGTCTCACAACACCAGGTTAAAGTCCAACAGGTTTATTTGGTAGCACAAGCTTTTGGAGTGCTGCTCCTTCATCAGGTGAGTGAAGTTACTGCGATAATCCCTAGTTGCCACACTCCAGCGCCTGTTTGGGTACACTAAGGAAGAATTTAGCATGGCCAATGAACCTAACCAGCAAGTCTTTCGGACAGTGGGAGGAAATCAGAGCACCCGGAGGAAACCCACGCTGACACAGGGAGAACGTGCAAACTCTGCACAGACAGTGATCTGAGCTGGGAATCGAACCCAGCTGCTAACCACTGTGCCACTGTGCTGTCACTAGGCAGGAGGCCCTATCATGGTTTCACCTCTGCCAGGTAAGTATGGGTGGGGGCAAGGGTGGGGGAGCTTAGGGCCTTAAAATTGGATGGACGCCATCCCTTATTAATTGCAGCTAAGATCCACCTCCCGCTGGGAACTAGCATGCGACCATTCCCGTTTCCCACATTGGGCTGCTGTGCCACATGGACACTCATCCTTTTAACTCAGCGGCACTTCCAATAAACTCTTTCTCAGCGACAACTGGTTCACAAATGAAGGCTTCAACAAATTGGAGGTACAAAATGAACAAACTGAAGCCGGTTCCTCCTTCCCTCCTACCCAAGGGACACAAGGTCAAACGACTGGATCACTGACAGTGCGTGTGGAATAAAACTGAACGGACCGCAAACAGGTCTAGGAATGAGACTGGCTAATCCCAGCTTCCAGTTTTCTACCCATTTTGTGTACTGTTGGCCTGTTTACACTGGGGGCCTGGCCCAAGACCACGACAAACCAAGCACAAATTGCGACTGAACATTCTGTGTGCAATGAGGCTCGATAGTAGTCATGATGTGGATGTGCCGGCGTTGGACTGGGGTAAACACAGTCAAAAGTCTGACAACACCAGGTTTTAGTCCAACCAATTTATTTGATAGTAAACTCACAAGCTTTCGAGGGGACTCCCTCTTCGTCAGGTGAAGAGGGAGTCCCCTCGAAAGCTTGTGAGTTTACTATCAAATAAATCAGTTGGACTAAAACGTGGTGTTGTCAGACTTTTGACTGTGCAATGAGGCTGACAGAAGGACGCAGCCAGGGTTAGTCCATTCTATGCGAGCCATGAGCGCAGACAAACATGAGGACCTCAAACGATATTGATACTTCTTCTTTTCTCCCCACACTGACATCTTCGATATTTGACACATAGTTAACATCCACCGCCATATCAATAATGGCACAAAGTGTCAGCACTGTCACATTATCCATCAGCAGTGCTTTAATCTGCCAACGTGTTATTGCAGACGGTACAGATAAAGCTTCCTAATTGATTTTTTTTTGGGGGGGGGGGGGAGGGTGGGTGGGGGAGGGAGTTCTTCAAGCCAAAGAAAAGGAGTCACAACAGAGTTTCGAATCAAAATGGATTTTAAATTTATTACACAATGGCATTCCTGCTCTGGGAAACGGTATGGATTTTCTGTCGTTCTTGCAATGGGGAGGTGGAACCAAGTGCCTCATGCAGACTAGAATATCAAGTAACCACTTAGAATTAATGCACTGGGGATTTCAGAAGCAAATGATATCAGAGACAAACTGCAGCAAGAAGTGAGAGAAAAAAAATCAGATATTGGTGGCTGAATCTAATTGAAAGGTTGAAGCAGCGAGTGATACCTTCCTCATTTATTCCCTACCAGATATCTTAAGCATGTTAATAATCTCTTTAACAAATCACTTTTAATGAGCTTGGGTCACTCTCCACTAATGAGAGACCAATTTTCACTCCCATATTACATCCTCAGCAGCCAATGCAGATTGCTAAATATTTCATTAGCATCCGAGGCTTTAAAGATCTTTAACCCTTCCCATGCTGGGAAAACACAAGTTCCTTACCACCCCGAGCGCGGATCTTGGGACTGGAACCCCAGGAGGGGAAAGGGGGACAATTTTCCCTTCCCTTTCAGCGGAACTAAAGGGACCATCCTTTAAAACAGAGATGAGGAGGAATTTCTTCAGCCAGAGAGCGGTGAATCTGTGGAACTCTTTGCCGCAGAAGGCTGTGGAGGCCAGGTCATTGAGTGTCTTTAAGGCAGAGATAGATAGGGTTTTTGATTAATAAGGGGATCAGTGGTTACGGGGAAAAGAGAGAAGAATGGGGATGAGAAAGATATCGGCCATGATTGAATGGAGGAGCAGACTCGATGGGCTGAGTGGCCTAATTCTGCTCCTATGTCTTATGGTCTTATCATTCAGCCCCTTGAGTCTGCTCCACCATTCCGTAAGATCATAGCTGATCTGAGAGTGAAGGACACCTCAAGCTATGGAGGGTGGTTGTAATTCTTCTTATGAGTTACCATAGTTGCTGCCTGTAGATTCCTCTTGGAAGTGATGGGAGACGGGGGTTGGGGGGTTGGGGAGAATGGGCATGTAGTGTGGGGGGGGGGCTTCTCTTTGAATAAATTAGTGCAAGTTTTATTGGGTAATTAGTGTAAGGTTTATTGGGTCTTTCATAGGAGATTTTGACAGTGCTAATTGGCATATAGGGACTTTTTGTTATTCATTCATTTTTACCTTATCCCCATTGATGTAGACAGGTTGTATCACAACTTGGTATGGCTCCTGCCTTTCAGCCCAACTTGTCCATGCCCAGCATTCGTTACCCTCATTGAGTGGCGTGTTGGGCCATAGCGGGCATCCTAAGCATCAACCACATTGCATTGTTTTGGATCTGGAGCCACATGTAGGCCAAACCAGGCAAAGATGGCAGGGTTTCCTTCTCTAAAGGGCATTGGTGCACCAGATGGGTTTTTTACAACAATGCTTTCATGGTCATCACGAGGATTTTAACTCCAGAATTTTCTTAAATTCAAATTATTTTAGTGCGATTCGAACCTAATTCCCCAGAGCATGAACCTGGGTCTCAGGATTACTAGTCCAGTGACAATACCATCTCCTGCTGATGATTTGGAATACGTTTGGTGTAGAATTCCAGCTTGGAGGGAAGGTGGTGGTGGAGAGGGTGGCAGAGGAATTGACAGAGATATGCCATCTCTGTTATTTGGTCTCTAAAGAGTCATTCAGTTGCAAACAGCTCCCTTTGTTTTGTGCTCACACTCCATCCTGTTTGACTCTTCTGCAGGTCTCAATTTGCTACCATTTTGATTTGATTTGATTTATTATTGTCACATGTATTAACATACTGTGAAAAGTATTGTTTCTTGAGCGCTATACAGGCAAAACATACCGTTCATAGAGAAGGGAATGAGAGAGAGCAGAATATAGTGTTACAGTCATAACTAGGGTGCAGAGAAAGATCAACTCAATGTCAAGTTCTCCCTCAGCGTAACTGAACAGGTGCTGGAGTGTGGCGACTGGGAGATCTTCACAGTAACTGCTTTGCGGTGTTAATGTAAGCCTACCTGTGACGCTAACAAACAAAATATTAAACTAGACACACTCAGCTGCAGGAGCTGGGTTCTGTAACCTTGCTTGAAAAGAGAAAAAAATCTATAACTATTAGGTGTAAGGGGAGGAAAGTAAACAGGGTAAGATCTTGCAGAAAAAACCCTTTCCCTGACTGCGCGAGGGATGTATGAACAGAACGTGAAAGCAATGAAATGAACTGGATTCTTCACGCTATCAATTTAAATCATGGATTGACAACACACTTTCACCGCAGTAAGCTGTGTTGTTTGCCAGACAAAGGGGAACAAGCTTCCAATAAAAATGAAGGAAGTCACTTGGCAGTAAGTGCTGTAGTTTTTGTGGGAACCTCAGTGCAAACACTGGAGTGACAGACTGAACATGAAGCACACCTTTGTCTGGAATATGTTGTGTAACAAAGTGACAAGGACTGGGAGCAAACATTAATACACCAGTCACATCAGCAAAGACAAAAGATATTCATCGTTAATTCGATTTGATATTTCTCCTCCTAGTTTTCAAAGCCCTCATTGGTTTCACCTCTCCCTATCTGTCAGTTACTGCAACCTACGTCCCTCAGAGGTATTTGTGCTTCTTCAATTTTCTAGGTGTCCAGATCGTCAACAACCTGTCCTGGTCCCCCCGCCATGCCAACACTATAGTTAAGAAAGCCCACCAATGCCTCTACTTTCTCAGGAGGCTAAGGAAATTTGGCGTGCCTGCTACGGCACTCACCAATTTTTACAGATGCGCCATAGAAAGCATCCTTTCTGGAGGTATCACAGCTTGTTATGGCTCCTGCTCTGCCCAAGACCACAAGAAACTTCAAAGTGTCATGAACATAACCCAGTCCATCACGGAAACCAGCCTCCCATCCATTGACTCCGTCTACACTTCCCGCTGCCTCAGCAAACAGCCAGCATAACTAAGGACCCAAGCATCCAGGACATTCTCTCCTCTGCCTTTTTCTGTCACGAAAAGATACGAAAGTTCGAGATCACATGAAGTTAAAGTTAATTTATTTGACACAAATAGGCTTACATTAACATTGCAATGAAGTTACTGTGAAAATCCTCTAGTTGCCACACTCTGTTGCCTGTTTGGGTACACTGAGGGAAAACTTAGCATGGCCATTGCACCTAACCAGCACATCTTTCAGACTGTGGGAGGAAACTGGAGCACCCGGAGGAAACCCACGCAGGTACGGGGAGAAGGTGCATACTTCGCACAGTGACCCAAGCCGGGAATTGCACCTTGGTCACTGGCATTGTGAGGTAGCAGTGCGAATCTCTGTGCCATTGTGCCACCCTATACCAATGTACCAACCAATTCAATAACAGCTTCTTTCCTACTGCCATCAGACTTTTGAATGGACCTACCTCTCACTAAGCTGATCTTTCTCTAGCTATGACTGTAACATTACATTCTGCACCCTCTCCTTTCCTTCTCCCCTGCATTCTCTATGAACAATGTTCTTTGTATAATGCGCAAGATACAATACTTTTCACTGTGTTCCAAAACATGCGACAGTAATAAATTATATCAAATCAAATCCCCCAATCCTGTTTCATCTCCTATTCCTATCGCTCCATTATTGGTGGCACATGTCTACAGCTGTCTAGCCTCTTATCTCTGGATTTCGCTCTCTAAATCTCAAAGCCTCTCCGCTTCCTTTAAGACGCTGCTTGGTGCCTTGTCCACATTTGGTTGCCCCTCCTTATATCCCCTTTTGTGTCTCGGTATCAAGTTCCTGCTTGACAATGCCCCTGCAAAGCGTCTCGAATGTTGCTATCTTAAAGGTGCAATGAGAAATTGAAATCTCTGTTGAATTCGGACAGAAGCATGATGTCGACTCGAACTGCATCCAGACAAACTCCAATAAGGCCTTGTGCCTCGGGGCTGAAGCTTGAAGTCTGCCACCTTCTGAGGCATGGCTGGCCAGCAACACCAAATCCCACAAACAGTTAGAAATAAAGGGTGATGGGGTGGGGCTTGAACCTTTGAGCTGATGACTCAGTAGTGACAGTGTGGCCAATCAGCTAAGGCCAATGTTAGAAACGCAGGATTGGGTCTGACTTGGCCTACAGCAGCTTGAAGCATTTACTGCTCTCCTCATGATCAAAGCGGCCAACGGGGGAACGGATCTAATTCATGTTGCTGTAAATGTTAGGGTTTTTCTTCAGGGCAGGGCAGCTTTGGCACAGTCAGCCATATTGAAATGCTTCATATGAAGCACATGCTTCACCTTGTGTCTTGGAAGTTGCAATTAGCGGCACAGGCAATAATTCGATACATCACTCCTCCTACGTAAGTGAGCAGCCATTTTGTACAAGGAAACTCTGCCAGGGACAGACTAGCTGATGGGATTAGGTGAGAATCTCCACCTCCCCCGCCCTTCACCTGCGGCACAGTGGTTAGCACTGCAGCCTCAAAGTGCCAGCGATCTGGGTTCAATTCTGGCCTCGGGTCAATGTTTGTGTAGAGTTTGCACATTCTCCCTGTGTCCGTGTGAGTTTCCTCCGGATACTCCAGTTTCCTCCCACACTCCAGAGATGTGTGGGTTAGGTGGATTGGCCATGCTAAATTGACCCTTAGTGTCGGGGGGATTAGCAAAGTAAATATGTGGAGTCAGCTGGATAGGGCCTGGGTGGGATTGTCGTTGGTGCAGACTCAATGGGCCGAATGGCCTCCTTTTGCACTGAAGGGATCCTATGACCTCACTGCACTTGAACTGGCAAGGTGCCAAGTCCCAGAGATCAGGAGTGACACAGTTCATAACCCTGGCCTGTGTTCATTCAGCTGCCATCACCACGTGGGGGAGGGAGCTTACAACCACTAATGGGAGGGGTTAAGGCTGGAATTAACGAATTACTGTCCAGTATGCTACACCGAGGACAGCGATATGCCTGTCTGTGATGCTGCACACAGTCGAATAGCATGCTTAGTCACAGTTGTAGTTTAACTCATGAAACACAAGCCCCCGCGATATCCTGTCCACATCATCGGTATCTACAAGATATTACAGGGGAAGAAGAAGGAAGGAAATTAAATGCATAGAAAGTGACTCAGGGAGTACACACCCAGCAACTGCACAGATTAACAATCAGAGTGACTACCGAATTATTGACACAATTTCAAAATGCTCGCAGTGTAAAAAGATGGAGAGGCAGACTCTTCACGCTCATTCTGGATTTACAGGCGCCTCTAAGCGGGATTGCAGCCAATCACACTTTAAAAGCTGTTGAGTTTCGGGTGGTTTTCATCTTCAAGGGACAAGTCTGAATGGTCAAGACTGGAGCTTGCCAGCAGAATAAACCACTGAGGCCAACTGCCTTCCACGCTGAAGCATGGTGCTGTCCACCTTACAGTGAGTCGGAGATCCAGTACTGTACTTCGATCAGTATCCCCGAGAGAGCTCAGACATCACTGTTGGAGAATAAGACCATCAGATATAGGAGCAGAATTAGGCCATTCGGCCCATTGCATCTGCTCTGCCATTCAATCATGGCTGGTATGATTCTCATCCCTACTCGCCCCCCCTTCTCCCCATAACCCTTGATCCGCTTACCAATCAAGAACCTATCTATCTCTGTCTTAAAAGACACTCAATGGCCTGGCCTCCACAGCCCTCTGTGGCAATGAGTTCCACGGATTCACCACCCTCTGGCTAAGAAATTCCTCCTCATTTCAGTTTTAAAGGAATGTCCCTTCACTCTGAGGTTGTGCCCTTGAGTTCTAGTCTCTCCCACTAGTGGGAACATCCTCTCCACATCTGCTCTATCTAGGACTCACAGTATTCTGTAAGTTTCAATTAGATCACTGAATGGTGATGGAGAATGGCTGCTCTTCTATTGGTACAGGATCTTTACAGTGCAGAAGGGGGCCATTTGGCCCATCGAGACTGCACTGACTCTCTGACAGGCTCTGTTCCCGTAACCCCACATACTTAGCCGGCTAATCCCCTAACCTACATACCTTTGGACACTAAAGGGCAATTAAGCATGGCCAGTCCACCTAAACGACACATCTTTGGAGTGTGGGAGGAAACCGGAGCACCTGGAGGAAACCCACGCAGACATGGGGAGAATGTGCACAGACAACTGCTCTTGTCAGCCTGCTCCTTATTGGATACAGAGAGGAATCTGTAGCATTTTAAAGCACATTTGCTCAAGATATTTACTCATGGGTTCAGGTCTCACTCCAGAGACGCAAGACCATTTGGCCTATCACATCACATGTGACGGCACAGTGGCACAGTGGTCAGCACTGCTGCCTCACAACACCAGGGAGCTGGGTTCGATTCCTGGCTTGGGTCATTGTCTGTGTGGAGTCTGCACGTTCTCCCCATGGGTTTCTTCCAGATACTCCTGTTTCCTCCCACAGTCCAAAAGATGCGTGGGTTAGGTGGACTGGCTGTGATAAGTTGCCCCTTAGTGTCAGGGGAGCTAGCTAAGGTAAATGCATGGGGTTATGGGGATAAGGCCTGGGTGGGGTTGTGGTCGGTGCAAACTCAATGGGCCGAATGGCCTCCTTCTGTACTGTAGGATTCTGTGATTAAAACAATGTCCTCACTTGGAGAGTTATTTGCACCCAAAAAAGCCTCTTGTTCAGTTCAACTCCGTCATTTCGCCTTGCTTGCCACAGGCCTGAGGTTGAATCGATCATAACAATATCATGATTAAGTCAGCAGTTACGCCCAAATTTGGCGAACAGAACGGAACAGGTGCTGTGAGAAGATTTGTTGTACATCAAGTTTCGGAATCGCAGGGCTCCACGTGAAGTTCCAAGCAAGAAGCAATCACAAATCTGGAAGCCTCTTATGCATTAAGTTGTAACGGGGAGAATATGGTACAGCAGTCAGGCTGATACTGAGTGTTCTGTGCAAAGGCTCCTCCCTCCAGCACCAAAAGCCAAATGTTCCCTGAGTTTTAATTAAATCTTGCTGTTGACATTTTGTTATCAGCTGTTTGTGGTTGCTTTATATGTAGCCTGTGGTGACTGTTTAAACCCAGCCCCACTGACAAGGTACTGAATGCAATCTGCAAGCATGTAATTAAAAATACAAGGGGATAATGAAAAATCTATGTAAACAGGCTATTGCTTCCAATTCTTCTCGTAGAATGGAGGTTGCAGACCAAGAAATGTCATGAATGATCACTCTATTCCTTGTGACAAGATTAATAGTTCATTTATTAGTGTAACAAGTAGGCTTACATTAACACTGCAATGAAGTTACTGTGAAAATCCCCTAGCCGCCACACTCTGGCTCCTGTTCAGGTACACTGAGGGAGAATTTAGCATGGCCAATCACAGTGGCACAGTGGTTAGCACTGCTGCCTCACAGTGCCAGGGTTCCAGGTTCAATTCCTGGTGTGGGTGACTCTGTGCAGAGTTGGCATGTTCTCCCTGTGTTTCTGTGGGCTTCCTCTGGGTGTTCTGGTTTCCTCCCACAGTCTGAAAGATGTGCTGGTTAGGTGCATTGATCTGAACACAAGCCGGTGTGTGGCGACTCGGGGAATCTCACAGTAACTTCATTGCTGTGTTAATGTAAACGTTATATGTGACTAATAAATAAATTCTAACCAGCACGTCTTTGGGACTGTGGGAAGGAAACTGGAGCATCCGGAGGAAACCCACGGAGAGAACGTGCATACTCCACACTGACAGTGACCCAAGCTGGGAATCGAACCTGAGTCCCTGGTGTTGTGAGGCAGCAGTGCCAACCACTGTGCCACCCTAATATCACTGTTTGAAAGATGAGGACCTCTCTCATTATTTTCTCTGAATTATTGCAGCTTTGAAGATTAAGAATTGTACAAAGCAGAAGCTGGGGCGGAATTTTCTGGCTCCACTCACCACAAAACCGGAAAATCTTGCCTGAGGTCAACAGACCTACAAATGATCCACCCCCTGACCTCCTCCCATCCCCTCGCGCACCCCCCTCCCCACCGACTCGCTATATCCCCTGGTTGGCAGAATGGAAAAATTCCCCTTCAGTTTGTCATTGTATCAAAATAAAAACGAAAGGGCTACATTGGCACGTTTGTGGGCGGGGCTGCCTTTCAGGAAAAGGAAGTGATGTCGGAAAGGATTTAAGATGGAGAAAGGCAAATCGCCAGGACCAGATGGGATAAATGTGAGGATGTACGAATGAGGTTGACCAGATAAACATCATCATCCTCATTTTCCTCAGGAACACTCCTTTACATTATTTCATGCCTTGAGTATCACTAAGAAAAGATTTTAAACTATTAAACTTTTTTGTTCAAGTGTAATGGAATCTGCAGTGCAGAAGGAGGCCATTCAGCCCATTAAGTCTGCACCAGCTGCAATCCCACCCAGGCCCTATTCCCGTAACCCCATGTATTTACCCTGGCTAGTACTCCCCTGACACTAAGGACAATTTAGCACAGCCAATCAACCCAACCCGCACATCTTTCTGACTGTGGGAGGAAACTGGAGCACCTGGAGGAAACCCACGCAGACACAGGGAGAAAATACAAACTCCATACAGATCCAAGCCAGGAATTGAACCCAGGTCCCTGGTGCTCTGAGGCAGCAGTACTAACTATTGTACCACCGTGCCACTCATCTGTGAGATAAAGATGACCCACTGAGAGGAACAGGCGTCCAAGCAGTAAGGTGCTACAAATCAATTTTCAAGCAAAACTCTCAAAAAGGCAGGTCAATGGCTTTGAACTTGCCCTTGAGAATGTAAAAGAATTTCACATGATCTGATATAGCGCTTTTATCAGCTGGATATGAGAAAAAAAGTACTTTTTTGGTTTAATAGAGGAATGGCATAATCAAATATGCCAGATTATCCATTATATGCTAAATGGATTTGTTTTGAAACAATGGTTTACATCACTGTGGGCAAAATAGATCACATGTCGAACATCACATTAGTATACGGAAAGCCTGATGAACAAAATGTGCATCTGTAAAAGCTGAATGAGAAAATGATATCCAATGACAAGGATTAGGATAAAAGCAAAATACTGCGGATGCTGGAATCTGAAACTGAAAACGGAAAAATCCTGGAAACTCTCAGCCCGATCATCAATAGATTCTTAATTCCAGATTTTTATTGAACTCAAATTTCAAGATCTGCCTTTCAGCCTGGCTCCCAAGAACACTGCAAGAAGTCTCACAACACCAGGTTAAAGTCCAACAAGTTTATTTGATAGGAAACCCACTAGCTTTCAGGGCTCTGCCCCTTTGTCAGGTGAGTGGAGAGTTCTGGTCTCAAACAGGGCATATAAAGACACACACTCAGTTTACAGAATACTGATTAGAATGCGAGTCTTTACAGCTAATCAATTCTTAAAGGTGCAGACGGTGTGAGTGGAGATAGCATTAAGCATAGGTTAAAGAGATGTGTATTGTCTCCAGATAGGACAGTAAGTGAGATGTTGCGAGCCCAGGCAAGTCATGAGGGTTACAAATAGTGTGACAGTTTAACCTGGTGTTGTGAGACTTCTTACTGTGTTTACCCCAGTCCAACACCGGCATCTCCACATCATGCCAAGAACATTAGTGTGGCTTTCTGGATGACTAGTCTAGTGATAGCTGTTGCTCCGTCATCAGCTTGACCACTTTTATCCATCCCTGTAACATCGCCCCACATGATCCCAGATCATCTGCTTCTGAAACCCTCATTCAGCTCTTCATTACCTCCACATTCAACTACTCCTGGCTGATATCTCACACTCGACCCTCTGTAACCCTGAGGCTGCCCACAACTATGCTGCCTGCATCTAAACTGAGGCCCATTCACCTGTCACCTCCCCATTCTCGCTGCCCTACGTTGGCTCCTGGTCAAATAGCGCTTTGATTTTAAAATTTTCATCCCTGCTTTCAGATTCCTCCATGTCACAGAATCACAGAATACTACAATGCAGCAGAGGCCCTTCGGCCCATCGAGACTGCGTGACCTGCCCACCTACCCCCACTTGCCAGCACTTGGCCCATAGGCTTGAATGTTATGGAGTGCCAAGTCCTCATCCAGGTATTTTTTAAAGGATGTGAGGCATCCCGCCTCCACCACACCCCCAGGCAGCACTTTCTAGACCATCACCACCCTCTGGGTAAAAAAGTGTTTCCTCAAATCCCCCCTAAACCTCCTACCCCTCACCTCGATCCTATGTCCCTTCATAACTGACCCTTCAATCAATGGGAACAGCTGCTCCTTATCGACCCTGTCCCTGCCCCTCATAATTTTGAACACCTCAATCAGGTCGCCCCTCAGCCTGCTCATACCTTCCCCCCTATCTCTATACTATTCCCCAGACACACAACCTTCCAACATATCAGCATTCCTCTAGTGCTGACCTCTTGACTACACCCAGATATAGTCACTCTGCTATTGATGGCTGTGCTTTGAGTGGCTTGGGCCCCAAGCACTGGAGACCTGTCTCTAGGTCTCTCCACCTCACTTTCATCTTTTAAAGCACTCCTTAATATCAACCTCTTTGGTGGAGCAGGTGGCCATGAAGGCAAAACACCTTGGGGACATTTTACTACATTACATTGGGGAAGGGAATGGCTAATGGTGTTATCACTAGACTATTAATCCAGAAACTCAACCAATGTTCTGGGGACCCAGGTTCGAATCCCACCACGGCAGATGGTGGAATTTAAATTCAATAAAAATACCTGGAATCTACTGATGACCACGAAACCATTGTCAATTGTCGGAAAAACCCTTCTGGGTCACTAATGTCCTTTAGGGAAGGAAATCTGCCATCCTTACCTGGTCTGGCCTACACGTGACTCCAGAGCCACAGCAATGTAGTTGACTTTCAACTGCCTCCAGGCAACTAGGGATGGGCAATAAATGCTGGCCAGACAGCGATGCCCATGTCCCACGAATGAATAAAAAAATTTAAGGATATTATATAAATGTAAGTTGTTGTTGTTGTTAGAAGGCACCTGGAACAAACTGGTATTTGAAGGGAAAGGATCTTGCATTTATATAGCTGCTTATTGTGCCATTAAAGCCACTTTTGTAGGAAGTGACAGATTTAATGTATATACAGCAAGACTATGAAAGACAAATGGCTCATGTACAGTTGAACTGTTGGTTGAGGAGTAATGTTTTCTAGGATATCAGGAAAATTTTCCTGCTCTTCTCCACATATCAATGAACACCGCTCGACAATCACCAGGCAAGAGTGTTCTCTTCCTGTTGGGCAACACCTCAGCAGTCACAGACATTCGGCCTCTGATCTTCGGGTAAGCGTTCTCCAAGGTGGCCTTCACGACACATGACAATGCAGAGTCGCTGAGTAGAGACTGATTGCCAAGTTCCGCACACATGAGGACGGCCTCAACTGGGACCTTGGATTCATGTCACACTATCTGTAACCCCCACGACTTGCCTGGGCTTGCAAAATCTCACTTACTGTCCTGTCTGGCGACAATACACATTTCTTTAACCTGTGCTTAATGCTCTCTCCACTCACATTCTCTGCACCTTTAAGACTTGATCACCTGTAAAGACTCGCATTCCAACCATTATTTTGTAAATTGAGTTTGTGTCTTTATATGCCCTGTTTGTGAACAGACCTCCCACTCATCTGATGAAGGGGCAGCGCTCCGAAAGCTAGTGGCGTTTGCTAACAAATAAACCTGTTGGACTTTAACCTGGTGTTGTGAGACTTCTTACTTGTTTCTCCACATAGTCCTTGGGGTATAATCTCTCCCTAAATATGGGGGGAGGGGGGCTTCGCGCCTCAGTGTATCATTTCATCCAAGAAAAGCCCCCCTGTAACATTGCAGCCATCTGAGTGTGCAGAATAATGTTACACTCAGTATAATGTACTGTATACTAAGTTGGGATACGGACTGTGGCGATGTACTCTCTATAATACGGCTAGCACTGCAATACGCCACACATCAGATCAGATTCACTGATTTCAAAGTCTCACTGGGACGCTGCTCCCAATGGGAGGGCAGGTCAGAGGATCGATGCTACATTGCTGTAGCCCTGTCTCAGGTCTTTGCAGAGATTCCCTGCTGGGAGTGTGAGATTGATGGATTTACCAGACTGCTCGCAGCAAGTGGAGTTTCTCCAGAAATGGCCATCGATGCAGTGGTGCAGAGACGGCCCAGTTTACAGCGCACAATTCCTCCGGGCCCAACATCATTGCCAAGGTTTTAAGCACACATTTGTTTCAAAGCTGTAACCCACCTTGGCCGGTCCCCTGACAGACACTGGCACTTTCCTGCAGGGGTCACTGGATTGCAATGGGGAACGGGGTTCCTGGAGGGCTGTCTCCTTTCCTGGCGAGGGTTACCAACTCTCCAGGAGGCCCCGGCCTCCAGGAATTTCCAGGATACTGCAGTCAGCGTCAGGGGAAAATCAAAGCGGAATTAAAGATAAGGGGCAAAGTTATCCCTGTGTTTGGCAAAGTGTGACAGCGAGCCTGGGAAGTGGTGTTGAAGCTGCCAGCAGCAATGGTAGATTTCTTCACCCCTCAATGGGGCGGGTCATAGAATCATAAATAGAATCCCTACTGTGCAGAAGGAGGCTGTTCGGCCCATCAAACCTGCACTGACTACAATCTCGCCCAGATTCCCTCCCCATAACCTCTTGCAATTACCTTAGCTGTTGTGATTTGCTTTATTATTGTCACATGCATTAATATACAGTGAAAAGTATTGTGTCCTGCGTGCCATACAGACAAAGCATACTGTTCATAGAGAAGGAAAGGAGAGAATGCAGAATGTAATGTTACAGTCATAGCGAGGGTGGAGAGAAAGATCATCTTAATGCGAGGTAGGTCCATTCAAAAGTCTGACAGCAGCAGGGAAGAAGCTGTTCTCGAGTCGGCTGGTAGGTGAGGTTTGTATCTTTCTCCCGACGGAATTCCAGATTTCGATTCCCAATTTTTTTTTTGAGTTGAATGTTGGATTCCACCAGCTACCATAGTGGGATTAGAACCCGGAAGAGTGGGTAAATCAGGAGCAGGTAGGGCTGGATATCAACACTGCCCCCCACCCCCCCGAGGTGAATTGTCAGTGACTTCACTCATGCCATGTTTGAACACAGGAATCTGCCACTCACTTATTTCATACAAACGCTCACTCCCTCTATATTCTCCTCATTAAGCTGAGGCAACTGTCAATATTCAGCAACTTGCTTGCCAGACCTCCTGAAACGCTCTCTTCAACCATCCTGTCAGCAAAAAAAAGGGAGCCTAAAAGTTGATTTGCTTCGAGGAATGCAGAGACGTGACCTCTGCTTAACCTCTCCCTAAAATAACAGGCCAGAGATTCCACAATCCAGCAGCGACGGGACAGTTGAACCTCCTGTTTTCACTGCGGTGTCTCAGTGTGTGCAGGTCAATAATATTTCACAATAATGAATTCTGCATTGCATGGTACAGGTTTAGCATTACTATCCCAGGGACAGAGCTCGAGTTCATGCGCCAGTATTCATTATATATCTCCATGTATCACTACGAAGTAAGCTTGAAATTCAGAGAACCCAAAAATCGTAGCAGTTACCCTCTTAAATGCCACTTTACAGTGTAATGGGGATATTGGGGGGCATTTTTCCATCCCGCCCGCTATGGGAATCGTAGCAGCTGAAAAATCCCATTCATCTGCTGGAATTTTAAGAACATAAGAAATAGGAGCAGGAGTAGGCCATCTAGTCCTTCGAGCCTGCCCCGCCATTCAATAAGATCATGGCTGATCTGAAGTGGATCAGTTCCACTTTCCCGCTTTCTCCCCATAACCCTTAATCCCCTTAACCCTTAATCCCCTTGCCTACCAAAAACCTATCTACCCGTGACTTAAATATATTTAGCGAGGCAGCCTCCACCACTTCAACGGGCAGAGAATTCCAGAGATTCACCACCCTTTGAGTGAAGAAGTTCCTCCTTAACTCCGATCTAAACCGCACCCCCCCGCCCTTATCTCGAGGTTGTGCCCTCTAGTCCTGCTATCCTTACTAAGTGGGAATTTTACTGTCACATGCACCGGGGTGGGCAAGGCACGCAGAACGGCATGCTCCGTCGGGCGGGATCTTACAAACCTCGGGCAGGCGAGGTGATACAATTCTGGCAATCGTCACTTATTAGGCAATATTATTTATTGGCGTCACAAGTATATCAACGCTGCAATGAAGTTACTGTGAAAACCCCCTCGTTGCCATGCTCCGGCGCCTGTTTGGGTTACACTGAGGGAGCCATGGCCAATCCACCTAACCTGCACATCTTTGGACTGTGGGAAGAAACCGGAGCACCCGGAGGAAACCCAAGCAGACACGGGGAGAATGTGCAGACTCCACACAAACAGTGACCCAAGCCGGGAATTGAACTGGGGTCCCTGGCGCGAGGCCCGCTGTTTCAACTCCATAACCTCCCACTAAAACTGGGAAGTCATACCGAACCCAAACACTAACAACGTCATGAGCTCGGATGGAAAGTTATTTACTTGAAACACTTGGCTAGGTTTTCCCTCCAGAAATGGGAGGCTGGAGTTTGGACTGTTCCTGGGTCCCATTACCCGCCCCTCACCCTCCTCCTCCAGGGTGAAACAGGTCCTCTTTGGGATTGTCGCAGAGGGGTTCCCTTAATTGGCACAAAGGCGGACTCATTGTCCAATCAGAGATGGGCTCTCGAAGCTGAAGGGCCAATCAGAGACCTTGCAGCTGAGAGAAGAGGCAACCTACAATGGATGCTAAGTAGCCGGGAGGGCAGGTCGCTTTACCACGGAGCTGTCTCCTCAGCGACCTCTTCACTTCAACTAACAAGTGCTCCCAGACACCACCATGATGGAAGGAAGGAGGGAGAAGACCATAGAATGGTCTGTGGCTATTCTCACAGGGGGCGGGGGCACGGTGGTTAGCGCTGCTGCCTCACAGCGCCAGGGACCTGGGAGTTCGATTCCCGACTTGGGTCACTGTCTGTGCGGAGTCAGCATGTCCTCTCCGTGTCTGCGCGGGTTTCCTCAGGGTGATCCGGTTTCCCCCCACAGTCTGAAAGACGTGCTGGTTAGGTGCATCGGCCTTGCTAAATCCTCCCTCAGTGTACCCGAACAGGAGACTAGGGGATTTTCACAGTAACTTCATTGCAGTGTTAATGTAAACCTACTTGCGACAAATAGACTTTAACTTTTTCCTGGAGGGTCCATAGTCCTGCCTGGCCCCACCCTGGCGCTCCGCCCTCAAGCAATGGAAGTGCCTCCTGATGAGCAAGGAAACTCCCAGGTGGCATCTTTTAATTGCCACTATTGAGGTGATTGTGACTGACTGCCCAACGCAGGGGAGCGGGAGCCTTGCCAGATGCAGTCCCCCCTGGGAGCAGGGTCAGGAAACCGGCTGGTGGCCCTAGAGAGGGATTTCTCTGGAGCGAGATCTACAGACTTAAAGGGCAGGGTGCCCGTTCAAGGCAGTTCAGGACTGGCAATGATGTCCACACCATGCCAAAGCCCTTTTTGTTAAAAAGAGAAAGAGGCCACATTGCTCCTCACGTTGGCTTGCGTTGCTGTGATGATTATGGTACAGGGCCATTGTAGCTCCATCCTGACGCCTTTCCATTTCTTGAACAGAGCGTGCACTAATCACATTAGTGGCTGCCTTACTTCGAAATCAGCCCAAGTACGCCAAGATTGATGGTTGACAAATTGTATATTTATGGAACGGATTTACAACACCAGCAAGCCATTGATAAACAAATGAAGCTGACACTTAAGATGTTAGCCCATTATTGCACGCAACACCAGATTTATGTTCCTAATATTGTAAAATTATAGCCTTCCTTTGATAATAGCTGTGTTAACAACAAAAAAATGAAGAAGATGACAATAAATATGTTTCCTCTTTTGTCTGGTCTGCAGTCATTAAAATTAGATTAGCAGGATAAGGACAGGAACAATCCTTAAACTGTTTGCAAACCTAATGTGAAATGCCCAGCCTTGCAAATTATCATGTCTAATCACAAATACATGCTTCGCTGCTCCAGTAATTGTAGTTTTATTAGTCACATTCTTGTTGTGTCCTCATTAGCAGCAAAAGCAATGGAAACGTAGGGATCTCTGCAGTCATGGGAGTCAGCAGCTAGCATTGTTGTGATGTGATTTCACAATCTCAATCTTCTCTACTCAGTGCGAAATAGCACTGCAGGAGGAATATAACACACACACACACGCACACAAAAACTCACACATGCACGCACACACACATATACACACACAAAAACTCACACACGCACACACAAACTCTCACACACATACACCCACAAAAACTCTCACACACACTCACATACAAATTCACACACAGCACACACAAACACACATAAGTGCACATACATGCACAGAAACACACACACACAAACACACACACACGTACCCACACACACAAATACATACATGCACAGAAACACACACAGACACAAGTGCACACACACATACACTCACACACACAAATACATATATGCACAGAAACACACACAGACACACAAATGCACAGAAACACACACAGAAACACACAGACACACACGCACATGCAAGCAAACACACACAAAAACGCACATACACACACAGAAACACACTTACACAAAGAAAACAGATACACGCACAGAAAACAGACGCGCAGAATATGCACATGCAGAAGATACCCGCAGAACACATAAATGTATGCAGGACACACAGAAAACACATAAGAAGGCACAGAACACACACACACTGAAAACACATGCAGAATGTAAACACACACACTAAGAACATACACACATGCAAAACGCACACACACCGACACACAATAACACATTCACACACACACACACAGCACACACATGTGCAGAACACACACACATTGAAAACACATGCAGAATATACACACACACATTAAGGACATACACACACCTGAAAACACACTCAGAATATACACACACATTAAGCACATACACACATGCAGAACACACACACACACATACAGCGACACAGAACATACACACACCCACACCCACACAGAAAATCCACTTGGAACAATATCTCCTATTCAGTTCAGCTGTCTGGAGCTGCTCTCAGCTCTCTCCTTGCCAGCAAGCACTAGCTCAATGTATCAGTTCCCCTTGCAAGCTGTCAAGACATCTGGGACTGCACACTGGAGATGGCAGCTTTGTTTTGGGTGCCTTTGAAATGCTGCAGTCAACCAAATGTCACCAATGTAGACTTACATTTGGCACCTCTTTCCCAGTTCTCAGTTGCCAGCTTGCCAGACATTGGGTATTTATTTTTTAATTAATGTCGAACGAGCTGCAGTTGGAGAGGGGAGAAAATTTGCACTGATTTTGATTCAATGAAGGGGAGGCATTACAGAACCTAGTCAATGCACTCTGTTACCCTGTCTTTGACAGTTGGACAAGGCGTGGATGATAGAGTTCGCCATGTTTTAGGAATCGCAGTTAACGTAGTTCTTCTATTAACCATAGATCATGCATTACATCACGGGCTGTACATTACAATGGCGTTTTCGTAATAGAAATGTCTCTGAGATTTTGCATTGCCTTTATTTAAAATCTGTCCCCATAGAAACCTATTCCACACATGGTAGCATAAAATATAGTGGCCACAATGAGCTCCGAAATACTGTACTTGAGATCAACAGTGTTACTATAATATTGATGGTATAAAAGCATCTAAAAGTCTCATTAATCTTAACATTGTTCCTATCACCAAATCTCACTTGTTTAGAAATAATTAAAACAAGCAAATAACAAAATTAAAGCAAAGAACATTGAACAGGGTCCAGATTCTGAAGTTGACCCCAGATTTTGTGTCATTTGCTATCAATCTCTTGGAGGCAATTAGGGCATTAGGGGGTTATTTCAAAGTAAAATAATCATTAAAATATCTTTCCCGTAGCACTTCCCAAGAGGAATTAGGATGGATTCAAGAGGGCCTATTCAATTAACATTAAATTCAACTTCAATTTGTAGTAATGCTTTAACAGTTTTTTTTTCTCCCAGCAAGTATCATAGAATCCCTACTGTGCAGACGGAGGCCATTCGGCCCATCGGGTCTGTATTGTCCACAATCCCACCCAGGCCCTATTCCTGCCATCCCACATATTTTCCCTGCTAATCCCCCTGACACTAAGGGGCAATTTAGCGTGGCCGACCGATCCCATTTCCTCCCACACTCCACCTCCAGACACAGAGAGAACGTGCAAACTCCACACAGACAGTGACCCGAGGCCGGAATCGAACCCGGGACCCTGGCGCTCTGAGGCAGCAGTGCTAACCACTTCATTAAATGAAGAATTCGCCACTTGCAGTTTTATAGGACCTTAGTTAGGCCGCACTTGGAATATAGTGTTCAATTCTGGTCGCCACACTACCAGGAGGACGTGGAGGGTTTGGAGAGGGTACAGAAAAGATTTACCAGGATGTTGCCTGGTACGGAGGGCATTAGTTATAAGGAGAGGTTGGAGAAACTTGGTTTGTTCTCACTGGAACGACAGAGGTTGAAGGCGGCTTGATAGAAGTCTACAAGATTATGAGAGGCTTGGACAGAGTGGATAGTCAGAAGCTTTTTCCCAGGGTGGAAGAGTCAATTACTAGGGGGGCATAAGTTTAAGGTGTGAGGGGCAAAGTTTAAAGGAGATGTACGAGGCAAGTTTTTTACACAGAGAGTGGTGGGTGCCTGGAACTCGTTGCCGGGGGAGGTAGTGGAAGCGGATATGGTAGTGACTTTTAAGGGGCGTCTTGACAAGTACATGAATAGGATGGGAATAGAGGGAAGGGTAGGGGGTTTTAGTTAAGTCGGGGGCAGCATGGTCGGTGCAGGCTTGGAGGGCCGAAGGGCCTGTTCCTGTGCTGTAATTTTCTTTGCTCTTTAAAAAGCTATTGTTGGCTATAACTTTTCAGCCTCCCACCCCAGTGCGTACTGGGTTAAGGAGTGAGTCGCTGTGATTAAAAGGGTACCTTCTATTTGTGTGGCTCCATTAATATAAAGAAACCACCTCACAAGGCAATGGAAGAACAAACGCACATACATGGATTCTAAGAATCCGAGGGAGGTCGATGGACTGGCAAGGAATTTGGGAATGAGGTGGCACCTCCAATTGGAACTGTCTGAGTGTACATTAGATTGGGAAATTTGATTTTCACGGCTCCGTTTTGTGAGATTCAGAAGTAAATAACTACACATTGTGCCTGACCACAGCTCCAGAATTGTAATCGCCCCGGAGAGAATGGGTTCTGTCTGGAGAAAGTGAAAAGCTGCTGGAAAGGGAATCGTGTTAATGAAACTGCTGATCAGAATCAGAGATCAGAGCTTCTGCCTTTTTGATCTTTTAAGAAAGCAGGCCCGAAAAAAACAAATACCTTCCCTTCAGGTTAGAGGCGTGGTGGGGAGGTGGAAACGGTAGAAAATAATCTCACCGCGTGTTAATGGAGACATTAATCTGAAACACAGAGTTAGTTCCAATCCAGGTGACAGAAATGCTTAGAAAACCAGGCACTGGGCATACAAAAAAGCATAAGAAATAGGAGTAGGGATAGATAGGCCATTCAGCCCCTCAATTCTGTACCAGCCATTCAGTAAGATCATGGTTGTTTATGTACTGTTATCTTCTCCCACTACCCCCCATATCCCATACCTCAGTATTCAAAAATCTATCACTGTCAGACTTGGAGATGGTCAGCCAATGAAAATCGCCAGCTCTCTGGGGTTTGAGAATCCCAAAACGTCACAACGCGGAGTATGGTCTCCCTGACTAAGGAGTCAATTGTTGGGCCAATCAGTCTTTTCCTTGTATTTAACCAGGAGTGTCAGTTCCTCTGGCACTCCCGAACATAGACTGCTGACTGCGAGCGCTCTGTGTACTGCTATTGGAATTGTAAATAAAGGGATTTTGGTGAGGGATTTCTGCCTCCGAAGACTTTCCACAATCACCTCTCATTCTCCTAAGTCCTGGAGAGGGAGGGATGGTGGTGGGGGGTGGGGGTGGGGGGGGGGGGTGGTGTGGTTGGTAGTGTTATGGTTTGATTTGATTTGATTTCTTATTGTCACATGTATTAGTGTACAGTGAAAAGTATTGTTTCTTGCGTGCTATACAGACAAAGCAGACCATTCATAGAGTAGGAAAGGAGAGAGAGTGCAGAATGTAGTATTACAGTCTTAGCTCGGGTGTAGAGAAAGATCAAATTAATGCAAGGTACGTCCATTCAAAAGTCTGATGGAAACAAGGGAGAAGCTATTCTTAATGGTTGGTATGTGATCTCAGATTTTTGTATCCTTTTCCTGATGGAAGAAGGTGGAAGAGAGAATATCTGGGGTGCGTGGGGTCCTTAATTATTCTGGTTTCTTTGCTGAGGCAGAAGGAAGTGTAGACAGAATCAGTGGATGGGAGGCTGGTTTGTGTGATGGATTGGGCTACATTCATGACTTTTTTGTAGTTTCTTGAGGTCTTGGACAGAGCAGCAGTCATACCAAGCTGTGATACGACCAGAAAGAATGCTTTCCATGGTGCATCTGTAAAAGTTGGTAAGAGTTGTAGCTGACATACTTAGTCATCTGAGAAAGTAGAAGCGATGATGGGCTTTCTTAAACATAGTATCAAAACTGCCCACAATGCTCTAGGTGTGGCCTCACCAAGGCCTTGTACAATTGGAACAACCTGCTCCTGTACTCGAAACCTCTCGCAATGAAGGCCAACATACCATTAGCTTTCTTTACGACCTGCTGCATCTGCATGCTTATCTTCAGCGACCAGTGTGCAAGGACACCCAGATCCCTCTGCACACTCCCCTCTCCCAATGAATGTAAACCTTTGCTAGTAATTCATTGAGCCTGGTGATGGGGGAGGAGGGGTGGTGAGGGGGTGGAGGGAGGGTGCTGGGGAAGGGTGGAGGTGGGGATGGGGGCATGTGTGTATTCAGTTTTTGTGGGCATGTCCTGCTTCTAGCACGATGTTTCAAAATTAGTGCAAAAATGCACAAAGACTTGAGTTGCACAGAATGCAATTTGCGCCTGTAATGTCCTCAACCTGTGGCAATGTGGTTGACTCTCAACTGCCCTCCAAGGGCAACTAGGGATGGGCAATAAATGCTGGCCCAGCCAGTGACGTCTGTATCACATGAATGAATTAAAAAAAACCTTTTGCATGGACTCTGTCTACATCCAGTAAATGACACCGGAGAAAACCAGCGCAATCATATGGAAATTCCAGGCTCCTGAATAATTCAGTTTGAGCCTTTTTATTTCCAAATCTCTCTAGCCGGCCCCTCGGCTCACAGCCTGTTTAAAGCTCAATACACATTGACTTGGCACGGACGTCTTTTACAAGGAGCAATTTGTGACATCTCCATTAATGTTCTCAAACACAAAAGTTTTACTGAACTGGTAGCTGAGGGAGATCTTGTGGCAGGTGAAAAACTCCAGCCAATGTTCTTTTGTACACTGATGATGCAGTAAACATCTGCGACTGGCTGAAATAACATCTGCAGTTGACCAATGTGAACCGTCAGGGAGTGTAGATCCAGCAATGTCTTTTCTATAAGGTACATCTCTTCCTGTGGGTCAGGCTCCAGTCAGCACTGAAGACAAAGTGTTTATCATTAGTTGGTGTTAACATCACAATTATCTTAAAGACAAACACTTCTGTTACTCCTGTGTGCTGGCTATAGTATTTTATTGGAGATGTCACAAATGTAGGTAGCGGAGGAGTATGACTACTGTAGGGATGTTCATAGAACATAGAAAAACTACAGCACAAACAGGCCCTTCGGCCCACAAGTTGCACCGATGATAATCATACCTACTGGGCTTACCTATGATCCTCAATTCTATTAAGTTCCATAATGTTACTCCCTCAACTCGGTTGGGGAGAGATGGTGTTGTGGGAGGTTGGGATGAATTGCGAGGTGGGGCCACGCTCTTGCTAAGAGAAATGTGCTTTCCTTATCACCTAAAAACATCGGAATTAGAAGCAGGAGGTGGCCATTCAGCCATTTGAGCCTGCCCCAGCATTCATTATGATCATGGCTGATCATCAAATTCAATATCCTGATTCCCCCCTTCCCCCCTTCCCTCGATCCGTTTAGTCGCAAGAGCTGTATCTAATTTCTTCTTGAAATCACACAGCGTTTTGGCCTCAGCTACTTTCTGTGGTAGTGAAATCCACACAGACCCTACTCTCTGAGTGAAGAAATTTCTCCTCACCTCAGCTTTAAAATAGTTTACCTTTTATCCTCAAACTATGATCCCCTAGTTTTGAACTCCCCCCACCATTGGGAACATTCTTTCTGAATCTATCCTGTCGAACCCTGTTAAAATTTTATAAATTTCTATGAGGTCCCTTCGCACTCTTCCAAACTCCAAATGAATATAATCCTCACTGACTTAGTCTCTCCTCATATGACAGACCTGACGTCCTAGGACTCAGCCTGGTAAACCTTTGCTGTACTCTCTCTATAACAAGGACACCCTTCCTGAGATGCAGACGCCAAAACTGCACACAGTACTCCAGGTGTGGCCTCACCAACACCCTGGGGAGGCAATCTTAGTGCATAATTTTCTGGACTTTAGGCTGTCTGTTGGTTTGATAGATTCACTGCACGGCCCAGTTTCTGTGCTGAGTGGACCAGCCTCAAAACCAGTAACAGAAGGAGCATCGGGTTCGATCTCCATGCCCAATGTAATGACATCTAGCTCACTGTGGACATCACACAGGGGTAGGATTGAGCTCCATTCTGATGCAGTTAAACAGCCCTCCAAGCTTCACTGCCTGAATGCGGACAATGCAGAATGGTCCCTTCGTGAATCATAGAAGGGATCAGTTCCTCAACTTGAGATTGCGCACTCAGGAGAGAAGGGAGAAAACTGGGAGCAAAACCAAAAGAATAAATATTCAAATTGGTTCGGAAAGAAAGCTGGATTTACTTTAAAGTAAATGGGCTACTGCCGACATTAATATAACAGCACTTGGCAGTTCTTAGTTTAACAATCTGTGAGTCAATGTCATCCTTTAGTGTTATGTCACAATGGGCAACTGTTCAATCAAGGAGATGATTTGGGAACAACAGCAGCAGAGAACGAGTGAACAGTACAATCTGTAATCATTTTCTTTTGCTCATCATTGCAGCAGTACCTATTTGAAACAGCCAGGCACCTGTAAGGGAGTACAGGATTGTAACTCCAGCTCACTGCTCACAGCATCCACACAGTCAACCTCAGGGAATCGCCTACTAGATCTTCCGCTGCCAGGTCAGAGGTAACTCAGACTGACATCTCAATGCGGTACTGAGGGACTGCTGCACTGTCACAGGTGCTCCCTTTTTCAGATGAGGTGCTAATCTGGCAAGCATAAATGATGCTTGGCAATGTTCGTAAGGTAATGGATTCCCCCCAGTGTCCTGACCAATATTTAAAGATAGAAATTTGACTATTGGTGAAAAGAGAGATGTGAAAAGCCGGAAGTTTCTGTCTTGTGGAACAATCCTGACTGTGCTAAACATTACACTGACAAGATAATCAGCCAACTTTATAATGTGGCTCATTTGCCTTGCTAGAAATGATGTGCTCTCATATACAAGGTCCCGTTCTGTGCAAACAAAAGGAATACCTTCAAGCCTTCTGCCTTTTCCAAATGACCCAGGAGCTTGGGGACCCTATAGTTAAAAGAACAAAGAACAAAGAACAACCCAGCACGGGAAACAGGCCCTTCAGCCCAACGAGCCCGCGCCGCCGCATCACCCTACACCTATTCTACCCTGTGTATCTACGAATGGAACCCCTAACTTAGCCAGATTCAGGGGAGAATAGTGTCAATTTGGTAAACCAATCAGCCTAAGAGCACATCTTTGGGGTGTGGGAGGAAACCGGAGCGCCCGGAGGAAAGTTCCCTATTACTTTCTCCATGGCAACACCTTAGCCAATCAAAATCGAATTGCCAACAATTAACACCCTTCTCCCCCAAATTCTAAATCAATGAGATTATTTGGAATTTATTATCCTTGCATTTGGCCTGATGGGTGCACGAGGGAAAACTTCAAAAGCATGTGTCTTTTCAGCAAGATTAAAGAAAGATTTGCCTTTAAAAGTGTCGATCACAAACTTTCATTACGTTTTACAATCAATTAAGCCCTTCTGAAGCGTCCTCAAGAAACAGATTATCTGGTCATTTGACTCATTACGGTTTACGGGATCTTGCAATGCACAAATTGCCATCAATACTGAAGGCAGTTCAAAAATACTTGATTGTCAGTAGAACTCGTTGGGGCGCGCAAGAGGTCATAGCAGGCGCTTTACGAATGCAAGTTCATTCATTGTGATGGGATCTTGTGACTCCCTCCATTTGCCTATTTATAAGGCCTGGCAGGAGGCATCACATCAGGCACAGGAATCACGCTATCATCTTGCAGAGACTAATTAGGCAGCACAGCATGCAGAAGGAGCTGAAACATTCTCTCAATTATTTTTTTCTCTGATTAAAAGCTTGAAAACGAAACTCAACAAATTAACCACTGACGTCGCCAAACACTGGTCAACAGGATCCGCTCTCCTGCAATGATGCTAGCCCATTAATGCTGAGGGTCTGTTTGACAGCCAAGAGCTCTCCGGGGGCACAATGCTAGCAGCGAGGGGCACCCAATTTGCTGCAGAACACTGCTTCATTGGACACCCCATCGTTTGCTCAACGTGTGAACCCCACACGGCACGGTAACACAGTGGTTAGTGCTGCAGCCTCACAGCTCCAGGGAGCCAGGTTTGATTCCTGACTTGGGTCACTGTCTGTGTGGCTTTTGCACGTCCTCCTCCCCTTGTCTGCGAGGGTTTCCTCCGGGTGCTCCGGTTTCCTCCCACAGTCTGAAAAATGCGCTGGTCAGGTGGACTGGCCGTGCTAAGTTCTCCCTCAGTGTACCCGAACAGGTGATGGAGTGTGGTGACTAGGGGATTTTCACAGTAACTTCATTACAGTGTTAATGTAAACCAATTTGTGACACTAATAAATAAACTTTAACTGTTACATTGTGAGGTTTCCCACTCATTTCATTCTCTGGCTGCGTTGGTCTAAAAGCTACAAATTCCCGCCTGCCTGTCAGTGGAGTTTCACATTCTCCACAACGCGCCTGCTAAAATTCCCATGGCGGGCAGGATGGGAGAATTCCGGCAATGGCCTTTATCATCTAAGGACAATGTTGTTGTGAGACCCAGTTCCTACTTTGGTCATGCACTTTGACAAGATGATCAGACCCCATTTGGAGTATTGTGAGCAGTTTTGGACCCCCTATCTAAGGAGGGATGTGCTGGGCCTTGGAAAGGGTCCCGAGGAGGTTCACAAGAATGATCCCTGGAATGAAGAGCTTGCCGTGTGAGGAATGGTTGAAGACTCTGAGTCTGTACTCATTGGAGTTCAGAAGGATGAGGGGGGATCTTATTGAAACTTACAGGATACTGCGAGGATAGAGTGGACATGGAGAGGATGGTTCCACTAGTAGGAAAAAATTAGAACCAGAGGGCACAACCTCAGGCTAAAGGGACGATCCTTTAAAACAGAGATGAGGAGGAATTCACCAGAGAGTGGTGAGTCTGTGGAACTCTTTGCCGCAGAAGGCTGTGGAGGCCAGGTCATTGAGTGTCTTTAAGACAGCGATGGATAGTTTCTTGATTAATAAGGGGGTCAGGGGTTATGGGGAAAAAGCAAGGGAATGGGGATGAGAAAAATATCAGTCATGATTGAATGGCGGAGCAGACTCGATGGGCCGAGTGCCCTAATTCTGCTCCTATGTCTTAAGGTCCCATGGTCTTACATCATGTCAACAAATCTGCCACATCACTAGGCCAGGAAAACCCAGGTATCGGGGATTAGGCCCGCCTGATCAGTTTGAGGATCAGATGGTTCTCCCATCTGCCATCAATTTTGTTTAATTTTTGTTTTCAAGGTGTCAGAGGACCTGACAGAAAATAACAACTACATCAGTGCCTCGCTGGGTAGGTATTATTCTGGCTTTGTATCTTGTCTTCATGACTCCAGTTTCAGGACTGCCCTCTCTGCTCAACAATGACACCTCTTATTTCTCAGATTTTAATTACTGTGTGTGTGTGTGTGTGTGTGTGTGTTTGTGTGTGTGTGTGTGTGTGTGTGTGTTTGTGCGTGTGTTAAGACGTTTCCGAAGGATAACGCCCTGTGCATGTGTGAGCACATCTGTGCGTATGCTAGTGTGTGCCTGTCAGTGCATTCATCTGTTTCTGAATTTGTGTGTGCGTGTGTGTGCATATGCATGTATGTGTGAGTGCATGTATAAGTATGTGTGCATTTGTGAATACATGTGTGAGTGTATGATTGTGTGTGTGAATGTATGTGTGTGTGTGTATATGATTCTGAGTGTGTGAATGCATTTGTGAATGTATGATTGTGAGCGTGTGAATACATGTGTGCATGCAAGTGTATGATTGTGAGTGTATGATTATGGGTGTGTGGATACATGTGTGTGTGTATATGTGTGTACCTGCGTTTGTGTGTATATTTATGTGCGTGTACATAGATGTGTGTGAATGGACTCGGGGAATATGTTTCTGGTGCTTTTAAAATAACCACACTTGACACACAGAGCCTGGACTCACACATGAGAAAAGGATCAGTTTGAGGACAGACATATTGATGTCAGTGCCCATGGATCCTTGTAAATTGAGTTTGTGTCTTTATATGCTCTGTTTTTGAATAGAGCTCCCACTCACCTGATGAAGGGGCAGCGCTCCAAAAGCTTGTGGCTTGTGCTACCAAATAAACCTGTTGGACTTTAACCTAGTATTGTGAGACTTCATACTGTGTTTACCCCAGTCCAATGCTGGCATCTCCATATCCTTAATCTGGGACAGGTCAGCATCAGGAGAGAGTCAGAAAAACAGCAATGAAGCTAGTAATTTGGAAGCATTCATGATGGTAAGCTGCAGAAAGACAAAACTCTCAAAGACTTTTCAAAGTCTGACTTTCCGATAACTCCAGAGTTGGAAAAAGTCCTAACTCCACGAACCTGAGTTGGGAGAAATATTTGGATATTCGTATTTTTGTTCCTGGAGGAAGGGGATAGGGTTGTGAGTGCATGCTGAAGTCAGGTCCATTAACCTTGGACACAGTGTAGAAGCAACCAGAGTGTATGGTGCTGAGGGTGATTGGTTCGAAAAACCCAGCTTGGTGGTCTGGCACTTCCTCCCAGTTACAATAAAAACAGCAAGGCTTTAAAACCCTCACACCCCCTCAATCCCCAAACACTCACAGTCATTCCTCAAAAAAAATCACCATATTCAAATTCCTTTAAGCACTTAATCCTCAGTGAAAATGAACATGTGTGTTTATAGGCCCTGCCTATATTTTATAACCACATGCAGAAACTGTTCATCAAACTGACAATTTACAGCCCCCCCTCCCCCACTGTGATAATGATAGGTTGCAGAATCAGTCAGGCAGCACTAATCCTATAATGATAATCTTCAGCTTTATGTCAACAGACAGCTAGTGAAATTGGAAGAATGGATTTTTTTTTCTCTCCAACTGCTGGCAGTTAAAGAGCTTGGGCATTTAAATACCTTGACAGCTTAATAGTTCCATTGGATTTATCCACGACATGTCTCCTATTAACAACCCTAAAGGGTATTTGATATCTCCTAAAGATGTACCTGGAACTCTCCCAAGAAAAGGGGGTACTCTTCAGATAAATCTGGCAGCTTTAGACATTTGGGCATCCCACCAGCATTTGTTTAAAAATAGCTTTGTTTTTACATGCGCTGCTACCTCCATGAACAACTGATGCACGAATTACAGCCTGCTCTGACCCCCCCCCACCCCTGCCAGCTAAACTGGTGGCTGCTGGGCTGGAGGGGGGGGTGGGTGGCCCTGGGATTACAGGATTTAGGGTTCCAAGGCACAGGGTCCTTCTGCTGTTGTGAAAACTCGGGTTCAAGACTGACAACATTGGAGATGCAGGGGTCTAGAGGATCTTGCCTGTTGCTCCCATCTAGGGAGTGCCCCGGGAGGAACACCAGAAGAGTGATAGAGTGTTCCCAGCGTGAGTTTCGCATTAAGTAAATGTGCACCTTCCTCCTTCCCACCCTTGTGCCATCTGTGAGAGGCAGGCTGACAGAAGGAAGGAGAGTGACTAGCTTCACAAAGTAAAGCGCGAAGCAGCCACAGAAGCAAAATAGCTGCTTCCAGTCCAGACTTTAATCAGATAAATCAGCTGGGGGCCTCCAGAAAAGAAAGAGCGAATCCAGGTACGGAGTGAAGTGTCTCAACCCTCTCGCCAGATGTTCAAAGAAATCATTGTAACTGATCTCCAGCAGAAAGTAAACACCGGCTCTGTGGTCCCCAGGCATTATTTACAAAGCCTGGATATAGATGCAAATATTGTCGATAGGATTATTCTCCCCGCTTGTTCGTGCTTGCTTACACATTTCACCATTTATCCCTGACCAGACGGTATTAGAGACTGGGGCCTTCTGGCCATGCCCACCCCAAAACCCCACCCGAGGTCAATGGATCTTGGTGTGGTCAGCCCCCACCCCCCACTCTCCACCCCCACCCTCCCCGCCCGCTACAATTCCAGTGGCAGCCAGGATGGGAATACTGCCCCCCCCCCCCCCCCCCCCCCACCTCCGCCCCCACCATATCCAGAGTGGGATCTTCTGGCCCCATCAAAGTCAATGGATGTTTTAGTGACTCACCACCATCTGCCGTAGGGGAACGCACCTCAAATTCCAGCCGTGAGGGGGGTGGTTCTGGTGGTGGAGTATTGGAGTACACACAGGATACAACTGAACACCAGCTTCCGGTCACCAAGCATCCTTTAGCATGTACCAAGAAAGAGGTCACTCCTGCTGTTCACAGCAAGGGAGTGCAACACCTTGGCGCCTATAACAACAACCCAGGTAAAGTAACAAGTTTAAAAGCCACCTCCCCCCCGCCAGTTGAATGCTTCCCATTGAGTGACCCCCCCGTCCATTCAACAAGGCAGCTCGTACCCCAGGAAGCCCACCGGAAGGTCCACCAACTGTCCATAACAAGCCTGACTGCTTCATGTCTGCCATGTATGATGGGTCGAATGGCCTCCTTCTGCACTGCAGGGTTTCTACGATTCTACATTTCAGGTAGACAAAAACTGATCACAGCATTTTTTAAAATATAAAAATTGAACCATAAACAGTGATGGAAGAAAATCCTCAATAGGTTTGATAGTAGATAAATATTTAGAAGCAAAACTTTCGAAAGTTGCAGGGAAAGGGCAAGGTAATGGGACTCAAATGGATGGTCCTTTCAGAGTGACAGCACAGATATAAAGTTTATTTATTAGTCACAAGTAACCTTACATTAACACTGCAATTAAGTTACTGTGAAATTCCCTTAGTCTCCACACTCTGGCACCTGATTGCATCAATATACCTAACCAACATGTCTTTCAAACTGTGGAAGGAAACCGGAGCACCCAGAGGAAACCCACGCAGACACGGGAGAACATGCAAACTTTGCACAGACAGTGACCCAAGCCAGGAATCGAATGCAGGACCCTGGCGCTGTGAGGCAGCAGTGCTAACCACTGTGCCACCATGCCGCCTCAGAGGTTATATGTGGGCTGAATGGTCTTCCCCGTGCTGTACAATACCTGGTCAGTGAACTGGTAAAATAAAGGCAAAAATTGAGGGTTGGCACAAAGAGGGAGATTAAAGAGATTATTTTTCTATAATTAGTAATGCTATGGTAACTATTGAAAGAAAGATAACTGTTGAAACAAAGGCATATGAACGTATGTGTTAGGAGCAGGAGAAGGCTTCTTGGCTCTTCGAACCTGCTAGGCCGCTCAGTGAGATCATGACCAATCTGATTGTAACCTCAAAGCCACATTCCTCCCAACCCCTGATAACCCTCTTGTTAATTAAGAATCTATCGAGCTCAGCCTTAAAAATATTCAAAGACTCTGCTTCTGCTGCCTTTTGAGGAAGAGAGTTCCAGAGACTCAGAGAAAAAAAGTTCTCCTCATCTTTAGCTTAAATGGGCGACCCTTTATTTTTAAACAGTGACCCCCCCCCCAGATTCTAAATTCTCCCACAAGAGGAAACATCCTCTCCATATCCACTCTATCAATGCCCCTCAGGATCTTAAAGGAAATTCTTGAAGATGAAAAGGATGTGGAGAAATGGAATTATAATGGGCTGTTCCAGCTTGGGAGGAGGATACCTTTTAGAACTGTGATGAGCAGAAATTTCTTCACCCAGAGGGTGGTGAATGTGTGGACTTCGCGACCACAGAATGTAGTTGAGGCCAAAACGTTTGATTTCAAGGAGAAATTCGATATAGCTCTTGGGGCTAAAGGGATCAAGGGATATGGGGGGGAAAGGCAGAATTGGGAAATTGAATTTGATGATCTGCCATGATCAAAATTAATGGTGGAACAGGCTTGAAGGGCTGAATGGCCTACTCCTGCCTCTAGTTTCTATGTTTATATATATGAGGTGAGAGGAGGAATGGGAAGAGTGATGAAGAAGCAGGGATTTGGGAAGCAGGGTGGGGGAGGAGAGTGGAAAGTGTAATTGGATGGAGGGGTGGGGTGCTGAGGGTCGGGAAGAGGGCATGGCAAGTGGGAATGGGAAGTGGTTGGGGTGGAGATGAAATGTGGTGGATAGGTGAGAAGCGGGAGGCTGGGAAGTGGGATAGGTGGTGGAGGGGAGGAATGGGAATGGGGTATCGGGGGAGATGAGAAATGGGAAGAGGATGGGGGAAGAGGGAGGTGGAAAGGACGTGAAGAGCCTGTCCATCAGGGACACAAAACAGACACACATACATCAGGAGACTGTGAGTTGGCTGTGAGACTCGATCCTGCCAATGGCAAACTTAGAAAATGATTGCTTAAAACTCAACTGTGCTTTGCAAAGTAAACCAGCCTTGGCTTGTCAAATGCTATTAACCATCATCCCGACATGAACCTTGGAGATATATGTGGTTGCCTAAGCACCAGTGTGAGATAATAATTGTGGAAATACATGTGAAAAGGAACAGTCCTACTCTCAAGAGTGCCCTATGCAGTCCCACCTCTGTAAGTAATGAATGCAGCCAAGTTGCTTCAGATGAATAAAGAGGCACCACCAATGAAGATGTCCTTCATTGACACTGCAACCGTCAACTTCAGGTGCACAAATACAATTAAATTTTAGAGACAGCTAATAAGTCGGAGCAATAATGAGAGAGGGAACATCTGCCCATTACTGGGTCTGTTTTACTCCTGAGAAAGTCATCAGAATTCACTCTGCAGACATTATAAATTATGAATGATTCACACAAGTGTCTTCTTCGCATTTACAGTACACCTGATGTCAAAATATCTCAGCACAAGCCACTTTCAATTTTTTTGAGTTCTTGGATCTGTCTTACCTTCACTCTCCAAGTTAACCCTTTCACCTCCCAACCTCTGTTCACCCGGGTGGCCTCGTGCACAAGGGGAGTGATGTTGCCACTCCTACGTTGATCCACCAGAGCACATTCTTCATTGAGTCTAGTCTTTCAACCCTCCTCCACTGTGATTAGCGAACCTTTGCCGCTCTTGGTGATGGTCAAAGAGAAACGATAGCTCAGCCCAACATTCAAACTCCTCTTAGCTTGGAACGTGGGCTATCAATCAGTCCCATATTTTTGCCTTTTCCTCTTTAAGTGTTGGCCCCCTATTGCAGTGTAGTTTCATAGATACAAGCAGGGGGAGGCCATTCAGCCCTTCAAGCCTGCTTTGCCATTCATTTTCATCATGGCCGATCATCAAATTCAATATCCTGATTCCCCTCCTTCCTCCCATATCCCTTGATCCCTTTAGCCCGAGAGCTGTACCTAATTTCTTCCTGAGGTCAGACAAGGTTTTGGCCTCGACTACATTTGGTGGTCATGAATTCCACACATTCACTACCCTCTGGGTGAGGAAATTTTGCCTCAAGTCTCATGGGGATAGTTCAGTGACTATTATTTAAATGGTAAAAAATTGCAGTATGCTGCTGTGTAGAGGGATCTGGGTGTCCTTGTACAGGAATCGCAAAGAGTTGGTTTGCAGATGCAGCAGGTAATTAAGGAGGTAAATGGAATTTTCTCCTTCATTGCTAGAGGGGTGGAGTTTAAAAACAGCGAGGTTATGTTGCAGCTGTATAAGGTGCTGGTGAGGCCATACCTGGAGTACTGTGTACAGTTTTGGTCTCCTTACTTGAGAAAGGACATACTGGCACTAAAGTGGGTGCAGAGGAGATTCACTAGGTTGGCTCTGGAGTTGAAGGATTGGCTTATGAGGAGAGACTGAGTAGATGGGGCTATACTCATTGGAATTCAGAAGAATGAGGGGAAATTTTATAGAAACATATAAGATTATGAAGGAAATAGATAAGATAGAAGCAGGGAGGTTGTTTCCATTGGCGGGTGAAATGAGAACTAGGGGGCCATGGCCTCAAAATAAGGGGAAGCAGATTTACATCTGAGTTGAGGAAGAATTTCTTCACACAATCTGTGGAATTCCCTGCCCAGTGAAGCAGTTGAGGCTCCCTCATTGAATGTTTTTATGGCAAGGATCGATACATTTTTGAACAGTAAAGGAATTAAGCGAGCGGGCGGGTAAGTGGAGCTGAGTCCATGAAAAGACCAGCCATGATCTTATTGAATGGCGGAGCAGGCTCGAGGGGCCAGATGGCCGACTCCTGCTCCTAGTTGCTCTTACAACTGCAACCCAGCACTAATTAGCCTCTGAGATGGGACTGTCCCAGTCTCATCAGCTTGAATACTCAGTGATTCAACTCACTGAGATGTGGGAGGAACTCCCGTCCCGATAACTTGTCTGATTTCACGTTATCCAAATGCAGATATCCCCACTGGTGCTGGCTTAAATCCCTGTTAATTCAGTTTGCAAATTGCAAACCCAAACAGCATAGGACTCCACCATATAACTCAATGGAGCAACTGATCCTCTCCCATAGCACAAAGTCAATCAATTGATTATTTTTAATGAAAACATTCATTCCAAGAGGGCTAGGAGACTTCTAGGTGTTACTATGTCATGTTTAATTACGGTTCCTAATCAGTGCAGAGCAGTTCCGTTGCACTGTCCCCTTGAACTATTGGCTATAAATCACTGCACAAAAGATCCGAGGTAGAAAGCATTGTTTAAATTAAACACTGACGAGAATGTCATCACCCCCTGCCAAAGAGACGCGGGTAAACTGAATCCGTCTCTCCATGTCTGCGTGGGATTCCTCTGGGTGCTCCGGTTTTCTCCCACAGTGCAAAAGACATGCTGGTTAGGTGCACTGGCCGTGCTAAATTCTCCCTCTGTGTACCTGAACAGAGCGTGGCGACAAGGAGATTTTCACAGTAACTTCAATGCAGTGTTAATGTAAGCCTACTTGTGACACCAATAAATAAACTTCACAGTGCAGAAGGAGGCTATTCAGCCCATTGAGTCTGCATCGACCACAATTCCATCCAGACCCTATCCCTTTATCCTCATACATTTACCCTGGTTAGTTCCCCTGACACCAGAGTCAATTTAGCATGGCCAATCCACCTAACCCACACATCTTTAGACTGTGGGAGGAAACTGGAGCACTCGGAGGCAGGGAGAACATGCAAACTCCACACAGACAGTGACCCAGGAATCAAACCCCGGTACCTGGCACTATGAGATAGCACTGGTAACCACTGTGCTGCCCCTTTAACTTGTTTATCTGACACCAGGTCTTTGTACCAACTTAGCATCAAAGTGATGTGGAATGAAAAAACGCAAATTACTGCAGATGCTGGAATCTGGAACCAAAAGAGAAAACGCTGGAAAATCTCAGCAGGTCTGGCAACAGCTGTAAGGGGAGAAAAGAGCTGACATTTCGAGTCCAGATGACCCTTTGTCAAAGCTAAAAGGCATAGAAAGTGCGAGATATTTATACTGCAGGGGGAGAGAATGAAAGATGAGTCATAGCCGCAGAAACAAGGGGAAAGGCTGCTAATGGCAGCCCAGAGAGAGAATAGAAGGTGTGAATGGCCAAACAGCAGAGAAGCTGAAATCAGAGGGTAAACTGTGAGAGATGAAGATGTGGGGGAAGAGGGGGAGATGAGTGGGAGAGAGGTGAAGTAGAGAAGAAGGGGAAAAAGCGAAGCAAAGAGGGAGAGAAGGTAAGAAAAGGAGGGATAAATTAAGGGGAAAGAGTGGGAGCAGAAGAAAAATAAAGATAACAAAGAAATAAAAGATGGAGAACAGTTAAAAAATTAATTAAATAAATGCTAGTTAGGTGAATTGGCCGTGCTAAATTCACCATCTGTGTACCCGAACAGGTGCAGGAGTGTGGCAACCAGGGGATTTTTACAGTAACTTCATTGCAGTTAATGAAAGCCCACTTGTGACACTAATAAATCATAGAATTATAGAAACCCTACAATACAGAAGGAGGCCATTCAGCCCATTGAGTCTGCACTGATAGCAATCACACCCCAGGCCCTATCCCCACAACCCCACACATTTACCCCACGAATCCCTCTAACCTGCACATCCCAGGGCACTAGGGACAATTTAGCATGGCCAATCCACCTAACCCATTCATCTTTGGACTGTAGGAGGAAACAAATGAACTATAACACCAAACACTCCCCTCTTGACTTGAACACAAACACTAGGCTGACATAGTAGTGCAGTACTGAGGGAGCCCTGCACTGTCAGAGGTGCTGCCTCCTGGACAAGATGTTAATATTCCTCAGGTGACCAGAAGACATTACTCTGAGGCAGAGAAAGGAAGTTACAGCCGGTGCCCATATCAATACATATTCGTGAACAAATGCTATCAAAACTGACTATCTGGTTAAGATTATATTCATTGGAATTTAGAATAGTGAGAATCTTACTAATTTCTTACAGGATTAGACAGGGTTGATTCAGAAAGAATGTTCCCAGTGGTGGGGGAGTCCAGAACTAGGGGTCATAGTTTGAGGATAAGGGGTAAACCTGTTAGAACTGAGATGAGGAGAAATTTCTTCACCCAGAGGTTGGTGAATGTGTGTGGAATTCATTACCACAGAACATAGGTGACACCAAAATGTTGTCTGATTTCAAGAAGAAATTAGATATAGTTCTTGGGGCTAAAGGGATTGAGGGATATGGGGAGAAGGGGGGATCAGGATATTGAATTTGAAGATCAGCCATGATCAAAATGAATAGTGGAGCAGGCTCAAAGGGTGGAATGGCCTCTTCCTGCTCCTATTTGTCATGTTTCTATGTTAGTCATGGTCACACGGCTGTTTGTGGGAGCCTGCTGTGTACAAACCGGTGCCATGTTTCTAACAGTGACCACACTTTGAATGGAGTTCATCGGTGGGGCATCCTGAAGTTACGAATAACATTCTAGAAATGCACATCTTTCTTCCTTTCTGTACGGTTGTGCTAATTTACCTCTCTCATTTGTTAGTGTGGTGTTAGTTCAGTGTCGTTGCAACCAAGCCCTGGGGGCTGTTGGATTGTGATGTGGTTAACAGGTTCGGATAACATCTTAAACCACAAGAGGCAGTTTATAACAAGCACCTGAAGCTTCGGTTAAGATTACAAGCTGTAACTCTGGTGACTTTTTCCTTGTATGCTCTCCACCTCCATATCTAAAACTGAAGAAGGACGAGCATTATTTATTTCAAAGTTTGAGGTGGTAAAGCTTGGTTTAGCGTAGCAACTCCATCAGCATCCCAATAAATTTGTGCCTTTTCTCAGGAATTCCATCATTTGGCAAGTCTGTGCTGTTTGTAATTTGGAAATACCATCTTCTCAAACATGGCACCACACACTGAGGCCATTTAGTCCATTGTGCCTGTGCTAGCTCTCCCTTCAAGAGCTATCAATTCATTCTTATTGTTCACAAGCTTGCAAATGAGCATTATTTTTAAATATATATATCCTGTTCCCATCTGTTCTCATTCAGGAATTGGCAAGCTGAGTCTTTTTTGGTCTTCTTGTTTTTCTTAAAGGTTCAGCTATCAGATATCTCAATATGTGAATTTTAATAGTCCTTCCTGGTAACTGTAATTAAGATGATTTCTTGGCTATGCCAGCCTAGTATGTAATGGAGTAGAACTCACCTATTACAAATGGTGGGCATCGTACTAAGAAATTTCTGGGAATATTCTGGGAAAAAGTGTCCAATCTCCCATCCATTGACTCTGTCAACATTTCCCGCTGCCTCAGAAAAGTAGCCAGCGTCATCAAGGATCCCGCATACAAGGAGATATGCAAGAATTTTACCATCGTGTCCGCCTTGGGAATTGGAGCCAGGGAGGGTCAGACCATCAAAAAGTCCATTGACCTTGGGCAGGGCCTTGGATGACATGGTGGCACAGTGGTTAGCACAGCTGCCTCACAGCGCCAGGGACCCGGGTTCAATTCCAGCCTTGGGTGATTGTGTAGGGTTTGCATGTTCTCCCCGTGTCTGCATGGGTTTCCTCCGGGTATCCTGGTTTCCTCCCACACTACAAAGATGTGCAGGTTAGGTTGATTGGCCGTGCTAAATTTTCCCTTAGTGTCAGGGGTATTAGCAGGGTAAATGTGTGGGGTAACGGATATAGAGCCTGGGTGGGATTGCGGTCAGTGCAGACTTGATGGACTGAATAGCCTCCTCTGTACTGTAGGGATTCTATTCTATGATATTACGGCTTTGGGTTGAATGAGGCCATAAAATCATGCCCCACACTTTCTTTCACCTTCTTCCATCAGGAAAAAGATACCAAAGTCTGAGGACTCGTACCGAATGACTCAAGAATAGCTTCTTCCCTGCCATCAGACTTTTGAATGGGCCTACCTTATATTAAGTTGATCTTTCTCTACACCCTAGCTATGACTGTAACACTACATTCTGCACTGTCTTGTTTCCTTCTCTATGAATGGTATGCTTTGTCCGTCTGGTGCTCAAGAAACAATACTTTTCACTGTATCCCCGTACATGTAACAATAATAAATCAATTCAAACTCATTTTGCTGACATTGACAACATGTTCTATGTATTGTAGTTCTGGGAACATTCCCCACAGTCTTTGGTGCGTTAATCTGGATGGGAAGTATCTCTGGCATGGGGCTTTTAACCCTGGATTTTCTGATTCAGATGGGGGAGGTGAGGTGAGAGTGACTGCCCCTGACATCAAGACAGCACCTGACTGAGTGTGGCATCAAGGAGCCCGAGCAAAACTGGATTCAATGGGAATCAGGGAGAAAACTCTCCACTGGCTGGAGGATGACAGTTGTAGTTGTTGGAGGGCAATCACCTCAGTCCCAGGACATCAGTCAGGGTAACGTCCTCGGCTCAGCCATCTTCAACTGCTTCATCAATGACCTTCCTTCCATCATAAGGCCAGAAGCTGATGGCTGCACAACATTCATCACTGTTCACGATTCTCCAGATACTGAAACAGTCCATGTTCATACACAGCAGGATCTGGACAATATCCAGGTTTGTGCTGACAAGTGACAAGTAACAGTCACACCATACAAGTGCCAAGCAATAACCATCTCCAACAGGAGAGAATCTAACCGTCTCCCCATGACATTCAGTGGCATTACCATCTGAATCCCTCCCTACGTAGGGGTTACCATTGACCAGAAACTGGGCCAGCCATATAAATACTATGGCTGCCAGACTAGGTCAGAGGCTGGGAAGACTGGTGAGCATCTCACCTCCTGACTCCCCAAAGCCTGTCCACCAGTTACAAGGTGCGAGTTAGGAGTGTGATGGCACACTCCTTGCCTGGATGAGTGCAGCTCCAACAACACTCAAGAAGCTCAACACCATCCAGGATAGAGCAGCCCAGCTTGATTCGCAGCCCATCCACAAACATTCACTCCATCCAGCACAGGTGCATAGTGGCAGCAATGTATACCATCCACAAGAAGCACTGCAGGAACTCAATGGGTGGTACAGTAGCACAGTGGTTAGCACTGCTGCTTCACAGCTCCAGGGACCTGTGTTCGAATCCCGGCTTGGGTCACTGTCTGTGTGCAGTTTGTACATTCTCCCCGTGTCTGTGTGGGTTTTGTCCAGGTGCTCCAGTTTCCTCCCACAGTCCAAAGACGTATGGGTTAGGTTGATTGGCCATGCTAAAATTGCCCCTTTGTATCCTGGGATGCATAGGTTAGAGGGATTAGTGGGTAAATATGTAGGGATATGTATGGGGATAGGGCCTGGGTGGGATTGTGGTTGGTGCAGACTCGATGGGCCAAATGGCCTCTTTCTACACTGTAGGGATTCTATAACTCACCAAGGCTCCTTTGGCAGCACCTTGCAAACCCACGACCACTACCATCTAGAAGGACAAGGACAGCAGACACATGGGAACACCAGAACCTGCAAGTTCACCTCTGAATCACTTACCCTCCTGACTTGGAAATATACCTTTCACTGTCACTGGGTCAAAATCCTGGAACCCCCTTCCTGACAGCACGGTATGCCTACACAGCATGGACCACAGTGGTTCAACAAGGCAGCTCACTACCACCTTCTCAAGGGGCAACTAGGTATTGGCAAAAAATCATAGAATCCCTGCAATGCAGAAGGAGGCCATTTGGCCCATTGTGTCTGCACCGACCACAATCCCTCCCAGGTCCTATCCCCGTAACCCCATTTATTTACCCTAGCTAGTCCCCCTGATGGTCAGGAGCAATTTAACATGGCCAATGCGCGCATCTTTGGACTGTGGGAGGAAACCAGAGCACCTGGAGGGAACCCACATAAACACGAGGAGAATGTGCAAACTCCGCACAGGCAGTGACCTGAGGCCGGAATTGAACCCGGGTCCCTTACGCTGTGAGGCAGCAGTGCTAACCGCTGTGCCACCATGCCGCGCACATCCCATGAATGAATAACGAATAACACTGCTGAACAAGCTGATGCTAATCATTGACTACTGAAATGTAACAGCTCTGGTGCAAGTTATTAGCCTTTTCTTTGATGGAATTACAAATAATGGATGCAAACATCTAGATTACTGCTGCAGGGATCACTGTTCTGTTTGGTTATTACAGACATTGTCTGGCTCTGAAACAGAAGTTGGCCATTCACCCTATTTCATCATGCAGTTAGATCACGGCAGAGCTGTGTCTCCATTTCATTTACCCATCTTGGTTCCACATCCCCTTCCCTAATAAAATCAATCTCAGTCTTCGAATGTTCAACTGACCCAGTCACAATGGCCTTTAGACTTTCTGCTTCAACAAACATAGCTAAGGGAGAGGCTAGGAAGTCACGTTGTGTAGCTACTTAGACATGTTATATAAAGTAATATTCAGCCTGGGGTGAATTGTACACTGTAGCAACATCCTACAGCGCTGGCAACTTACATAAATCTCTCCAGCCTGCTCCTTCAATTGATATTGCAGTTGGACTGTGATTCTCTCTATAATGTGACACTGAGACTCTACTCAGGCTGCTCAAATTCTTGAAGAATGGCCCAGTACACACTGTACCTCCCAACCAGCCCTCTGGTAACACAGAATGTATTGCCAAGACAACCAGCACGCACTCACAGGCTCATGCACATTCACACACACACACACATACACAGCCACACTCACACACAGACAGATACAGACACACACTCACGTGCACACACACACACACACACATAGATACAGACACACACACTGACACACATACACACACATTGTCTCTCACACACACACACACACATAGATACAGACACACACACTGACACACATACACACACATTGTCTCTCTCACACACACACACACACAGACACACACGCTCACACACATTCATACACACACACACACACATACACACACATTCGATCACACTCACACAGATATAGACACACACACACTCACACACACAGATACAGATATACACACACATACACACACACACACATTCGATCACACTCACACAGATATAGACACACACACACACACACACACACACTCATACACACAGACAGATACAGATATACACACATGTACTCACAGAAACACAGATACAGACATACACACTCTCACACACACACAGATACAGACACACACACACACTCAATCACATTCACATGGATAGATACAGACAGACACACACACACATACGACCCACATGCACACACGCAGACAGACACTCAAACATATAGACACACACACGACACACATATACACTCTCTCACACACATGCACCCACACTCACGCACACAGACACCCTCACACACACACATACAACCCATGTATACACACACACGCAGACACACACACTCTCTCTCACACAGGCACATGGTCAGGGAGTGTGAGCTTTATGTTCTTTCAAGTGAGAAAAGAGATGGGTGGAGAATGGGACATTAACCCACTTCCACCAACATGTCAGCAGCTTGGAACAGATTAAAGTTCCTGACAAAAGGTATTGGACCTGAAAGTTTAACTCTGTTTCTCCCTGAACCCACGCTGCTGGTGTTGCCAATGATTTTCCAATCTTTAATCAGTTTTATGCCAGCAGCAATGTTTTACTTGTGCTGAAGCACTTTCTGAAACGCCTTGAAATAATATCCACCGACCCCTGCCGCACACTCGGAGCCACTTGTCTCGGGCAGCTCTGCAGCTATTCCTGGTCCCTGAAGGAGGCTCCTCTGACCTGATCACTGGGCAGCTTTGTGGTAAATGGCCCTGCAGGAAGCGGGGTAGCTTGATTTCAGATTCATTTCACCGAAGGGACCTCACCAAATGCGCAACAGTAATCTGTGCTTGGATCCAGAGTCAGTTCCCAGAGATGGGAAGGATAATGCGCTGACCCTCTGCAGCGAGCCCCCCACCCCCCCCCCCGAATCTCCTGTGTCACTGTTTGAAACACCACGAGGAAGTTTAATTGCTGGAGAAGGAGAGTGAGACACAGCTTGAGGACTGAGTGTTTAGTGCAGGATTTAAGCACAGAGGCACTCCGGCCCCGTTTCAACCCTGCCTCGTTATGTATTTACAAAGAAGGCGTTGGCTTTAAACAGCAGTTTGCTCCCAGCCAAGGGATGTGCTGAGATCAAGCAGCTCCTCAGTCTCCTTCAGTGCTCCTACTGTGCTGCCTCTGGGCTCAAATCAACAGCAAGCCTCCTGGATCACAACGCAAGGCTCACGCTGGGAAAGAAGGAAAACACTCATATTTATACAGCACCCTTCGTGACCTCGAATCTGTCCGCCTCCGCTTTAAAAATATTCAAAGATTTTCCTTCCACTGCCTTTTCAGGAAAGAATTCCAAAGACTGACATGAGTGCAAAAAAAAATCTCCCCCTCTCTGTTTTAAATGGATGACCTCTTATTTTTAAAGTGTTGAAATTTATTTCTTCGTGTCACAAGTAGGCTTACGTTAACACTGCAATGAAGTTATCCCCACGTCGCCACATTCTGGCACCTGTTCGGGTACACTGAGGGAGAATTTAACATGGCCAATCCATCTCATAGAATCCTGACAGTGCAGAAGGAGGCCATTTGGCCCATTGAGTCTGCACTGTCTACAATCCCACCCAGGCCCCATTTCCATAACCCCACGCACTTATCCCGCTAATCCCCCTGACACTAGGTTCAATTTACCATGGCCAATCAACCTAACCTGCACATCTTTGGAGTGTGGGAGGAAACCGGAACACCCAGAGGAAACTCACACAGACATGGGGAGAACATGCAGACTCTACACAGGCACTGCCAGGAATTGAACCTGGGTCCCTGGTGCTGTGAGACAGCAGTGCTAACCACTGCGCCACTGTGTCACCCCAGTACACAGAAACGTAGGGATAGATTTCCGAATTGTCACCCGAAAACTGGCATTGTGGATCGGAAGCTTGTTGTAGAAATTGTCTAAATAGGGCAGCAGGATTTTCATTGATTTGAGTAGAACCTGCTTGTGGGCGTGGGAAGGTGGCTCTCTCCCAGTTGGCAATGCCAGTTTGGCCACCAGGGGTGGCACAAGTTGAAACTCTCCCCCAGTCTTCTCATTGTCATGGGTGTTCAAGCCAGTGATCCAAAGGGTTGTAACGTCGCTTTTCTGGATCTGTTCAAAGAGCAAGGCTGGTGGATCCATGTCTGCAAATGGACAAAGTCAGGGAAAAGGCACGAGCAAAGGGAGAAGACATGCCTGCAACTGCATAGCCCCACCACCAGATGGAGCATTCTAAGGTCCAAAGACCTCAGGGACCCTGACCTGTTCTGACATCATTTTCAATGCACTGGGAGGGAGGTTCCTCCATCATATCGCTACACCTTTTTGTTATTAATGTCACAAGTAGGCTTACTGTGAAAATCCCCTATGTAGCACAGAAACAGGCCACTTGGCTCTGCTAATTCCTCCCCCAGTGTTTTATATGTCTGAAATCTCCACATATACTAAATATCTCACATCAGTTCTTGGGCAAATCTTTCTGTTCCTCTTTCTCTCATGCACTCATCTAGTTTACACCTCCCCCTCCCCCCAAACAAAGACTCCAAACCATTCATCTGATCAGGGTTAATGGGGAAAAGACAGGAGAATGGGGATGAGAAAAATATCAGCCATGATTGAATGGCAGAGCAGACTCGATGGGCCGAGTGGCCTAATTCTGCTCCTATGTCTAATGCTCTTGTCTCAACCGCTTACTCTGCTGATAAAATCCTGCCGCCGGACTGCTGGGCGAAACTCTACTTCCCAGAGGACATCACTTTCCTGATTACAGGAATCCCCTGGTCAGGTACAGGGGAGAAAAACATCACGGATGACAAAGGAAAACCATCATATAGCCCAATCCATCACGCAAACCAGCTTCCCATCCATTGACATCCTTGTGTATCAATCACAAAAACCCAGTCTGCAGGTGCAGCAGGTGATCAAGAAAGTGAATGGAATGTTGGTCTTTATCACGAGGGGGATAGAATATAAAAGTAGGGATGTCTTGCTGCAACTGTACAGGGCACTGGTGAGGCCGCACCTAGAGTACTGTCTGCAATTTTCGTCCCCTTATTTAAGAAAGGATATATTAGCTTTGGAGGGGGTACAGAGGAGGTTCACCAGGTTGATTCTGGAGATGAGGGGGTTAGCTTGTGAGGAGAGATTGAGTAGACTGGGCCTGTACTCATTGGAATTGAGAAGGTTAAGGGGAGATCTTATGGAGACATATAAGATAATGAAGGGTCTAGACAGGGTCGAAGCAGCGAGGTTATTTCCACTTACAATGGAAACAAGAACTAGAGGGCACAGCCTCAAAATACAGGGGAGTCAGTTTAGAACAGAGTTGAGGAGGAACGTCTTCTCCCAGAGGGTAGTGAATCTTTGGAATTCTCTGCCCATTGAAGCAGTGGAGGCTACCTCGTTAAATGTGTTTAAGTCACAGATAGATAGATTTTTGACCAATAAGGGAATTAAGGGTTATGAGGTGCGGGCGGGTAAGTGGAACTGAACCCACTATCAGATCAGCCATGATCTTATTGAATGGCGGGGCAGGCTCGAGTGGCTAGATGGCCTACTCCTGCTCCTATTTCTTATGTTCTTATGACTCTGCCTACACTTCCTGCTGCCTCGGAAAAACAGCCAGCATAATTAAGGACCCCACGCTCCCCACGCTCATTCTCTTTTCCACCTTATTCCGTCAGTAAAAGGATATAAAAGTCTGAGGTCACGTACCGACTGACTCAAGAACAGCTTCTTCCCTGCTGCCATCAGACTTTTGAATCGATCTAGCTCGCGCTAAGTTGACCTTCCTCTACACCCTACCTGTGACTGTAACACTACATTCTGCACTCTCTCCTTTAATTCTCTATGAATGGTATGCTTTGTATAGTATGCAAGAAAAAGTACTTTTCACTGTATACACGTGACAATAATAAATCAGATCAAAATCAGTTCCAGTCCTCTTATACTATACATGAGCAGTTTACTGCTTGTGGCTTAGATTAAACATTAACCTTACCCCAAATTGCTGCCCTGCAATGTGCTGCAGAGTTTGTACAGGTGTAGATCATCATCGAATGTGCGATATTCGTACATTTTTTTCCCGTGCTGTTTCAGAACCTGGCCGTTTTTGGGCACCTGTGAGTGACTGAATTCAATACTCTCAAGACTGTGTTTAGCCTTGATCCATTCCATTGTGCTGAGTGCAAGATGACCCTGCACACTGCTAGCTGCAGATAAGGTTCAACTGTATCTCACCTATACTGAGCTGATAACAAAGGCACGATGACAGAAGCTGGGTTACAGAGCCAACCTGTTATAACACTTTCGCTTATCCTATTTCTCATATCTCTAAATCTTCTGCTCAAAACCTTCCACTCAATAAGACAGATTATGTGCAGTATTCTGAAAATCCATTTAAAAAAAAATTGGCTGTAGTAGGATGTGTCATATAGAATTTCTCCTGCATTGTCACCACCATTGTGAATATAGCACGGACAATCAGTGAAACGCACTCCAGCAGCGGCCCCTCTGCCTCTGATGTCAAGGAGGAGAACAACACCATTACTATCAACCTCCTTTCTCAGTCACGTGGCATCTTGTCTTCCGCCATCCTCACTGGGTCAAGACACTGGCACTACCCACCCAAAACGATTGTGGTGACATCGCCACCGCCAAGACTCAAGTTGGCACTTGCCACTTCTGCCCCAGTGGGATGGGCAGCGATTGAGACCATGCCAGGGTCAGCAGGGTCCATGCCTCACTCCAGAGACGACCCCCGCCCCCCCCACCCCTGCCGTAACTAAGGCTGAGTTTAGTTGCCCTGAGGTGCCAACTTCCAGATGGAGCGCGAAACCAAGACCCAGCCCACTCCCTTCAGTGACAAATCCAGTGGCACTCATGAAAAAAAAGTGTAGGGGATTATTTTTGGTTTTCCTAAAGTGCCTACAGTGCGGAAGGAGACCATTCGGCCCATCAAGTCCACACTGTCTCTCCGACAGAGCTTCCTGCCCAGGCCCGATCTGCGTTACCCCCTGTATGTACCCCGCTAATTCCCTTAACCCACAATTCTTTAGGCGCTAAGGGACAATTCAGCATGGCTGATGGACCTAACCCACACATCTTTGGACTGTGGGAGGAAACTGGAGCACCTGGAGGAAACCCACGCAGACATGGGGAGAATGTGCAGACTCTGCACTGTTGCCCAAGGCTGGAATTGAACCCGGGCCCCTGGCGCTGTGAGGCAGCAGTGCTAACCACTGTGTCACCGTGCTGTGCCTTTCTTGGTCAACACTTATTCCTTAAGCCGCATCTTCTGGCCATTGATCTCATGACAGTCTCTGGGATCATGAGGTGTACAGATTGGCTCTACAATGCGACAGTGACTGCAACTAAAAAAAGGAGGAAGTGAAGGCCAAAGGGTCCTGGAAGTCACGAAAGGTGCTATATAAATGCACATGCTTTCTTTTTCTACGGGGCATGGATCCATACTGGGGAGGGTAACAGCCTTGCAGTACTTTGCCTGCTGTTGTGATTTGTCCTGTGTGAGTTTTGACACCAAGTGCTGGCACACTATCGGGGCATCATAACCAAATGCAATCTAGTCCCCTGTCTGACAGTGATGGCTGTGCATTTTCCAGCAAGAATTGATACACGGCATGCAGCAATGCAAGCATAACTCAGCCTAACACAGGAGACTGATTAATACCCCTTGAACTCCCAGTCCAGCCCCTTTGTCACAAAAGTGGTCCACATTAGAGACCATGTCCAGTCCTTTCTTGATGCCCATTAGTGTCAACATTCAAACTGCTACAATGGCTAACCAGGATTCATAAACAAGACTAAAATAAAGAGGAAATGACTGCAATATCAAGCATACAGTTATCTTCCTGTGCATTACAATCAGTTAAGGAGGGGTCCTCAGTTTGTGTACGTGTGTCAGTTTGGTGAATGTTTAACTGTTTGTGGGCTATGACTATAACTGACACCAACAGACAGGTTAACTCGAGTTCTTGTAAGAAGAAAATAGGATTTATTGCACGTAACCTGCTCTGAGAAAAGTTATTTTAAAAGACACGCGGACTTTCACACATCCCCACGCTCAAAGTTCACACAAATTCATTACAGCGTGGAAGATTCCGCGACAAAGTTGAAGGGGTAAACGGTTCTTGAAGGCTGGTGACATGGGTGGCTTTAGAATAAACTCAGTGGTCCGACTGAATCAGTCTCCAGGAGGTGTATCGATAAGGATGGGCAATTTATCTGTTCCTCTGATGATAGCAGCTGTGAGGTTGGATTTGTTTTACCATCTCCGTCACCAGAACATAGAGAGTCAAAGGGCAGTGGAGAGGGTACAATCTTATAATTTGTCCACAGGGAGACTTTACTTGTTTCTGTTGATCTGCAGAGAAACAAGCACTTACACATACAAAGGATTAGCTGGCTTGTTACACCTTCCCCCTCCCCAACTGCCCAGTCACCCAAATATGGTCATAGTGTATTCCAATTGTAGTTTCTCCCTCGGCCAAATTCTTTTGTCTGTTGTAATGCAATTATATCCCATCTGGCTTGCCCCCAGCCTGTTGGGTACCCAGGTGATTGACTGAATGCTTTGCTGATGAGTAGGAGATGTAGTTCATTCACATTCCCATAAGGTAAGTTTCTTTGGAAGGCTATTGCACCTGGTTAGGCTCCACCTAATGGCCTTGGAATGTGGAGGGTACTATGATAAAGTGTGCAACCATCTTTACCTGTGATGTCAAGTCTTTGGAATGTGGCTTCAGTCTTTCCAAAAATTCAATGCACAGTTTCCAGTCAGTGATTTCTTTTTAATAAAGCCTCTTCACAACATTTATAAGGGGGAGGCATGGTGGCACAGTGGTTAGCACAGCTGCCTCACAGCGCGAGGGACCTGGGGTCATTCTTGGGTCACTGTCTGTGCGGAGTTGGGTGTTCTCCCCGTGTCTGCATGGGTTTTCTCTGGGTGCTCCGGTTTC
>NC_137354.1:10397350-10674850 GCF_965287045.1 Carcharhinus amblyrhynchos
AGAAAGCATCCTTTCTGGTTGTATCACAGCTTGGTATGGCTCCTGCTCTGACCAAAACCACAAAGGGTTGTGAATGTAGCCCAATCCATCATGCAAACCAGCCTCCCATCCATTGACTCTGTCTACACTTCCCGTTGCTTCAGAAAAGCAGCCAACATAATCAAGGACCCCACACACTCTGGACATTCTCTCTTCCACCTTTCTCCCGCAGGAGAAAGATAGAAAGTCTGAGATCACGTACCAACTAACTCAAGAACAGCTTCTTTCCTGCTCCCATCAGACTTTTGAATGGACCTACCAAATATTAATTTGATCTTTCTCTGGACCTTGTGACTGTAACATTACATTCTGAACTCTCTCCTTTCTTTCTCTCATACGAGTGATATGTTCTGTCTGTATAGCTGACGCAAAACAATACTGTATTCCAATACGTGTGACAATAATAAATCAAATGAATTATTTCTGTTCAAATGCTGAATTGTGACAATCTCTTCAGTTGGAGTATTTTGGGATGTCTGATTTAATCCCTTCCAAAGAATCGAATGCACACTGTATCAACATAAGACCATATGACATAGATGCAGAATTAGGCCACTCTGCCTATCTAGTCTGCTCTGCCATTCAATCATGGCTGATATTTTTCACATTCCCATTCTCTTGCCTCTCCCCCATTACCCTGATCCCCTTATTATTCAAGAACCTATCTATCTCTGTCTTAAAGACACTCGATGACCCGGCCTCCACAGCCTTCTGCAGCAAAGAGTTCCACAGATTCACCACTCTCTGGCTGAAGAAATTCCTCCTCATCTCTGTTTTAAAGGATCGCCCCTTTAGCCTGAGTTTGTGCCCTCTGGTTCTAGTTTTTCCTACTAGTGAATACATCCTCCCCATGTCCACTCTACCCAGGCCTCGCAGTATCCTGTAAGTTTCAGTTAGATTCCCATCAAACACTGGCCTAACTTCAACTTCTGAAATTTGACAAAGTACAGTTTGTTCAAATTAGGGGGTCAACAGTCCAAGTCGACTCTGCTTTTACAATAACAGTTTTTGTAGATTGCATTGCTGAGAACGATCAAGAATTATCATCATTTTGCAGTTCTGGGGACATGGCAAGCAGGTCAAATCAGGAATGGATGTTACTGTTACCCACTTCTCCATAAGGCTTCCCTAAACATCAGGAAAGATTTTCCATTCAGTTGTGCATTACTATCAATAAAGAGAATTGTTCTGGTGAAATAGCCAAATTCATGGTGTCCTTGTGGTTGCAATATTTGGCTAACAGCATAACCGGGCTGGTTAAGGACTTGTTCAATAATGAGGGTCAATGGAATTCAGTGGCACGGTGGCACAGTGGTTAACATTGCTGTCTCGCAGCGCCAGGGACTCGGGTTCAATTCCAGCTTCAGATCACTGTGTGGAGTTTGCATGTTCTCCCCGTGCCTGCGTGGGTTTTCTCCAGGTGCTCCGGTTTCCTCCCACGGTCCAAATATGTGTGGGTTAGGTTGATTGGCCATGCTAAATTGATCCTAGTGTCAGAGGGATTAGTAAGGTAAATATGTGGGGTTGTGGGAATAGAGCCTGAGTGGGATTGTGGTCAGTGCAGAATGATGGGCCATATGGCCTCCTTCTGAACTACAGGGATTCTAGGAATCTGTGATTTCTCATGGCTTTCTAACCTTGTTATCTTTGTATTCATTAGTGATGGATGTCCATTAGGTTTGGGGAACGAACCCAGTGAAACTGGATCCGAGGCTGTTGAGCTTATTTAATTTTGAGACCTTAAAAAGCATGAGAGAGGCAACCTTAGCTTCATCCATCATGTTTGCATTTGACCTGAGGAGAGAGAAGAACAGTCCCAGCGCATTATATCAAGTTGTGCTGTGAGCAGTCAGAAGAAAAATAATCTTAATGACTCGATGTCTTCTTCACCACCACCGTAAAGAAACATTCCAGATCAATGCAATCTTGCGGTGTGTGCTTTTAACATTGCGAGAGCTAAGTAAGCAACAGCAGGGGGTTCAATTAATACTTCGGGCTGGATTTTCCAGCCCTTTCCACTGGTGGGGGCTCCCAGTCCTGCCATAGGCTACCTGCGCCACTGGAAAATCCGGGAGAGCTCCTTTGTATGAAGAGTGCCAACTTGTGTCTGAGCAGGCAGACTGGGCCTCCTTTTAATGCCCTATCTAACAGATGGTGTTTCCAATAAATACCGCATATTCCATACTGCTATTATCGAGATATGGAGGAGTGAGGCTGTGGAGGGATTTGAAAACTAGGATGAGACTTTTAAATTCAAGCGCTGGAATTTTACCACTCAGAATTGGAGCGGGTGAGGGGCGGATTGTGGAAATGTCATAGAATCCTTACAGTACAGAAGGACACCATTCGGCCCATCGAGTCTGCACCGACCACAGTCCCACCCAGGCCTATCCTTGTCATCTGTCATATTTACCCTGTGAATCCCCTGACACTAGGATTAATTTAGCACAGCCAATCAACTTAACCCGTGCACCTTTGCACTATGGGAGGAAACCAGAGAACCTGGAGGAAACCCACGCAGACACGGGGAGAACGTGCCGACTCCACACAGACAGTGACCCAAGCAGGGAATTGAACCCAGGTCCCTGGCGCTGTGAGGCCGTGCCGTCTCGTGTCCATCCATTAACCTCGGGCGGGAGTTTCCGATCTCGCTCGAGCGAGGTTTTAAAATCCCGCAAAGGAATGGCATTACCGTGTGTCGGTATCGGTCAGTGAATGCAGGGGGCCGGGTGTCCAGGGCTTATTGTGAACTGTGTGGTGAACTTACTCGAGTGGAACCCCAACTCATGGCTCAGAGCACTGAACCCTACCACTGGACTAAGCTGACATTGAACTGAGATCAACTGCAGCAGGTTTTGACTTTAACATCTTGCCTTTTGAGTCATCACTAAGACCGCTTATTTCCACTTCATAAACAATGATTTTCCTCTGCTAAAACCCTCATCCTTGAAGTTATTGCCTCTTGGCTGGAGGATTTTGATGGCCAACTGTTCAGCACCCCCCCCCTCTCAGTTTCTATCTTTGATAAACCTGAAATCATTCAAAACTGTGTTAGCCATCCCCTCACTCCATCACTCATGTGTTCTTTGACCTACACTGGCTCCTGGCTAAGACACACCTTGAAGTTAAATTTCTCATCCTTCTTCTCAAATCCCTCCATAGCCTTGATCCTCCATGCCTTTAGAAACTCCTTCACCCACACCAACCCCCCGAGATATCACATCCTCGCATTCCGACCATCCCTATTTTTCATCACTCCTCCATCTGTAGCTGCACCTTCAGGTGCCGGAAGGCCATCTCTGAATTGTGTCCAAAACTGCTTCACCTTGCTACCTCTCTCTCTGCCTTTAAGACTCTCCAACTCTTGTTTGAGCTTTTGTTCATCTGCCTTAAGATGGCTAGATGACAAATGTTGCTTTATGACACTTGTCTGAAGCATCTTGGGCTGTTTTAGGACATTAAAGGCGCTGTGTAAATACAAGTTGTTGTTATTGTTCAACGATTCCGTCTCTGCTCAACATAATCCAGTTCCACCACCACTGGCACCCCTCTTTCACCTGATCTGAATGGCCTTGCTTTAAAGGTTTGCTTACACGTTGAGATTGTTGTCTGAGCAGACTTGATGGGCCAAACGGCCTCTTTTTGCACTGTAGGGATCATATGCTGAGATAAGTGACCTGCTGTTGAAAGAAGAAGATAGATCCGCAGGAGCTGGGAGACTGACCAGCTCAAAGATATTGAAGCTAAGAGATCCACTTGATAGATACTCCACCCACTGCTGTGATATTCTAGGATCCATGGCCGCTGGAGGCCTCATTCCCAAACTCTGCAGGCAGTCCCAGACCTTCTCCAGGTCAGTGCTGACAGGAACATGCCACACGGGATCAGTTATGGCGAATGGGATTGGCTGGCGTTCTCTGAAACTGATCCCTGGAGCTGCTCCCACATTGACTGGGCCTCATTCCTTTTCTAAACCCTGCTCCCATTTCAGAAACTGAGAACTGAAGAATAACCTGAACTCTTTGGAAAAACAAAAGACCTTCAGATTGTAAGAAATAGGAGCAGGAGGAGGCCATTCGGCCCATCGAGTCTGCTCTGTCATTCAACAAAACCATGGCTGATCTGATTGTGACTTAACGCCAGTTCCTTCTTGTCCTTCTAAAACATTAATCCCCTGGTCGATCACTGATCTAATTCAGCCTCATATTCAAAATCTACTCTCCATTCAGCTAAAAAAAGGTCTCGATGATGCGCAGTGCACAGCCTGGAAGTGTGTAGGAAACAGATTTATGTGTAGATTTTAAAAGAGGACTTGAATCTCTATTTAAAGCAGGAGGGAAAAAAATGGCAAAGCCATTGATTTGATTTAAGATCATAGGAGCAGAATCAGGCCACTCGGCCCATCGAGTCTGCTCCGCCATTCAATCGTGCCTGATATGTTTCTCATCCCAATGCCCCTGCCTTTTCCCCATAACTCCTGATCCCCTTATTAATCAAGAACCTATCTATCTCTGTCTTAAAGACACTCAATGACCTGGTCTCCACAGCCTTCTGTGGCAAAGAGTTCCACAGATTCACCACTCTCTGGATGAAGAAATTCCTCCTCATCTCTGTTTTAAAGGATCGTCCCTTTAGCCTGAGGTTGTGTCCTCTGGTTCTAGTTTTCTCCTGCTAGTGGAACCATCCTCTCCACGTCCACTCTATCCAGGCCTCGCAGTATCCTGTAAGTTTCAATAAGATCCCCCCTCATCCTTCTAAACTCCAACGAGTACAGACCCAGAGCCCTCAACCATTCCTCATACGACAAGCTCTTCATTCCAGGAATCATCCTTGTGAACCTCCTCTGGACCCTTTCCAAGGCCCAGCGCATCCCTCCTTAGATAGGGGCCCCAAAACTGCTCACAATTTGATGTATTATTGTCACATGTATTGGGATACAGTGAAAAATATTGTTTCTTGAACGCTATATAGACAAAACATACTGTACATAAAGAAGGAAAGGAGAGAGTGCAGAATGTACTGTTACGGTCATAGCTAGGGTGTAGAGAAAGATCAATCCAATGTGAGACCCATTCAGAAATCGGAAGGCTAAATCTGTAAGGTAGAATTAGAGCATTGTTAGTGACTTTATAAGAGTTAGAGTAGACTTTTAAAAGCATAGAATGAAAGTAAAAGATAGAATTAGAGGGTATGCTGGGTCGCAGCTCGCAATAAGTCAACCCCCTCCCCCCGATGCCATCTTGAATCCAATTTTCTTTTGATGTGGCATTTGTTCGATAGCTCCCCCAGAGACCCAATAGACTGAATGAGCTCCACTACTGCTGTCCAATTCAAAGAAGAGAACTTTGTAGAGAATATTTGCATGAAGTTCACATCGCAAAGTGGCCAACAGCTGGCAGGGTGGCACAGTAATTAGCACCTGCTGCCTCACTGCGCCAGGGATCTGGGTTCATTTCCCCGCTTGGATGGCCACCCGCGCGGAGTCTGCACATTCTCCCAGTGTGGGTTTCCTCCGCGTGCTCCAGTTTCCTCCCCCAGTCTGAAAGGAGTGCTGGTTAGCTGTTAAATTCTCCCCCAGTGTACCCGAACGGGCGTGGGAGTGTAGCAACTGGGGGATTTTCATTTCTGTCTTAATGTAAACCTACTTGCGACATTAATGGATTAATAAATAAACCCAAGAAACCACACTGCTGGTTGTGGGGACTTCCTTTGTGCCAAGTAACTGCTGAGTTCACCAAGAGCTGCTACCTAGAGAGTTATCGATTCCAAGTGTGTGAGATAGTTGAGTCCCTTCACTGAAAAAGTATTATGTCAAAGCAAGTCTTTCCTTAATTATGACTGGGTATAACAATTATTTAGTACTTTTCATTGTACTGATAATGTAGTTGGATAAAACAGCCCTCTGGAACACACATCAAGAATTGGGGGAGTAGAGGTTAATAGGTCCCATATGAGCTTTCAGTTCGTACTGTTTTATCTCGCTTACCGCTGGCTTGGGAGCACAAATTCATAAAATTGATCCTTGTATTTCACTTGCTTTGATCTGGAATATATTTCCTGGTAACCATGTGGGACATTTTCTCTAATATTTACTGCACGTTTTTTTTGTACTAGCTACAGGCCCTCTTGTATCATCCACCCTCAGACAAATCAACCGCTTTCCTTTAACGCCTTAACAGTTCGAGACTGTTGGAAACCGCAGTGGAATTGACTGCCTTCACTGGCTCAATCACCAGAGGACGTGAATCGAAGATAAGTGTCAGAAAGATCCAGAGGAGGGAAGTGAGGTCGTATTTTCTGGTTGTGTCACAGCTTAGTAAGGCTTCTGCTCTGCCCAAAACTGCAATGAACTACAAAAGGCCATGAATGTAGCCCAATCCATCTCGCATCCGTTGACTCTGTCTATACTTCCTGCTACCTCGGCAAAGCAGCCAGCATAATTAAGGATCCCATGCACCCTGGACATTCTCTCTTCTTCCTTCGTATCATAGAACCTTACAGTGCAGAAAGAGGCACTTCGGCCCATCGAGTCTGCACTGAACACAATCCCACCGAGGCCCTACCCCCATTAATCCTTCTAACCTACACATCCCTGGACACTAAGGGTCAATTTCTTAGCATGGCCAATCAACCTAACCCACACATCTTTGGACTGTAGGAGGAAACCAGAGCACCCGGAGGAAACCCACGCAGACACAAGGAGAATGTGCAAACTCCACACAGACAGTGACCCGAGCCAAGAATCGAACCCAGGACCCTGGGGCTGTGAAGCAGCAGTGCTAACCACTGTGCTACTGTGCTGCCCATGCCCGTTTATTCAGGACAAAGATAGTCTGAGGTTACGTACCAACCGACTCAAGAACAGCTTCTTCCCTACTGCTGTCAGATTTTTAAATGGACCAACCTCGCATTGAGTTGATCTTTCTCTACACCCTAGCTATGACTGCAACACTACATTCTGCACTCTGTCCTTTCCTTCTCTATGAACGGTAGGCTTTGTCTGTATAGCGCGCAAGAAACAATACTTTTCATTGTATGTTAATACATGTGAAAATAATAAATCAAATCAAATCAACTCTCATGATACTCATAATACTCGTAAAAGAGAAGTTTGCAGAGCCAATGGATTATAACAGGAGAGCGATGGGTCAAATGTCCTCCGTCTGTGTTGTACGACTTGCTATAAGAGGGTGGTGGGTGAGGTGGTTGTCCGTGTTTGCCCACATATAAAAAAAGCCTGCCCCACCGCCACAACAAGCAGAGGGTAGGACTTCATGTCCCTTGGTTGGGGTGAAGGGTGGGGTGGCTGGAGGACGTCCCATCCTTGTGGACATGCCAGCCAATCTAATTGGCCAGCAACCCCAACAGTGCCAGGACCACCAGAAGTGGGTGTCGGGCACAGCTGAAAAGTCAAGCAGTTTGGGGAGACGAGGTGGGAGGAACAAAGGGGGGAGAGTGGGAGAGTTCCCCCATTGTGCATAGGACACACCCTGAGGGATATGCCTCCCTTCCTTTCTGTCTGCATACTCCCACCTGCCTGCCCAGGTCAACTGTATTATGGTGTAGGCAGTGCAATAATCAGGTCAATTGGCTTGGTAACCAAGTTAATTATTTTTAATTAACAAAGTCTCCCATTTGCTCTTGCCCCTGGATGTCACCATTGAATCCATTAGGCTTTGCAAGAGTTCCCATTCCTTCCCATTGACAGGTTAAAAGTTTAAGTTCTAAGTTTATTCAATAGTTTCTTTTTTATTCATTTGTGGCTCATGGGCATTGCTGGCTGGCCAGCGTTTATGCTCATCCCTAGTTGCCCTTTGGAGGGCAGTTGAGAGTCAACCATATTGTTGTGGCTCTGGAGTCATACGTAGGCCAGGCTGGGTGAGGACGGCAGATTTAATTCCCTAAAGAGCATCAGTGAACCCGATGGGTTTTTCCAACAATGGTTTCATGATCATCAGTAGATTCCTGGTTCCAGATTTTTTTTACTGAATTCAAATTCCACCGTCGGCCGTGGCAGGATTCAAACCCGGGTCCCCAGAATGTTAGTTGAATTTCTAGATTAAAAGTCTAGCGATAATATTACTCAGCCATTTCCTCCCTCTTGGGTAGAGAAGTCCTGCATGCAGTGCTGTTGTGTATTAAAAATTGGATTGTGCATTTTGTCCGTAGGCATATACCAGCAGAAGGAGTCTAGAAGGATAACAAAGGAATCCATGTTTCAATAGCACGTGCTATTACATCTTGGCTGGCGGAAACAAAGATTAGACTTGGATCCAGGAAACTGTCACAAGTAAACTTACATTAACAATGCAATGAAGTTACTGTGAAAATCCCCTAGTCGCCATACTCTGGCACCTGTTCGGGTACATTGAGGGAGAATTTAGCACAGCCAATGCACCTAATCAGCATATCTTCTGGATTGTGGGAGGAAATGGCAGCACCCGGAGGAAACCCATGCAGACATGAGGAGAATGTGCAAACTCCACAAGACAGTGACCCAAGCCAGGAATCAAACATTGGTGCTGTGAGGCAGCAGCACTAACTGCTGTGCTATCTCCCAGGCCAGAAACGGTTTTATGAAGCTAGCCTGGATCCTAATCTTTACGTTTGATTTTGGCATCAGGGTGGGCATAAGATGTTTCACTCTAGGTATGATTCAAGTGACCACTAGCTAGCTTTCATCAAACAAAGTTTAGTTAAGAACACAGTTCGAATATCATAAAAAGATCTAGAATAATTTTACCACTTACAAGATTCAAACATGATACAGTATAACCCTTAACAGCTAGCTATCTATGATGTTCCATGTCCAACAACATTCCACAAAGATACACCCCTTCCTAGACTTGGCACAAAAAGCAAGTATGCTTACGTGATGCTAGATCTTCAGCTTTTTAACACCTGTTGTGAATTGGTCATTGGAAAGTTGGAACAATTCTCTGAGGCTTCCCAGTGCTGGAACGTTCCTCTGGAGTGAGGGAGAGAGAAAGGGAGAGAGAGAAAACACTGCTTTCTTCCGCTAGCTTCTAAACTTGAACTTTCCTGTGGGAAAAAAAACTGTCCCCGGGCATCACCTGAGCTGTCAATCATGTTTTACCCAACAATTCCAAAAGGATCATAAAACCCTAGGACCCTGCATTAATCCAGATTAAAAATAAACATGATGTCCATCATATTGCTTCAGTAATAATTAGAGGACACCGGTTAGAGACAAAATGGTGCCGACAACTTCCAGGGCCTGCGAGAAACTTGTTGCAAAGGAAAATGATTTAAAGTACCTTTCTTAAAGGCACAGTATCATCACAACATAACGTTTTAGCAACCTAATGGCTCTGTAGCCAATGAAATACTCTGAAGTGTAGTCAGTGTTGCTGTACAGAAAACACAGCAGCCAAAATCAATGCAGCAAGCTCCCACAAACAGAAATCTTTTTAGAACATAAGAACATAAGAATTAGGAGCAGGAGAAGGCCATCTAGCCCTTCGAGCCTGCCCCGCCATTTAATAAGATCATGGCTGATCTAAAGCGGATCAGTTCCACTTTCCTGCCTTCTGCCCATAACCCTTAATTCCTTTGTCTATCAGAAATCTTTTCTTTCCATCATGTTAGTTGAAGGATAGATACTGGCCAGGGCATTTGCAGTAAGTGCCCAGCTCTTTGTCAAATAACATTCACAGCCTTAGGTTAACTGTAAGATCTCTCCGATACACGGCAGCCTAGATTTTGTGCTCAGGTTTCTGGACTGGGATTTACATCCATGACCTTCTATCAGTGGAGTTAGAATTGGGAGAGCTGTGAGGGGTGGTTGCTATGGAGAGAGGAGATGGTAAATCTTCAGTGCTCCATTCCTGTTAATTTTCCTGCTTCAGTAGGCTTGCTGTGTGTAGGACGGAGGGAGAGCAATGTGCTTGTGGAATCTCTTAAAGGAACCACTGTTTGATAACATTTCCAATGTGATCCCCATCCAATATTCACTTTGCAGATGAGGCAATAATTTGATTGTCAGTGAGGGCTGCTGGCAATCGCTGATGGATAAACAGGAAAATCATTACCCTCGCTGCCCATTGCTGGGAAGGTGCTTTAAGGGTTAATGTGCCATTCAGCCTGGCATTGAGTGTTCCAGAATATGTCAACCCCAGGGGTCATCCCGAACCCCTGCTATTTTGGATGCTCTCAGTTTGGGGACTCACAGTGAGCTGAAGACCTTGTCCCGCCCGTGGTTCGGTGAGACGAAGGGACAGCCAGCGCTCCGAAAGCTGGTGGTTTTTGCTACCAAATAAACCTGTCGGACTCTAACCTGGTGTTGTGAGACTCCTTACTGCCTTCAATAACCCATTCTCAGCAACCACACACGGAACGAAATAATCACAGCACAAAAAGAGACAACTCGCCCCCTCTAGCATATCCATGCTAACTCTCTGGAAATACAAGGTGAAAGCAAATTACTGTGGCTGCCTGAATCAGAAACAAAAACAGAAAACGCTGGAGAAACTCAGCAGGTCTGACAGCCTCTGTGGAGAGAGAACAGAGCCAACATTTTGAGTTTGGATGACTATCGCTCTCTCTCTCCACAGATGCTGTCAAGTCTGCTGAGTTTTTCCAGCATTTTCTGTTTTTCTACATGCCAGTGTCTTGCTTTTTTGCCAGACAGTTCCAATTTTACTTTTCAAAGCGTTAATCCCTTCCCTCTTATGTTACATTGTAATCTGCTTTCAACCCTGTTTCGAGTTGGGCGTTTCATGTCTGCATAAAATAACATTTCCCCCCCCTTTCTTCAATTTGTGACCTTTTTTTTGGTAATCGTCCTTGGGATGTGGGTATCACAGGCACATTTTACCCATCCCTCGCTGTTCTTGGTGGAGGTGAAGCAATTTCTTGAATTTCTGCCAGACTGTGTGGTGTAGGAACATTGACAGTGCTATTTCCTGCACTGGTTCCACACCATCGAGTGATCTGCTGGACCATTTCCAAGGGCAGTGAAGAGTCAATCACAGCAGAAACAGAGAATGGGCGGGCACGGTGGCACAGTGGTTAGCACTGCTGCCTCACAGCGCCAGGGACCCGGGTTCAATTCCCGGCTTGGGTCACTGTCTGTGTGGAGTTTGCACATTCTCCCCGTGTCTGTGTGGGTTTCCTCCAGGTGCTCCAGTTTCCTCCCACAGTCCAAAGACGTGTGGGTTAGGTAGATCGGCCATGCTAAATTGCCCCTTAGTGTCAGGGGGATTAGCAGGGTAAATACATGGGGTTACGGGGATAGGGCCTGGGTGGGATTGTTGCCGGTGCAGACTCGATGGGCCGAATGGCCTCCTTCCACACTTTATGGATTCTATTCCATGAAAGTTCTGGAGAAACTCAGCCCATGGAACTGTACAGCCCCACCCGCCAGGGGAATTGGAGTGGGCGAGGGGTGGAGATGGGGAAAATCCATTGACCTCGGGTGGGATTTTACGATTTCAGGATGGGCGAGGCCATAAAATCCTACTCACCATGTCTGACAGCATCTGTGGAGAGAGAATGGAGCCAACGTTTCAAGTTTGGATGAGTCTTCATCAGATGGGTCTCTGCACAGCTCTGACGAGGTGACATCCAGAAGCAGAATGTTGGCTGTATCCTCGCTCCACCGATGCTGTCAAACCTGCAGGGGTTTTCCAACATTTTCTGTTTTTGTTTTCAGATTCCAGCGTCTGCAGTATTTTGCCTTTATGATGAGTCGAACACATTGCTGTGGATCTGGGGTCACATGTACCGTAGAATCGAGGAATCTCTACTGCACAGAAGAGGCCATTCGGCCCATCGGGCTTGCACTGACTCTCTGACAGAGTACCTTACCCAGGCCCTCTGTAGGCCAGACCAGGTGAGGGTGGTAGACTTCTTCCTTTGAAAGGCATTAGTGAATCAGATGAGCTTTTAACAATAGCTGTTATTAACGAGGCAAGCATTTTATTGCAGATTTATCCATTAATTGAATTTAAAATCCGCTCTGCTGTTGCGAGATTTGAACTTATGTCTCTAAAGCATTCCTTGAGGCTTCTGAATTACTTGTCAAGCAATATTAGCTGCGTTACCACCCCCCTACATTTATGCTTTCTAGTTATCCACCAGAGGATTAAGCCCTTCTCATGTTTCCTTCCTGAAAATCTCTCATCATTTCGAATATCTCCGTTAGTTTCCCCATTGAACTTCGATGTTTCAAGAAAACAGCCCCCAGATTTTTTTAAGCCATGGCTTCAAAGTTCATTAGTGTCACAAGTAGGCTTACATTAACACTGCGATGGAGTTACTGTGAAAATCCCCAAGTCGTCACACTCTGGCACTGTCTCAGGTACACTGAGGGAGAATTTAGCACCTAACCAGCACATCCTTCGGACTGTGGGAGGAAATCGGAGCACTCGATAAAACCCACACAGTCACGGGGAGAATGTGTAGGCTCCGCACAGGCAGTGACCCAAGCCAGGAATCGAACCAGGGTCCCTGGCACTCTGGGGCAGCAGTGTTAACCCTGTGCCACGGTGCTTGCGCTAGCCTTTGTGATTGTTGAATGAAGACAAGGAGGAGTTGGTTTGTGATGGCCCCGCCATCATCCTATCCTTCTAATATTCACTGTAGATACCCACACATTAAAGTTTTTGAAGTTTATTCATTAGTATTATGAATAGGTTTACATTAACATTGCAGTGGAGTTACTGTGAAAATCCCCTAGTCGTCACACTCTGGTGTCTGTTCGGGTACACTGAGGGAGAATTTAGCACGGCCAATCTGCCTAACCAGCACGTCTTTCATAGGAAACTGGAGCACCCGGAGGAAACCCATGCAGACACGGGGAGAATGTGCTAACTCCACACAGACAGCGACCCAAGTTGGGGAATCGAACCCGGGTCCCCGGCGCTGTGAGGCAGCGGTTCTCACCACTGTGCTGGTGGGAGGAGAAAGTAAATGTTGCTTAACAGCTGTACAAATGTACCCCAGCATGAGTCAGTGCCTTCAGAAGAGGAGACGAGAGCGCACTGGAAAGAGAGAAATATTGGAGAGGAGATTCGACTGAGTACAAAATTATACATGGCAGTTTACAACCTCCCTTATTAAACATTCATCGGTGAAATTTTGAAGTTACTGCCTTCACTTTGATACACTGAACCATTCCTGTAAGACAACATTTCAGTTTTGCAAAGGCTCGATGTGAAGGGGGGGAAACATCAAAGAGAGTTTCGAGCTTGGTGCAGTTATAGCAGCTGATGTGCTCACCGTGTAGCTGCGTCACATGGGAGCTGAGAGAAACACTCAAACTCTGACTCAATCATGTAATCTTTCCCGGGAGGCGGTGGGAGGAGGAGGTGGGGGGGTTCTCCTCCGCCCACAGAAGCTGGGCTGTCAGCAGCGAGACATTTTCTTTCTCTCGCCCACTCCTTTCGCTGTTTACTACTACAGCGCAGTGTGCTGGAACGTTCTGTGAGCCTGGGCTTCCTGCCGGCTCCAGGGACCGCAGCTTCCAACGCCGCTAACTTGATAGAACGCGGTGATAGATGGACAGCTGCTGAGGGAAGCTGGCAAGGTGATGTGTAGAGGAGAGGAACATTGTTTCAGAATCCGATTAAATAGTCCAGGTCGGCATCTTTCACATTTTTCTACATTTATCCCAGCCAGTAAACCTTTAAAGAGTAAGTCGGGTGCGGTCGAGAGAGAAGACAAAGAACTTTCAAGTCCAAATATTATTTATATTTCACTGTGGCGCATCTGTTGCACGCTATTTATTGTATTTTTTATTTCATAAAGAGGCCAACAAAGTTTAACAGCATAAATCGTGATACTGCCCTTTCATCAGTTCATACATTTGCTTCACCGTTAGGGTGGGATTTTCCAGCCCCTCCCACTGGCGGGATCTTCCAGTCCCACCGAAGGTTACCCCCGCCCCAGTGGCTGGATGGGCGAACCACACAAAACGCCATAGATGTCGGCGGGACTGGAAGATGGTGCCAGTGGCCAACGATCTCCTCAGTCGGAAAACACACCGCCCGGCAGTGCAATACTCTCTCAGTATCGGATTAGCCTGGGCTTCCGTGCTCAGGTCACGGCGTGGGACTTGAACCCGCAGTCACTCCGACTCGGGCACTGGAGGGCGAGTGGCTGAAGCAAAACTGACTCCGTCCTTTCAATATCCTTGGGCAAAGCAGAGTGGGAGGAGTTTGTGTGGCTTGTAAATTTGAACGTGTCAATGAGGTGGAATGGCCTGGACTGCAGTGTAACTGCAAGTCACTGCATGCAAGACTTGCTCCTGAGTTTCTGACTCCCTATCTTTGTCTGATTCTTGGATAGGCTAACAGAATGAGAACCAAGTGCAATGAGAAAATTGCTGCCTCTTATTCACACCCTTATGTTTGTCAGTCAGTGTTGTGGCTTCGTCTTTTAGTTGTCATGGAAATCCGTTTAGGATAATGCTTCCAAGAACAATAATTTATGGAACAATACAGCTCAGGAGGAGGTGGGGGTGTTCCATTGGGCCCATCGAACCTGTACTAGCTCTTTCGAAGAGCACTCCACCTAATCCAGCTAATTTTAAGGCAAAGATAGATAAATTTTTTGAGCAGTAATGGAATTAATGGTTATGGTGAGCGGGTGGGTAAGTGAAGCTGAGTCCACGAAAAGATCAGCCATGATCTTATTGAATGGCGGAGTAAGCTCAAGGGGCCAGATGGCCTACTCCTGCTCCTAGTTCTTATGTTCTTATGCTCTTAGTCCCATTCCACTGGAAACTTTCCTCCTCCAGGTATTTGTTGATTTCCCTTTCCCCAAAAGTGATGATGGAATCTGTTTCCACCATCCTTATTAGGCTGTGCAGTCAAGTCTTAGCCACTCGCTGTGTCAATCATGTCATATCTGATTCATTCTCTAGTCACCTACCACCTGTGAACCCGTGGCTGTCTGTCAACCTTTCGGCCAAACTCATTGACATTCTGAGACCGGTACATGGTTCAGCAAGATAACCTACCTTGCATGGTGGTGTTTATTTGAGGCAGAAACAGCAGCCACAGTTCTCCACATCGACTGATTCTGACTGTCACCAATATTGGAGATGGGATCATTTAAATAGCCAGGGTGAGCCTTTCGTTTCTGTAGAGACACAACGTTCTGACACAACCACAATCTCAGGAATGATGGAGGACAAGAGTCTAAAGGCTATCCCTGTTCCTGTATTCCGGTAGAGTGGCATCAAATTGGAAAGGTATTCTATTAATGGGAAAACCTTCAGAAGCAAACAGCAAATTTTTCTTAAATCAAATTTGAATTGATTTGATTTGATTTATTATTGTCACATGTATTAGTATACAGTGAAAGGTATTGTTTCTCGCGTGCTTTCCAGACAAAGAAAACCATACATAGAGAAGGAAACAAGAGAATGCAGAATGTAGTGTTACAGTCATAGCTAGGGTGTAAAGAAAGATCAACTTAATGCAAAGTAGATCCATTCAAAAGTCTGATGGCAGCAGGGAAGAAACGGTTCTTGAGTTGGCTGGGGGATTTTCACAGTAACTTCATTGCAGTGTTGATGTAAGCCTACTTGTGCCATTAACAAATAAACTTAAAAAAAAAATTAACACTGCAATGAACTTACTGTGAAAATCTCCTAGTCACCACACTCCAGCGTCTGTTCGGGGACACTGAGGGAGAATTTAGTACGGCCAATGCACCTAACCAGCACGTCTTTCAGACTGTGGGAGGAAACCAGAGCACCTGGTTTCCTCAGACTTTTGTATCTTTTTCCCGATGGAAGAAGGTGGAAGAAAGAACGTCCGGGGTGCATGGGGTCCTTAATTATGTTGGCTGCTTTGCCGAGGCAGCAAGAAGTGTAGATGAGTCAATGGGCGGAAGGCTGGTTTGCATGATGGATTGGGCTACATTCACAACCTTTTGTAGTTCCGTCGGCAGAGCAGGAGCCATACCAAGCTGTGATCCAACCAGAAAGAATGCTTTCTATGGTGCATCTGGAAAAGTTGGCGAGTGTCATAGCTGACATGCCAAATTTCCTGAGTCTTCTGAGAAAGAATAAAATGGTGACTGCTTAAGAAGTAAATCACTCTCCTCTGTTATTGATTAGCTTTGCCAATAAACCACACCTCTGAGCCTATCCTGAGGCTCAGTACTGGACATACATCAAGTGGTCTATGTCCTGCTGGGAATGCAAGTAAACATGTCCTCAAAGCACAGTGATAGGTACCTTGACTATGCTAAGTCCTTCTTCAGTGTATCTGAACAAACGCTAGAGTGTGGCGACTAGGGGATTTTCACAGTAACTTCATTGCAGTGTTAAATTTTTTTTAAAGTTCATTTATTAGTGTCACAAGTAGGCTTACATCAATAATACAGTGAGGTTACTATGAAAATCATCTAGTCACCAGTGCCTGTTCGGGTACACTGAGGGAGGATTTAGCATGGCCGATGCACCTAACCAACACGTCTTTTGGACAGTGGGAGGAAACTGGAGCACCTGGAGGAAACCCACACAGACACGGGGAGAACATGCAGACTCCACACAGACAGTGACCCAATCCAGGAGTCAAACCCAGCTCCTTGGAGCTGTGAGGCAGCAGTGCTAACCATTGTGCCACCGTGCCATCCTTACTATAAGCCCATTGTGATACCAATAAATAAACTTTAAACAAAAGCAGTATTGTGAAATGGGGAGAGGGTGAGCGCTCACCTGTGCTCCTCTGATCTGAAATTAGGGCTGACTTTTACGTGAAGCAATACCTCAAACTCTCCCTGTTGGTTTGTTAACTGACTTGTGTCATGTCATTTTGGACTGTTGATTTTAAACCTCCCCGCTCCTTTGAACATATTTGAGAGAAACTAGGCAGACAATCCCAGTCAACATTGGGAAGCACTGCCTCATTGGATGTCATGTCCTTCTCGGAAGACATTAAACTAGCGACCCAATTGTTTGCTCAAGTGGGTTATGTGAAGAAAGAGAGGGTCCCCTCTGATGTGTTCCAGTTTTCCATCCATCAATATCACCCCATTAACTGGTCTTTCCATTGTTGCTGTCCATGGGATCTTTCTGTGTAATCTTTAGGTGCATGGAATCCCTACAACGCAGAAGAAACCTATTTGGCTCATTGAGCCTGCATCAACCACAATCCCACCTAGGCCCTATCCACATAACTCCATGTATTTACCCTTGTTAATGCCCCTGACATTAAGGGGCAATTTGGCACAGTCAGTGCATCTAACTCGCACATCTTTGGACTGTGGGAGGAAAACGACACAGGGGAGAATGTGTAGACTCCACATAGACAGTGACCCAAGCCTGGAATCAAACCCAGGTCCCTGTAGCTGTGAAGCAGCTGTGCTAACCACTGTGCCACCGTATTGATGGTGTGGAATGGAGCCTTGGAGCAGGACAACACAGCAGGACGTAACTATTCAATCCATTGATTCTGTGCTGGCTCTTTCTAAGGTTAATTCCACTTCTTCCACATTTTCTCCATGTCTCTGAAATATTTTCTCCTTTATGTTTTTATCGAATTCCCTTTTCCAATATTACCGTGTTCATTTCAAAATATTTAGATATGAAGCGCTTTGAGATGTTTGAGAGGTGTGATATAACAGTGCATAATTAAAAGCCTTTCTTTTAATTGACGTAGTTTACATAGAGAATTAATATGTGCAAGCAAGCAAGTGTACATCTGTAACACAGACACTCACAAGTGTAATCACACAGTCGCTCACACATACACACACAAGCACACACGTATATATACACACACACACACACATACACACACACACACACATACACACACACACATACATGCGCACACACACCGACCCATACATACACTCAGATACACACAGACGCAGAATCATCAAACACATATAATTACAGACACATACACATCCACACGCAGAGGCTCACACACATACACTCACAAATCCAGTTGCCACACACACATACATACTCTGAACATATACGCACACACTCAAACTCAGAATGACTCACTCAAATTAACACTCGGTATGCACAGAAACTCAAACGCACGCCCTGAGTCTCACACATGTACACACACACATACACACACACACACGCATGCACAAGCGCACATGCCCTCACAGTTTTGCATACACACACATGCACACACACATATGCACATGTATGCCTGCATGCAACTGCACATGCACATGTACACACATGCACACAAACATGTGTGCATACACACACACATACATACACATACATGCACGCACACATTGACGACCCTCCTTGAGGTGGGTTTGTTGACAGATTGAGCATCTAATCAGGTGGGAGGTTTGTGGGTGGGGACCCCACTTCCGTACCCGCCTCTATGGTGGGAAAGCCCATGGACACATCCTGCCCCTAACTGGGGCCTTAAGTCAGTAGTTGATGCCCACTTGAGGGTCTCTTCCTGCTGCTGACGATATCCATTCAGCGACAGGTAGGGGCATCAACCATGCAGAATGCCCAAATAGCAAACCCTGTTGGAATGGTGAGATGGAGAGGGAGGATTTCCAACCCCGGGTGCTTGATCCCAGGGAAAGCCAGCTGCTGCCCAGTTCAGCAGACCATCCCTAATGGAGACAACATGAATATCTCATCAACCTTCCAGCTGACGGGAAAGGCTTCCACCTTCTCTGTTGGACTCACACACACACACACATTCACACTAATCACACTTCTATCATTTTGTGCAGTTTTCAGTTGACAGGAGGATGCCAGTTTCAGTGTTTCCCTCTGGCCTTTGATGCTGTCTCAGTCTGAATGGTCTCCAACATGAGGAAGGCTTGTTCCATTCCCTAAAATGGGTTTGGACGTGGGTACATTTCACTTTTTCCCCAAGTTCTCTCCCACTCCCCTGAAAAGTGCACTTAATCTCGGAAAATAGAAGCCGGAGTAGGCCATTCAGCCCTTTGAGTCTGCTCCACCATTCATTCTGATCATGGCTGATCCTCAAATTCAATGCCTTGATTCCCCCGTCCCCCCCATATCCCTTGATCCCTTTAGCCCCAAGAGCTATATCTAATTTCTTCTTCAAATCACACAGCGTTTTGGCCTCAAAATCCAAATTTCTTGCAGACCTTATCTTGCAATCTATCTCAAAGACTCTACAGAACATTGACACGTTAGATTCTGGGTAGGTGCTACAGGAGTCTCCAATTGGCTGATAATGCTTGTCAGGGTGGGTGGCAGATGAACATCCTTTTAAGTCTCAGAGCATTCCATTGTTCCATGTCAGAGGCATTGCGGTAAAATCAAGAGAATTGCAGGCTGTAACAAGAAAGTAATCTCTAACTAAATAAACAGGTTGGTTCTAATCTGTCAAAACTCTACAGTCTTGGACGTACGTTACCCCAACTCTCACTGGTTATCCTGGTCACTGCATACACTGGGCAGCATGGTGGCACAGTGGGTGGCACTGCTGCCTCACAGCAACAGGGCCCCTGGTTCAATTCTGGTCTTGGGTCGCTGTCTGTGTGGAGTTTGCATGTTCTCCCCATGTCTGCATGGGTTTCCTCCAGGTGCTTCAGTTTCCTCCACTTTTTAAAGATGTGTAGATTAGGTGGATTGGCCATGCCAAATCTCCCCTTAGTGTCCAAAGATGTGCAGATTAGGTGGATTGGCCAAGCTAAATTGCCTCTTAGTGTCCAAAGATGTGAAGGTTAGGTGGTTTGGCCATGCTAAATTGCCTCTTACTGCCAGAGAGATTTGCAGGGTAAATATGTGTGGTTAGGGGGATAGGATCAGGGTGGGATTGTTGGTGATTCAGGCTCAATGGACCAAATGGCCTCCTTTTCTACTGTCAGGATTCTAAGACCCCAAGAACTCAGAATTTCCATTTAGAAAATGATCCAGCAATGGCGAGTGATTTTGAGACATCTGCACAAATACCTATGAATCTCGGCATATTCCATTTCCTACTTCCTTCTGCACATGCTGTCACATGCTGGCTAGTCATCACAGATTGCGTTGTAGTTGCAGCAGAGAGATCAGCCAACAGGTCAACGCTGGTGATTGTGTTCCACACTAACATCCTTCCACACTCTTCTCTGTCTAACCCCACCTGTTATACCTTTCTATAACAAAACCAAAAAAAAATACTGAGGATGCTGGAAACCCTTCTGATTTGATTTGATTTTGATTTGATTTATTACTGTCACATATATTAATACACAATGAAAGGTATTGTGTCTTGCGCGCTATACAGACAAAACGTATTGTTCATAGAGAAGGAAAGGAAAGAGTGCAGAATGTCGTGTTACAGTCATAGCTAGGGTGTAGAGAAAGATCAACTTAATGCAAGGTAAGTGCATTCAAAAGTCTAACAGCAGCAGGGAAGAAGCTGTTCTTGAGTCGGTTGGTACGTGACCTCAGACTTTTATATCTTTTTTCCAATGGAAGAAGGTGGAAGAGAGAATGTCTGAGGTGTGTGGGGTCCTTGATTATGCTGGCTGCTTTTCTGAGGCAGTGGGAAGTGTAGACAGAGTCAATGGATGGAAGGCTGGTTTGTGTGATGGACTGGGCTTCGTTCATAACCCTTTTTGGTTTCTTGTGGTCTTGGGCAGGGTAGGAGCTGTACCAAGCTGTGATGCAACTGGGAAGGATGCTTTCCATGATATAATTATTTATTAGAGTGACAAGTAGGCTGACATTAACATTGTAATGAAACTACTGTGAAAATCCCCCAGTTGCCATACTCCTGTTCGGGCACACTGAGGGAGAATTTAACATAGCCAATGCACCTGACCAACACGTCTTTCAGACTGTGGGAAGAAACCCATGCGGACATGGGGAGAAAGTCCACACAGACAATCACCCAAGATCAGAATTGAACCCGAATCCCTGGTGCTGTGAGGCAGCAGTGCTAACCACTATGCCATCACGACCTGCTGAAGGGAAAAGAGGCAGAATTAGAATCCCTACAATGCAGAAGGAGGCTATTCGACCCATTGAGTCTGCACCTACCATAATCCAGCCGGCCTTATTCCTGTAATCCCACCCATTTACCCCACTAATCTCCCTGACACTAGGGTTAATATAGCATGGCCAATCAACCTAACCCACACATCTTTGGACTGTGGGGGGAAACTGGAGCACCTGAAGAGAACAGATGAGTTAAGATGGGAGGATAAATACTAGCATCGACTGGTTGGGCTGAATGGCCTGTTGCTGTGCTGCATATCCTATGTAATCCCGCATTATCCTACAAAGTATAACATTCAGCAATGCAAAGGGTTAACCAGCAGAGCCGCTGTGCCTTGCTGGAGAACGAAATACGTGCATCAAAGGCTAATTGCTGAAATCCATTGATTCAAGTGTCTTTTTAAAGAATCTATTAACATTCTTTACAAATATTTATCAAATTACATACAGTATCCATTTACCACATTAATCAGCTTCACGATCAACAGCATCTTCTGTGTTCCTTTCCCACTAAAGGTTACAGATGAGAGAATTTCATTAAAGAACTCATCTGCTTATCTCTGTATTGTAATTACAGCAAATCAAGTAAAGCTGAAGAAAGGAAATAAATTGCCAGCCTTGCCAGAGTTTGAAAAAAAAATCTGCTGATGAGCATTAACAATCGCGGGGCTGTTTTATTGTTTAAAGCGCTTGTTAACAATTTCATTAAACTGTCGGGAGAAAATGGAAATAAGGAACCTGGAATTAGGCATCTGGGGGACACGGTGGTTAGCACTGCTGCTTCACAATGATCACCTCATTACTTCACTGTACCCTGAGCCCACGGATAACCTCACGATGCTCCACTTCTCCAGCTTCCACTCTCAACATGTTAAAGAAGCCATTCTCTATGAACAAGCCCTCCGTATACACAGGATCTGTTCAGATGAGGAGGATTGCAACAGGCACCTCCAGACGCTCAAAGATGCCCTCATAAGAACAGGATATGGTGCTCAGCTCATTGATCAACAGTTCCGACGTGTCAAAGTGAATAACCGCACCGACCTCCTCAGAAGACAAACAAGGGACACGGTGGACAGAGTACTCTTCCTCGTCCACGAACAGCTCCCCAAGGCTATCCTCACACCCCACTTCTTGCCTTCAAACAACCGCTCAACCTCAAACAGGCCATTGTCTGAGCAAACAACCCAGCCTTCAGAAGAACAGTGACCATGCCACCACACAGCCCTGCCACAGTAACCTCTGCAAGACATGCCGGATCATCGACACAGATGCCATCAGCTCACGTGAGTGAGATAGGGAGCTTAATCTTGGGTTTGGGCATAGCTCGGCACAACATTGAGGGCTGAAGGGCCTGTACTGTGCTGAACTGTTCTATGCTTCTATGTGAGAACACCAGCTACATGGTACATACTCTTGCGACTTGGCCAACATTGTCTACCTGAAGGGTGTCCTGAGGTACGGTACTTTGGAGAGACCATGCTGATGCTGCAACAGATGAATGAACACCACTCAACAATCACCAGGCAGGATTGTTCTCTTCCTGTCAGGGAACACTTCACCAGTCACAGGCATTCACCCTCTGATCTTTGGGTAAGCATTCTCCAAGCTGGCCTTCACGACACACGTTAACACAGAATCGCTGAGCAGAAATTGATAGTCAAGTTCTGCACACATGAGAACGGCCTCAACCGGGATCTCGGGTTCATGTCACACTACCTGTAACCCCCTTGGCTTGCCTGGCTTGCAAAACCTCACTAACTGTCTTGGCTGAAGACAATACACATCTCTTTAACCTGTGCTTGGCCCTCTCTCCACTCACATTGTCTGTACCTTTAAGACTTGATTACCTGTAAAGACTCGCATTCCAACCACTATTTTGTAAGTTGAGTTTGTGTCTTTATATGCCCTGTTTGTGAACACAGGTTCTCACTTACCCGAAGAAGGTGCGAGACTCCAAAAGCTCCTGCTACCAAATAAACCTGTTGGACTTTAACCTGGTGATGTGAGTCTTCTTACCCCAGGCATCTCTACATCATGCCTCACAGTGCCAGGGGCCCCCATTTGATCCAGCCTGTCCGTGTGAAGTTTGCATGTTCTTCCCTCTGTCTACGCGAGTTTCCTCCGGGAGTTCCAGTTTCCTCTCACAATCCAAAGATGTGCAGGTTAGGTTGATTGGCCATGCTAAATTGTCCCTTAGTGTCAGGAGGTGGACCCAATTCAGTCGGTTGTACATATATGTACTTACATCAATAATTTATCCTGGTCCCACCATGCCAATGCAATAGTTAAGAAATCCCACTGATGCCTCTACTTTCTCAAGAGGCTAAGGAAATTTGGCATGTCTGCCACTACTCACCATTTTTTACAGATGCACCATAGAAAGCACCCTTTTCAGATGTATCACAGCTTGGTATGGCCCCTGCTCTGACCAAGACTGCAAGAAATTACGAAGGGTTGTGAACGTTGCCCAGTCCATCACGCAAACCAGCCTCCCATCCACTGACTCCGTCCACACTTCCCGCTGCCTTGGCAAAGCAGCCAGTATAATCAATGACCCAATGAACCCCAGACATTCTCTCTTCCAACTTCTTCCATCGGGAAAAAGGTGCAAAATGTACCAACTGACTCAAGAACAGCTTCTTCCCTGCTATTATCAGACTTTTGAATGGACCTACTCAATGTTAAATTGATCTTTCTCTACAACCCTAGCTGTGACTGTAACACCACATTCTGCACTCTCTTCTTTCCTTCTCCCCTGTGTACTCTATGAGCGGTGTGTTTTGTCTGTATAGCGCGCAAGAAACAATACTTTTCACTGTATCCCAATACATGTGACAATAATAAATCGAATCAAAAGGAAAATCTTATCATTAAATGTTTGCCTGTGTGCTGGGAGGCGTGGTTCAGAGCAGATATACCTAAACTCAACTATATCTAATTCAGCTTCACTTACCTCCACCTCACAACAAGAATTGCAGCACTAAACCACTGTTCTTGTCTTTGAGTTTTCCACATATGTCCCCCCTGTTGTGTGAAATACATCATTTTCGTCTGCAGTGCACAGTAATCTCATTATTGGAACATTGGCCATGTCAGATGGGTGCTTGCTGTTCAGTATATTAAAGTCGGTAGATTTTTGAGTGCTAGGGGAATTATGTGTGGGGCGTGGGGGGGGGGTAAGGCAATAAGTGGAGCTAGGTAGAATACCAGCCATGATAGCACTGAGTGGTTAGCACTGCTGCCATCACAGCGCCAGGGGATCCAGGTTCAGTTCCGGCCTCGGGTCACTGTCTGTGCGGAAACTGCACGTTCTCCCTGTGTCTGAGTGGGTTTCCTCCCACAGTCCAAAGATGTGCAGATTGGCCATGCTAAATTGACCCTAGTGTCAGGAGGATTAGCGGGGTAAATATGTGGGATTACGGGAAAATGTCCTAGTTGGGATTGTGGTTGGTGCAGACTTGATGGGCCGATTGGCCTCCTTCTACACTGAACAGACTCTGTGAGTGTTGGAGCGGGTCCAAGGGGCTGCTTGGTCTACACCTCCTCCTACACCTTAAGTTCAAGAAGAAAACACTGAAGGTTCTGTTGGCGTGTGTGCATCCCTTCCCTCAGTGTTGTTTGGGACTACATCCAGAGGTACACGCACTTTGCATTCTACACAAATATCAGGCATCAGGGGATAATTGTCCTCGGCAGCTAATTCCTGATTCTAATTTTCTCAAATTCTTTTGAGACAACCTCGCTACAAAAGGAACGCGTGTTGATCTTTTTTAAGAGTGTTTCTTTTCATTCGGAAATCTCTCAGGACGGAGAATTCCTCACAGTCTGAGAAGCCCATGAGTATTTGGTACATGTTGCGTCTTGCAGGTCTGTTCTGCAGCTCGAACATCATTAGTGCTGTTTGCAATCAGGAGGAAGTTTTGAGGGAATTTTCTGGGCAATTCCCAACTAATGGTGACGCCAGTAATCAGGATTAACCTTCACATTGATGGCCAAAACAGAATTTTTAAAAGGTGTGACAAGTCATTGCTGTGGTTAAAAACTAAGAGGGACTTCCTTCACCACAAACTGAGTAATGATGTAGTGTAGTAATAAGCCAGCCAGATCAAAAATGTTCCAGGTTTGACTCCAGGTCTGTGCGCAGTTAACCCCTTGTCACCTGAAGCAATAGCACAGGCCACCCCAACTGGCCTCGGGTACTTCTGACCCAGAAAGGATAGAATGGGGAAAAAAAACACCCTGTGTTTTGATCCCTGAGTATCCCAGCTGGAGAGAGATCTTTGGTTTGGTTTTTGGAAAGATACTCATGGCGACAGATATTGAATTGTAATGACGACACAAATAATGATCATTCGTGACATCATTATGGGATGGCATGGTGGCACAGTGGTTAGCACTGCTGCCTCACAGCGCCAGGGACCCGGGTTCAATTCCCGGTTCTGTGTGGAATTTGCACCTTCTCCCCATGTCTGTGTGGGTTTCCTTCGGGTGCTCTGGTTTCCTCCCACAGCCTGAAAGACGTGCTAGTTAGGTGCATTGGCCGTGCTAAATTCTCCCTCAGTGAACCCGAACAGGTGCCGGAGTGTGGCGACTAGGGGATTTTTCACAGTAACTTCATTGCAGTGTTAATGTAAGCCTACTTGTGACAATAAATAAACTTTACCTCTAACATCGTGAGAATAAAAATAAAGTATAAAATAGAAAGGATTACACAATCATGAACATTTCAATGTGCAAATCATTACAACATGTTACTAAGTGTATATCTTCTTAATTTACAGAATAAAAATGAACAGTCCACTGTAGCAGAATCATAGAATCCCTACAGTGCAGAAGGAGGCCATTTGGCCCATTGAGTCTGCACTAACTGCAATCCCAACCCGGCCCTATCCACATAACCCCATGCATTTACACTAACTAGCCCCCCAACACTAAAGGGTAATTCAGCATGGCCAATCCATCTAACATGCACATCTTTGGAACGTGGGAGGAAACTGGAGCACCCGGAGGAAACTCGCGCAGACACAGGGGAGAATGTGCAGACTCTGCACAGACAGTGACCCGAGGCCGGAATAGAACCTGGGACCCTGACGCTGTGAGGCAGCAGTGCTAACCACTGTGCCGCTGTTCACAGATTTTTAAGGATAATACAAGTTACAGAGTATATCTTATACTATGCTGAAACCAACTGGCCGGCTGTGGTCAGACATACTTCTAGCGCAGTGTGACGAAATGTCTCGCGGATGAACAAAATGAGGGAAGTGGAATCCAGGCCGAGGAAGGGGATTAGGAGGGCTGATGGGAAACTTTGCATTCTGAGGGGGCTTCTGAAGCCTGGAGCCAAGTGGAAGGAGTTTCTGGGTTGAGATTGCTGAGGGACTCCCTCGCTAACTGAGGAGGAAGGGAAGTGGGCATTCGCTGAGCAGCCAGGGTTATAGAATGGGATGGCAGATAAGGTTGTATTATTGATGGAGAGTTTCTGAAAGAATGCTATCCAAATCGTCTTTCTGAATGTCAAAGCAACTTTGCATCCTGAAAATTGTGGCTTTCCCACATTAACAGGAGTGCGAACGGCAACTCATGGTTACTGCCAAAGATGGATACAAAGTTTAACGACGTTTGGGAATAATTCATTTTCTGCTGGGACCAGGATAGGCAGTTTCGATATTCCCTTCCTGGGCCTCCAGGCCTGAGTGTGTCAGGTCCATAAATCACAGCATTAACAGGGTTCTTACGACGTGAATTCCCAGGCCTGGACACTGCAGCAAGATCGATTCACTGAACAGTGTAAATGTTGCAATTTCTCCACGCCTGCCTGATTTCAAAGTGGATCTTCACCATGAGGTTGCAGATGTTACCATTCTGCCAAGGCGAAGGACAGAAAACCATCCGGCAATTTCTGCGGAATATCAGAACCCCCAGCACCTCCTTTGCTGCAAAGTGCTGTGAACCTCTAACGGAGCAGTAACAGCGAGTCCCATTAATTTGCCAGCCCGCGAGTGTATCTCGTGTTAATTTACGAGGGAAAATGACCGTGACAAAACCTGGCTTCATGATGAAGACGTTGCCCTCTTCCTCTTTGTTTTGCAGCCTTCATCACAAATAATCTAGTTAGAAGTGCACTGATTGCAAGCGTCCCATGCTTAGCTTTTTGCCAGTTGTTGCAACTACCCAAGCCCGCTGTATTTAACCAAGAAGTGTCATGATCAATTACTTTTTAAGAAGGCTCCCACAGTCTAAAGATGTGCAGGTTAGGTGGACTGGATGCTAAATTGCCCCTTACTGTCAGGGGAACTAGCCAAGGGCTATGGGGATTGTTGCTGGTACAGACTCAATGGGCCAAATGTCCTCCTTCTGCACTGTTGGGATTCTAATAGGGTAGATAAGGAGTAAATCAGTGGATGCTGCATACTAATATTTTCAAGAGATATTTCATTGGGAGCTACATAAAAGATGCATGATAAGAACTCATAGAGGTGACAGTAATATATTAGCATGGATGGAGGATTGGTTAATGGACAGAGTGCCAAGAAAAGGCACAACTACATAGGGTTACAGGGATTGGCCCTGGGTGAGGTGCTCTCTTGGAGAGCTGGTGCAGACTTGATGGGCCAAAGGGCCACTTCTGTACTGTGGGGATTCTATGAATCTATGAAAATGAAGGGGCGTGTTGTAGGTTTGGAGAAAGTGACTGGTAAAGGGATGACTGAAGGTGTGGAAGAGATTACACAGAAGCACGAGGCTAATGGGATCAGGGGCTGGTCAGAGTGGCCATGACAAAATATAACTCACTGTTTTGACAAACTTAATTGGTTAAAAGGTTTAACCATTCCCCCGCTTCAAGATATGGGTAGTATGGTGGCTCAGTGGTTGGCGCTGCTGCCTCACAGCACCACAGGGACCTGGGTTCGATTCCGGCCTTGGGTGTCTGTCTGAGTGGAGTTTGCACCTTCTCCCAGTTGTCTGCATGTGTTTCCTCCAGGTGCTCCGGTTTCCTCCCACACTCAAAGATGTGTAGGTTAGGTTGATTGGCCATGCTAAATTGCCCCTTAGTGTCCCAAGATGGGGAATAGTGGGGTAAATACATGGGGTTACAGAGGATGGGGTGGGCTGGGTAAGATACTCACTTTGAAGGGTTGGGCAGACTCGATGGGATGAATGGCCTCTGTCTGCACTGTACAGATTCTGTGATACATCTCCTAATCCTGATGTGCGTGTTAGGTGGATTGGCCATGCTAAATTGACCCTTAGTGTTGGATGGATTAGTTGTGGTAAATGTGCGGGGTTACAGGGATGGGCTTGATTAAGATACTCTGTCAGAGAGTCAGAGTGGACTCAATGGGCTGAATGGCCTCCTTTTGCACTGCAGGGATGCTATGATTTGGGTATTGTCCCGGGCAACTTCAGCTGCAAAGACGTTTTGGAGGTGAGATTTGTACTGAACAAAGAACAACGTCAAAGTTGGTTTTGAAGTCTAATTTTTAATTTAAGCAGCAGCTGGCACACAGAACAGTGAGCCCTCTTCAACCACTCTCAGAAGTTAATTGTGACTGTTCAATTATCTGTTTTTGTAAAGCCTGCCTGAATTAAGACTGGATGAAACTTGGTTTAATTAACACAGGGGATTAGTGCTGGATAATTGGGAGGGAAGCAGACATAGAGAGCAAATAAGTGCAAAATACCCAATGGACAAGAGTGACATCAAGCAGCAAGACTCCACAATGATATTAAAAAAACATCCCAGGACTGAGTGAACCTTGGCTTAAATTATTGCCTGCAAGTGGGAGCCAACGCAAATAATAATTTCTTCCAATTCTCTCTCCTTCTCTTGAAGCCAGTGACTTGTTTTGGACTATGTTTCGATAATGGTTGGCACTCCTCCAATGTCCAAACAACCATTTTTTACATGTCTTCACCTCGGAAATGTCTGCATGCCGTTCGACCAAACTGCCGGAGCAGAATTCAATTCTTTCCTCATCCAAGGTTCTCACACATACAGGGGATTTCGGGATCACTTGCAGGATTTATCCACTGCCAACACGCAGGCCAATTCTTGCACCCTTACTGCTCGACTGGCTGAGGTGAGGTAATGGGGGAGGTGATGGCCTCGAGGGATATATCGCTAGACTATTAATCCAGAAACTCAGCTATCGATCTGGGGACGCAGGTTCAAATGCCACCACGAAAGATGGTGGAATTTGAATTCAATATAAAAGATCTGGGATATTGAATCTTACAGTGCAGAAGGAGGCCATTCGGCCCATCGAGTCTGCACCGACCACAATCCCTATCCCCATAACTTCATGCATTTACCTTAACTAGTCCCTCTGACACTAAGGGATAATTTAGCATGGCCAATCTACCTCACACGCACATCATTGGACTGTGGGAGGAAACTGGAGTCCCCGGAGGAAACCCATGCGGACACAGGGAGAGAATGTGTAAACTCCACACAGACAGTGACCCAAGCTGGGAATTGAACACGGTTCTCTGGCGCTGTGAGACAGCAGTGCTAACCACTGCGTTGCGATGACGACCAGGAAACCATTGTTGATTGTCGGAAAAACCTATCCGGTTCACTAATGTCCCTTAAGGAAAGAAATCTGCTGTCCTTACCTGGTCTGGCCTACATGTGACTCCAGAGCCACAGCAATGTGGTTGACTCTCAACTGCCCTCTGAAATGACCCAGCAAGCCATCCAGTTCAAGGGCAACTAGGGATGGGCAATAAATGCTGGCCCAGCCAGTGATGCTCCATGCCCCACAAATGAATAATAAAAAAAACGCTCACTAACAAGTGAGATGAATGCCTCTTTTGCCTTGTACAACCTTGAGGAACATGAACCCATCCTGACCTCACCATTACTTGTGAATTATATCTGAAAGAATTGACTAAACTTTTCTCCATTTGATTTATCATTTCTTCCATTTTTAAGCGCAGAGAATCTAAGGAAGTGAAAATCTTTTCACTTGTTAGTGCCCTCCTGGGTCAGATGCAACACACACTACTACCCCCACTGGCAGCTTGTTCCAGACACTCACCACCCTCAGTGTGAAAAAAATGGCCCCTCTGGACCCTTTTGTATCTCTCCCCTCTCACCTTAAACCTGTGCCCTCTAGTTTTAGATTCCCTTACCTTTGGGAAAAGGTATTGACCAGCTAGCTGATCTGTGCCCCTAAACCTATTGTAACCTGATCTTGTGCAGTGTTTTCTAAGTTGATTGAGGAGTAATACACTTGACATTGATTCCATTTCACACCGACTTTAATACAGAGACAAATAGTACAAAACTGATGGTTTTTTAGAAAATAGGACGGCACGATATTAGTACTGCTTCCTCACAGTGCCAGGGACCTGGGTTCGATTCCCATCTTGGTTCAGTGTGTGTGTGTGTGTGTGTGTGTGTGTGTGTGTGTGTGTGTGTGTGTGTGTGTGTGTGTGTGTGTGTGTGGAGTTTGCATATTCTCCCCGTGTCTGTGTGGGTTTCCTCTGGGTGCTCCGGTTTCTTCCCACAATCCAAAGATGTGCGGGTTAGCTGGATTGGCCATGCTATATTGACCCTTAGTGTCAGGGGGACTAGCTCGGGTAAATGCATGGGGATAGGGCCTGGGTGAGATTGTGGTTAGTGCAGACTTGATGGGCTGAATGGTCTCCTCCTGCGCGGTAGGATTCTATTATCTATTAAACTATACCAGTACAAGGAAGCAAGGTAACACTTTTCCATTTTCTGCACTGGTCAATCTTTGGTCCCACTTTGGTTGTACCTAAGTTTCCATTCTCAGTGAGGCATGTTAAAAAATACAACCTTAGTGATGTTGGCCAGGCTACGCTAACTGCATATAATGCAGCAATACAACATCATCCAAACTCAGGGTTATAATGTGCATGTATAAGTGTGCAATCAGTACAGGGTACATCATATACATGCTTGTGTATTCATAGTATTCCAAGCATTGAATTTAAAAGATGGTCACATTTTGAAGTCTCTCCATTAACTTAAGATGAAACAATGTTCTATATAGGGGATGGTGGTCATACTAAACCTGTCATGGAGACAGGCCCATGTGATCTCAATCAAGATGGATCTTGATTGAGTTAATTAGTTAGCTCAATTGCATCTTTTTTGAGTTTGGGTTATTGGTTGCCTTTTAAGTGCAGTTTGACTTTACTTGATCTTAGTTTGTATTTTTTTTTACATCATGGCTGGAACTTTCCAGCTGTTCAGGCCAGTGGGATTCTGTGGTCCCGCTGCAGTGAACAGAATCTTGGGTTCATGTCACACTACTTCCTGGATTTGCAAAATCCTACTAACTGTCCTGGCTTGAGACAATTCACATCTCTTTAAACTGTGATTTTCCCTCTCTCCATTCACACTGTTTGTACCTGTAAAGACTCATTTACTTATAAAGACTTGCATTCCAACCATTCTTCACATTCCGAACTATAATTATCTTGCAATTGTATCTTTGTCTATAAATGCCGTGTATGTGAACTAATCTCCGCTCACCTGATGAAGGAACAGCACACCGAAAGCTCGTGATTCCAAATAACCCTGTTGGGCTTTAACCTGGTGATGTGAGAGTTTTTAAGTTGCTGGGACATGAAGGATGAACCAATTTGTTAAATTACATACAGTATGGTGTAGATTAACAGCAGCAAAGGGTTCTAGAGTTGGCAGTGGATTTTTATCCCACCTGCCTGATCTGGGTATGAGCCCAATATCCAACAGTCGTTTACGAATGTATAAAGATCATTCCTAACACTTCAGTGCAGTACTGAGGGTGTGCTGCATTGGCAGGGCTGTTGTTTTAACATCAGATGGACCTGCCCTCTCAGATGGACATGTAAGATCCCACGACGTTATGTCGAAGAGGGGCAGGGGAGTTATCTCCAGTGTCAAGTCCAATATTTATCCTTCAATCAACGTCAAACAACAATCACTCCACTTCAAACAAAGTACTTAATTGATAGTAGAGCTTTACTGTCATAAGAGCGCACTATAAAGAACAAAGACGTGGAGATGCTGGTGTTGGACTGGGGTGGGCTCAGTAAGGAGTCTCACAACACCAGGTTAAAGTCCAACAGGTTTATTTGGTAGCACGAGCTTTCCGAGTGCTGCTCCTTAACTCAGCCGATGAAGGGGCAGTGCTCCAAAAGCTCATGCTACCAAATAAACCTGTTGGACTTTAACCTGGTGTTGTGAGACTCCTTACTATAAAGAACAAAGAACAAAAAACAGTACAGCACAGGGACAGGCCATTCGGCCCTCCAAGCCTGTGCTAATCATGACGCCTACTTAAACTAAAACCGTGTGCACTTACAAAATCCATATTTTTCCATTCCCATCTTATTCATGTATTTGTCCAGTTGCCCCTTAAGTACTGCTATCGTACCTGCTCCCACCATCCCCCCCCTCCCCAGGCAGCACGTTCCAGATATTCACCACCCTCTGTGTAAAAAACTCACCTCATACATCCCCTCTAAACTTTCCCCCACGCACCTATGTCCCCCAGTACTTGACCTTTCTACCTTGTTAGTTGGCACAAAGACAAGTTCGTAATGGATAACAATAATCAACAGTAAAGATCGTTAACCACAATGAAACTTAATGTCGTTACTCAACCAAACCACATCAAGTTTGAGAAAGGCACTCCCTTCCTCTTTGGAGCCGAGTAAATTATTACATTGTCACGGCTTCAAATGGTATTTTGAAATGTGTGGCCCAGCAAGGACCCCTCCATCCATCATTTAGACACTGTACAATTGAAGGCTCTTGCAATCTCAGAGGATCAGCTTCTGATTCAGAGCTTCAAGTTGGCAATTTGTACATGAAATTGATTGGGTCGCATATGTAGAACGTGGCAAATTTTCTTTGGGGAAAGTCAAGATAAAAGGTGTGGCAGAATCCGGAGCTCCAATAGGCTGAACTAAGGCCATGACAGGATGTTCAGGGAACCTTCTATTCAATTGACTCGCATCAGTGTAGAGACAAAGAGAAGGGAAATGAAATGCTTTGTACATGTCAGCTTAAGATCTGGCGGCACAGTGGTTAGCACTGCTGCCTCACAGCGCCAGGGACCTGGGTTCGATTCTGACCTCGGGTCATTGCCTGTGTGCAGTTTGCACATTCTCCCCTTTACTGCGTGGGTTTCCTCCCTGAGTTTGAAAATGTGTGGGTTAGGTTGATTGGCCATGTCAAATTGCCCCATAGAGTCAGGATAAGTATGTGGGATTACGGGAATAGGTCCTGGGTGGGATTGTGGTTGGTGCAGACTCGATGGGCTGAATGGCCTCCTGCTGCACTGTAGGGATTCTCTGACCTCTGATCAGGTTACCATGTTGACCTTATTGCCCTTGGTTCATTTATTTGAAAGCCTGCATTCAGCTTATTGTCAGTCAAGTAAGTAAAATGCCCTGAACAGGTCTTTACCAGAGTTTTAAGGAGAACTGCATTCTTACCATTTGCATTGAATTCTAAAAACACTAAAATGATTGTTGTCTACCATCAATCATAGTAAGAAGTCTCACAACACCGGGTTAAAGTCCAACAGGTTTATTTGGTAGCACAAGCCACCAGCTTTCGGAGTGCTGCTCCTTCATCAGGTGAGTGGGATCTCTGTGCACAAACAAGTTTGTGCCTTGACTAGGGGGTAATGCATTTTGAAAGGTCTAGTACAGATGGGAAATATACAGTAAATGGAAGAACCCTTAAAAGTGTTGATAGGCAGAGGGATCTGGGTGTACAGGTACACATGTCACTGAAAGTGGCAACACAGGTGGAGAAGCTGGTCAAGAAGGCATACGGCACACTTGCCTTCATCGACTGGGGCATTGAGTTTAAAAACTGGCAAGTCATACTGCAGCTTTATAGAATCTGAGTTAGGCCGCACTTGGAATATAGTGTTCAATTCTGGTCGCCACATTACCAGAAGGATGTGGAGGCTTTAGAGAGGGAACAGAAAAGATTTACCAGGATGTTGCCTGGTATGGGGGGGCATTAGCTACGAGGAGAGGTTGGAGAAATTTGATTTGTTCTCACTGGAATGACGGAAGTAGAGGGGTGACCTGATAGAAGTCTACAAGATTATGAGGGGCATGGACAGAATGGATAGTCAGAAGCTTTCTCCCAGGATGGAAGAGCCAATCTCAAGGGGGCATAGATTTAAGGTGCGAGGTGCAAGGTTTAAAAGAATGTAAGAGGTAAGTTTTTTACACAGACGGGAGTGGGTGCCTGGAACTTGCTGCTGGGGTAGATAGTGGAAGCAGATACAATAGTGACTTTTAAGGGGCATCTGGACAAGTACATGAATAGGATGGGAATGGAGGGATATGGTCCCTGGAAGAGTGGGGGTTTTAGTTCGGACGGGCAGCACGGTCGGTGCAGGTTTGGAGGGCCGATGGGTGCTGTAATTTTCTTTGCTCCTTGTTCTATTTGCTAGTAACTGCTGAAATTTGCATGCTCCCAAACTTTTGGCTGTTTGCAATGGGAATGTAGGAGTTTAAGAGTAGGCCATTCAGCCCATCAAGTCTGCTCTGCTATGCAAACAGATCATGGTTGATTATGTATCTCTCTCTCCAACACAACCCTCTTGATGCTATCAGTATCCAAAAATCAATCGCTTTTTGCCTTGAACATGTTTCACAGCTGTTTGGTGTAGCGAATTCCAAAGAGACACCTATCTCCCTCTGAGAGAAGGAATTCCTCTTCCAAGTCTTAAAAAAACCTTAATATTTATGAAAGATCAGTGAGGCTGCCACAATATTATCCCATATTATTCCATATTAAAAAAATTAATAGCTCTGTGATAGCCTTCATTTATTTTTGCCTGTGGACAGTTATTTGGATGGGTTTAGCTTTCAAAACTGTTGTCGTTATTATAAATCATAGAATCATACAGTAGAGGCCCTTCAGCCCATTGGGTCTGCGCCGACACATTAGAAACACCTCACCGCACACCTAATCCCACTCGCCAGCACTTGCCCCAAAGCTTTGAATGTTGTGGCGTGCCAAGGGCTCAGCCAAGTATTTTTTTAAAGGATATGAGGCAACCTGCCTCCACCACCCTCCCAGTCAGCACATTCCAGACCGTCACCACCCTCTGGGTAAAAACAGTCTCCCTCACACCTCCCTTAAACCTTCTGCCCCTCACCTTGATAGGATAGAGGTGGAGAGACTCTTCCCGCTCAGAAAGGATAGCAGGACTAGGGGGCACAGCTTCAAGATAAAGGGGGGGTGGTTTAGAACGGAGTTGAGGAGGAACTTCTTCACTCAGAGGGTGGTGAATCTCTGGAATTCTCTGCCCGTTGAAGTGGTGGAGGCTGCCTCGCTAAATATTTTTAAGACGCGGGTTGATGGGTTTTTGATAAGCGAGGGGATTAAGGGTTATGGGGAGAGGGCGGGAATGTGGAACTGAGCAGCGACAGATCAGCCATGATCTTATTGAATGGCGGGGCAGGCTCGAAGGGCTGGATGGCCTACTCCTGCTTCTATTTCTTATGTTCTTATGTTCTTATGTTGAATCCATGTCCGCTTGTGACTGGCCCTCCAACTGAGGAGAATGGCTGCTCCCTATCCACTCTCTCCACGCCCCTCATAATCTTGTACATCTCAATCAGGTCACCCCTCAGTCTTCTCTGCTTCAAACTAGCCCCATTAGTGTTTGTGGGTGTTTAGTTTTAATTTGTTAGAGTCATAAGTTGGCTTATATTAACACTGCAATGAAGTTACTGTGAAAACCCCCCAGTCGCCACACTCCAGCACCCGTTTGGGTACACTGAGGGAGAATTTAGCATGGCCAATGCGTCTAACCAGCACGTCTTTCGGACTGTGTAAGGAAACTAGAGCACCCAGAGGAAACCCACACAGATATGGGGAGAATGTGCAGACTCCACACAGACAGTGGCCCAAGCTGGGAAGTGAGCCCGGGGTCCCTGGCGCTGTGAGGCAGCAGCGCTAACCACTGTGCCACCATCAGGTGAAAGGATCCATTCTCACCAATATTTTCCCCCCAGTTGCTTTCAGCACTGCAGTCTCCAGGACCAGGGACAGCACGGTGGCATGTGGTTAGCGCTGCTGCCTCACAGCATCAGGGACCCAGGTTCAATTCCTTTCTGTGTGGAGTTTGCACATTCTCTTCGTGTCTGTGTGGGTTTCCTCCGGGTGCTCCGGCTTCCTCCCACACTCCAAAGATGTGCGGGATAGGTGGCCATGCTAAATTGTTCGTAGTGTCAGGGAGATTAATGGGGTAAATGTGTGGGTTACGAGAATATGGCTTGGGTGAGATGTGATCAGTACAGACTTGATGGGCTGAACGGTCTCCTTCTGTAGGGAATCTATGATTCTATAACCCAGTGGAATTAAAAGGCAGCAGGATATGATGTACTGTGTAAATATTTTGGTAGTTAGAATATATGTTACCTGCTTTAAGCTATTCCAGTGTCAAGCGATAATATGTGGGGAACAAGGATTACTCAAACACTGGCACATTTATTTTATATTACAGAACGTGAAGATCATGTTGCTATTTCTAAAATCTGTAGAATGAGAAACGTCTGCATTTTGGCACTCTTGCTGTTCTTCCTGACTCACCAAGTGATTACTATGCAGTTAATTAAATATTAGCAGCCACACACGCATATTCCTCCCATTGATGTCGTGCAATTAATTAAACACCGGTAGAAAATATTTGCAGATCGACCACGAACTTTTTCTCTCTCTCCCGAAAAGAAATAATGACCTGTTAAGCACTGGGCACTGGCAGCCTCTCCGTACTCTGCTGCATTAGTGGAACCAGCTCCTCCGGCTCACCGCAATCCTGACCTCCCCCCCCAACTTGCTGGATATATATATATATACATATATACACAGTTGCTCATGCATTAAGAGCTTATAAAATCCTCCCCACCACCCCACTTTCCAAAAAGGTCATCTCCACAACAACACCCAACCCTGGCAGATTTATTTTCTCTTCTCTGTTTGAGAAAGGAATGAACAATGCATCTTTATTTTTGGGTGGTGGATGGTGGGGTGGAGGGAGGAGGGGGGGGGGGGTTGGTAGGGAGAGAGGAATGACTGATATGGCATTCATTATCTGATTGTTGGGAACACCCCTAGAGACAGAGGCAGCACAGGCGAAAGGATAGGGAAGGAACACAAAGAGCGGTGAGCTGTGCTCTGAATGCAGCAACAGCAAGCCCCCTCCTTCCCGCCCCTCCCCTCCTCTCTCTCTCCTTTAATCTCAAGCTCCAACTGATCGAGGATTTCTTTTCTCTCTCTCTACCTATACCGGCTAATGTAGATCTGCGGGATAAAATAGCAAACAGGAAGAAAAAGGCACCAGTTCTGCCACGATGAAAGATGGATGCGTGCAAGCAGGTGATGGTGGCGCTGTGAATGGAAAAGTATTTATTAGCATCCGAGAACCCTGTATTTGTCGTCTGCCCCCCACCGCCCTTTCCACAGCACCAATTTGAAGCATTTTTGCAAAGACTTTTTTCTTTGCAGAGGTTGGCTTTAAGGCATCTCGGCTCTCCACCCAGAACAAAAGACACTAGTCCCCACTCAGCGGTCTAATTCAGGGCATGATCACCCCTCTCCCCAACCCCTCACACAACCCCCACCCTCCCAGGAATGTCCAGAGGCTTATTCACAGGCGAGTGGTGGGGGGGGCTGAATGTGCCCCAGACACAAACTGATCCCTACATTGAATAAATCACACCTAGGATGGGGGTTTGGGGGTGGGGGAGAAAACCTTTCCAGAGAACACCCCTCCAACAAACATCCAGCAGGGATAATGGCAAATATTTATTCATTTTTACACACCTGGCGACAGTGCAGCATAGCAAAGCGAGAATTGCTGTGGCGTTTGACACACTGAAATCCCTTTGCTGCACTTTAAATAAATGAGGCAATAGCAAGCGTTCAGAACAAGGCCATTTGGAGTTCCTGGTGGCATGTTCCCCTCATTTGTCAGCAAGCTAATACATCCATGGCTAAAGCAGATTGGGATTATTTACTGACACAATTAACTGGGAATAAAACTATTTGGGTCAAGGCCATAGAATTGCTTTTTTTCTGTCAACGGTTAGACAGTTTAAGGGAATTAGATTCAATGAACACTTTTAGAAAGGAACTGGGTAAGTACACATTAGCAAAATTTGCAGGGGTCTCAGGAAAAGGAGGGGGAGTGGAATTGATCTGAGAGCCCCTTCAAAGAGCCAGCATAGTCACAATGGGCCGAATAGCTTCCATCTGTACTGTATCATTCCGTGATAATGCGGAGTTGGTGGCCTAGTGGTATTATCACTAGACTATTAATCCAGAAACTCAACTAATGTTCTGGGGACCCGGGTTCAAATCCCGCATTGCAGATGATGGAATTTGAATTCAATAAAAAAAATCTGGAATTAAGAAGACCATGAAACCATTGCTGACTGTCAGAAAAACCCATCTGGTTCACTAGTGCCCTTTAGGGAAGGAAATCTGCCATCCTAAATTGGTCTGGCCTACTTGTGACTCCAGACTCATGGCAATGTGGCTGACTCACAATTGCCCTCTGAACATGGGCAACTAGGGATAGGCAATAAATACTGACCAGCCAGTGAGGCCCATGTCCCTTGAATTACAGAATACTACAGTGCAAAAGAGCCCGTCCAGTCTGCACCAAAACCCAAAAGTCCTGATCTGCCCATCTAATCCCACTTGGCCCAAGGCCTTGAATGTTTTGGCATGCCAGGGACTCACCCAGGCCCCTGGAATGAATAGATAAGTATTGGGCAGGGAGTTACTTAGCCAGTGCTAGTCAACAAAGAGAGAGGAAGGACTACAGCAGGACAAAACCAAGGTTTTCTCTGTGGGGACTGCATGAGCACTCTGGTGTATCCTGATCATCTTCCAGAGAATTCTGAGGCGGTACGAGGAGAATCTCTTGGTGATGATGCGTGTGGAAAGTGAATCACAACATAGACACGGATAGGGAAAGGCTTTTTGCCCAATGTATCTCACAAATTTAGAAGGAATCCCCACATCTTACGTCCATCCTTCCCCGACAAGTTCACGGACAGGGAACTCCTAATCTAGATTTTGATGTTTGCTAATGTGCACCCGGGCCCAAATGTCATCCTGCCCCACTCACAGGTTTTAATACCATCTACAGCATCTTTATGGAGGTCTTGTGGCACAGTGGGGTTAGCCTCCCTGCCTCTGAGCTCCAGGTTCCAGTCCCACTCCAGGATTGGATGGCCAAGGAAGGTGCGTCCATAATGCAGTCAAACAAGTCGGGTGTGCCAACCTGCGAAATCCCTCCAACACATGCCAATGGTAAAAGTGGGAGAGACTTCTGGTCAGCCCTGCTTGATGGAAAGTGACTAATAAACCACTGGTGACCTGTTCCAGGAAAAATGTCACCGTGGGAACCAGATGAAATTCTGTCTTGTGCATCACTAGGAAGTGATGGTGATAGCTCTTCATCACCTCTCTTTAAGGCTGCAAAGCCCCAGATTCTCCACTCTTTAGACATGCCCGTTCATGCTGGCAGGATTCTCCAGTCCCGCTGCGGTGAATGAAGATTTGGCTGAGCGCCAAATTCTCCATCCTTGCTGGCAGCAGCAGCGGGGCTGGAGAATTCAGGGCCAGGCCCTTTGTGTGTACTGTTTTCAATATATCCTCCACAGACTTTAATGATCCAACTAACAACATTGTATAATTTTTAGCAAGAGTTTCTTTGGCTTATACTCTTTATTGATAAAATATTTACTTGCTTTGTTGACTGCAGCTGTGTATAGTTTGGAAATGTTGGCCAAGTAATGCAGGGGCATCCATTTCTGGACACAGAGCAGGATGGGGAGGGGATGGGGGATGGGGGGGCAGTGGGGGTGAACCCTATACTGAATGGTGAGGTTTGCAGTGCCTCTGACATTGGTAAACTTGTGGAGAATAACATGGTGAACTAGTAGAGTTTAGTTATTAGTCACAAGTAAGGCTTACATTAACACTGCTGTGAAGTTACTGTGAAATTTCCCTAGTTGCCACACTCCGGTGCCTGTTCGGGTCAATTCACCCTAACCAGCACATCTGTCAGACTGTGGGAAGAAACCGGAGCACCCGGAGGAAACCCATGCAGATATGGGAAGAACGTGCAAATTCCACACAGACAGTGGCCCAAGCTGGGAATCGAATGCGGGTCCCTGGAGCTGTGAGGCAGCAGTGCTAACCACTGTGCCAACATGCTGCCCTAGTGGCACAGTGGGTGCAGAAGGATATGGACCAAATGTGGGCAGTTGGGACTAACATAGTGGTTAAAACTGGGTAGCATGGACAAGTTGGGCCGAAGGGCTGTTTCCACGCTGTAAGGATCCATGACTCTAAGCCTGCTATTACCACATACACTGAGGTCACCCTGCAAAATGTATCAGTAATCAAGCCAGACGTATACCAACATCAGGTCAGGTTTAGGGAAAGCTGAATATCCAAGCCAATATGCAACAAGGACAAAATAAATTCAATCTAGATTAAGCACCATAGCTTGCAGTGACCACAATTATGGCATAATTAGGATAAAACTGCCACCTTAGTGCTGTGTAACACCACCACATCATTGCCTTACTTGGAGAGGGTCCAGAAGAGGATCACATGAATGATCCCAGGAATGGTGGGTTTGACAAATGAGGAGTGGTTGAGAAGTCTGGGTCTGTATTCAATGGAGTTTAGAAGGATGAGGGAGGATCTGATTGAAACTTACGGAATACTGAGAGGATAGAATGGACGTGGAGAGGATATTTCCACTCGTGGGAGAGACTAGAACTCGAGGGCACAACCTCAGTGTGAAAGGACACTCCTTTATAACTGAGATAAGGAGGAATTTCTTCAGCCAGAGGGTAGTGAATCGGTGGAACTCATTACCACAGAGGGCTGTGGAGGCCAGGTCATTGGGTCTCTGTTAGATAGAGATAGATAGGTTCTTGATCAATAAGGGGATCAAGGGGTGAAGGCAGGAGAATGGGGAGGAGAATCATATCAGCCATGATTGAATGGTGGAGCAGACTCGATGGACCGAGTGGCCTAATTCTGCTCCTATATCTTCTGATTTTATGGTAAACCCTCAACATTAGGAGCGTACGGTATCAAGTGTGACATCCGTAACAAGAGATGACAGACGCACAGACAACAGAAAGAGGAAGGACACAAGATGCAGCCATCTATCTATCTGACCGTCTGTCTGCCCATCCATCCGTTCGTCCTTCTATCTATCTATCTATCTATCTATCTATCTATCTATCTATCTATCTATCTATCGTGTTTATTCAGCCCTAACTACAAAGGAATGGGAAGCATATTTGTGCAGAATGCCTACGTTACCAATGAGTCTGCCTTGAGAGTTCCAGCCCACACACTAATAGTATTCAGTCTCTGGGTTTTAAATTAGTGTCGACGAGTTGTGAGTTCTGAGACTGTGAAATGCTTCACAGCACGGGAGGTAACTTCCTGTTATAAATTCTATGTCGAGAGAGGAAGGTGTCTTCATTAAGTGTAAGATATACTATTTTATACCATCTGCTGCTCATTCACCTGGATGAATGCAAAGAGACTATCAGTGGAGATCTGAGTCTGGCTCTGACTGGGGAGTGTGTTTGGTGGTGTGTCGTTGCAGTACAGGGTATGGGCACACTGTCCCAATTGTGTGGCTCCGCAATTCTCTGCCTATTTCCAGGGCAGGGAAAGGCACACATTATATTCATGGGATGTATGTAGGCTACTTGTGTGAGCAGCATGTGATGTTGAAACTGAGGAGCCCCTTAATTGCGTCAAGTGGCAGCACTTCATATGTAATGAATAGCTTCGGAATGTGGTCCCAGTGGCTTTGCAGACCAATTAAATAAAATGCAACGGATAATACTGACGTATTTAGGGGAAACTAGATAGATGTGTTAGGGAGAAGGGGAAAGGGATTGACATTGAGAGAGTTAAGACCTCAAAACCCTAAGAGGCAGGAACAGAAGTAGGCCGTTCGGCCCATTGCTCCAACATTCAATGAAATCATGACTGATCCAATATGGTAATCCTCAACTCCACTTTCCCACCTTGTCCCCGTAACTCTTGATTCCCTTACTGATTAAAAATCTCTCAATACCTCAGCCTTGAACATACTTAACAACCCAGCCTCCACAGACCTCTGAGGGAAAGAACTCCACAGATTCTCTATCTTCTGAGAGAAGAAATTCCTCCTCGTCTCTGTCCGAAATGGATGACCCTCTTACTCTGAGTTGACACCCTCTGGTTGTACTCTCTCCCACAAGGGAAAATAACTTCTCAGCATCTATCCTGTCAAAGCCTCTGATATGTCTCAATAAGGTCACCTCTCATTCACCTGCACTCCGGTAAAGTATTAGTCACAAGTAAGCTTATATTAACACTGCAATGAAGTTACTGTGAAAGTCCCCTAGTCCCCACACTCTGGTGCCTGTTTGGGTATACTGAGGGAGAATTTAGCACGGCCAATGCACCCTAACCAACACATCTTTTGGATTGTGGGAGGAAACAGGAGCACCCGGAGGAAACCAACACAGACACAGGAAGAATGTGACCCAAGCCAGGAATTGATCTCAGGTCCCTGTGAGGCAACAATGCTAACCACCGTGCCCCCAGTGAATACAGGCCCAATCTCACCTCATAAGGAAACCTTTCCATACCCAGAATCAACCCAGTGAACCTTCTCTGGATTGCCTCCAATGCCAGTGTATCTTTCCTTACCTAAGGAAGGCTGAATGCACTGGCAGGTACTGGATGAGTGGAATGGCCAAGAGACACTCATTTCATTCTGAATCCCAAAGAGAGCGTTGCAATATGAAATTGCCAGGGTTTCGTTCTGGACTGGATGTAAACCCAGATCCCGTAGGTAAAAAAGTCCAGCTCCTGCCTTGCCCAACCGCCTAAGTCCCCCAGGGGACTTTGAGAATCTCCGCTCAACCTGAAGCAATAATTGGATTGGGAGCAGCAGCATCAAGTTGTGTTTGTTAAAAGCAATCCCTCAGAAAGAGAAGGCAACGTGGATCTAAAAAGTACACCGGCTTTGTTGAACTGAAACTCATTTCGCCATTTAGATAAACATCATAATCTGATAAACCACAATGTGACACCTGCACAACCACCACACATTATTCCTGTCTATATAGTTACAGTATCGATCCCTTCCATTCTTTCAGTGAAACTGAAAATTCAATGTTTATGCAGAGAGCTATCGATCCCATCCAGTCTCCCACTGCGGCTGAAAACTCAATCCATATTTTGTTAAAACACAGGCACCCAAACAAAAAGAAAAACAGAAAATGGTGCCCGTTAACAGTGAAAGGTTGCAGATTAAATTGAGAACTGCGCAGAAATCCGTGTCTTTTTATCTGGTGCGTCAACAGAAGAACAATCCCGGAGATGAAAACAGGAACAAAAGGTTGCCGACCCGTTGGATTACTTCATATCTTCAACAAATCATAGAATACCTATGTGCAGAAGGAGGCCATTCATAAAATATATAAGCACAATTAGGCCATTTGGCCCAGCGAGTCCACTTCGCCATTCGATTGTGGCTGATATGCTCCTCATTCCCATTTTCCTGCCTTCTCCCCATAACCCTTCAACACATTACCAATTAAAAATCTCCCTTACTCCTCCTTAAATTTACTCACTATCCCAGCATCCACCACACCTTGGGGTAGCGAATTTCACAAATTCACAACCCTTTGGGAGAAGTAGTTTCTCCTCAACTCAGTTTTAAATTTGCCACCCCTTATCCTAAGATGTTTCATCCTAGAATGCCCCACAAGAGGAAGCATCTGATCCATGTCTACTTTATCCATACCTTTTACCATCTTGAATACCTCAATTTGACCTCCCCTCATTCTTCTAAATTCCAGGGAGTATCAGCCTAAGATGTTCAATCTCTCTCCATACAACAAACCCCTCATCTCTGGAATCAATCTTGTCAACCTCCTCTGAACTGCCTCCAATGCCACTACATCTTTCCTCAAATAAGGGGACCAAAACTGTGCACCATATTCCAGGTGCGGCCTCACCAATGCCTTGAGTTGCAACAATACTTTCTTATCTTTATATTAGAACATAGAACATAGAACATAGAACACTACAGCACAAACAGGCCCTTCGGCCCACAAGTTGCGCCGATCACATCATCACCTACCAACCTACAGACCTATCTATAACCCTCAATCTCATTAAACCCCATATACTCATCCAGAAGTCTTTTAAAAGACCCCAGCGAGTTCGCCTCCACCACCACTGACGGCAGCCGATTCCATTCACTCACCACCCTCTGAGTGAAAAACTTACCCCTAACATCACTTCTGAACCTCCCTCTATTCCTTTAGCTATAAATGCCAACATCCCATTCACTTTCTTTATTACTTGCTGTACCTGCATGCTAGTTTTCTGTGATTCGTAAACAGATTCTTCTGCACCAGAGTACCCTGAAGTCTCTCCCCATTTAGATAACATTCAGCCCATTGAGTCTGCACCAAAAATAATCCCACCCTGGCTCTATCCCTCTGACCCCCCATATTTACCCTGCTAATCTCCTTGATGCTAAGGGGTAATTTATCATGGCTAATCAATCTAACATCTTTGGAGTGTGGGAGGAAACCAGAGCACCCGGAGGAAACCCACGCAGACGTGGGAAGAACATGCAGATTCCACATAGACAGTGACCCAAAGCTGGAATTGAACCGTGTCCCCGGCACCATGAGGCGGCAGTGCTAATCACTGTGCCACCGTGCCGCCCCATAATGATTTAATTTGTTCTGCAACTTCCACAAGTCTTGTGATGGATGGGTCAACATTTTGAGATTCCTGATGTTCAGCGACTACAGTATATTGAGATGTGGAGAGGAGCTACTAGGAGACCGGGAGTAATGTCGGAGAGTGAGGACTGGAATGGAGGGAGAAGGGATGGGGTAAGATCTGGGCTGCACAATCGTGGGTGAACAGAAGGCCTCGAAATGTCAAGGATGGGAGATGGCAAGCAGAGCAATGAGGCTGGATTGTTTCAGCAGTGGATGGGTTGAGGTCAGGGATAAGAGGTGGGTAATGTTATGGATGCGTGAAAGTGAAGGAGATTTGGAATCAGAAGTTTAGCTCTAGGTTGAATCAGATGTTGGCTTTGCAAGCAGTCTTACTGAGTCTGATACTGTGAGCAAGAAGGAAGACTGAGTCAATGGGACGAGTGTACACTTTGTTGTAGGGATCAGAGACAATGGGCGCGATTCTCCAACCTCGTTTTCAGCTGGGATTCTCCAGTCCCGCTGCAGTGAATGAAGATTTGGCTGGGGGCCAAATTCTCACTTGTAGGGCCCAAATGGCCAGAGAGTTCCAGCCGTTGGCTTCAGTTTTCCAACTGAGGAAACAATAGTTCATTGAAGACTTGATGAGCAATCTGATAATATAGTTCCTCTGTGCCTGCGGCAGCTTCAGGGGCAGGGAGGGAGGTAGTGGAGAGGTAGAGCTGGATGCTGTTAATACACGTGTTGAAGGTGCCTTATGTGTATGGATAATGTTCAAAAATAACAGGGGCTTAGGTCCGTACAGAGCCTAACACAGACGAAAGAGTTCGGCTGAGCTTCACGTGCCAAAGTATCATGACTTACGATGAAACATTTGTCTCTTGGCTTGAAGCACATTCCCAACCAGCTGTTCCTTGTATATCTTTGACAGCAGAAATCAATGTTTATAGCAGAAACTTGAATTACATGTGGTTCCAGCTGCAGCATTCATGCCATCCATTGAGCCTTGTCGCTGACTATTCCCATGTGACAACACATATTTTGCCAATTGCATGGTGCCAACTGTGTTTGTTAAGCTTCCTGTCAGTGCTTTACGGTGGCACAGCAGTTAGCACTACTGCCTCACAGCGCCAGGGACCTGGGTTCGATTCCCAGCTTGGGTCTGTGTGGAGTTTGCACATTCTCCCCGTGTCTGCGTGGGTTTCCTTGGGTGCTCTGGGTTTCCTCCCATGGTCTGAAAGATGTGCTGGTTAGGTGTATTGGCCATACTAAACTCTCCCCTAGTGTAGCTGAACAGGCGGCGGAGTGTGGCGACTAGGGGATTTTTACAGTAACTTCATTGCAGTATTAATGTAAGCCTACTTGTGACACTATTAAATAAAACACTTAAACTTACCAATGGAGTCAATCTGCTTGTGCCATTATGTGTCACTGTGCAACTCTGTTTTAAAGTTTAAGTTATGAGTAACACAAGTAAGAACTGTGGGAGGAAATCAGAACACCTGGAAAAAACCCACACAGACACGGGGAGAACATGTAGACTCCGCACTGACAGTGACCCGTGCCAGGAATCGAACCGGCGTCCCTGGCACTGTGAGGCAGCAGTGCTAACTACTGTGTCACCGATTCAGCTTTTCTGCCTTTGCAATAGCTTGCGAAGGCTTCCACAGCTGGTAGATGAAAAGGACAACAGTGGATTGTCAATAACCAGTTGAGTTGTATTTGGCCTGTAGTCTGGAGACAGACTGGGTCATGTGTAACAAAGAGAGGTGGATGCACATGTCTCCCTCAAGAGCAGGCTTCGAGTATCAGTGAGGATAGGAACACCATTATTTGTATTGCAAAATAAAAACAGAAAATGCTGGATAAACACAGCAGCTCTGGCAGCATCAGTGGAGAGTTAATGGATGGAATTTTGTTGGCCTGTTGGGTACAAATCCTGTTATAGCCGCTAAATCCTGTGAGAGGGGGATTTGCACCGGTGAGTTTGAGAGGTTCCCTGCACCCTCTCACCCTTTCTCCTTCTGGGGTGTGGACCCGGTTTCCATCACTTTAAACAAATGAACACCTACTCACAGGCCTTGACACTAGAACGTCTACCCACTCCTCATCCTCCCACCCGGTCCGCATGATGTCACACCCATGTGATTCACGACTGGAGAACCAATTGTGAGGACCAATGCAGGGGCTGCGGACATCAGTGTGGCCCCCGCGTGGTGAGGCACATGTGTGGGCAGTGCCAGGTTGGGGTGGGCCCTTTGTAGAGTCCCATGGGGGATGGGGATTCCCTTTATGTGTGGGTGGCCGAATGGTTGTTTGGGGGGGGGTGGTTGGCAGTAATAGGGGTGGGGAGAATGCTCCAATGTCAGCAGAGGGGACGGGGGTTGGGGTCACTGCGATTCTTGCATTGTGTGGGCTGGTGTTATACGATACTCTAACTTACAGGATACTGCAAGTCTGGATAGAGTGGACGTGGAGAGGATGTTTCCACTAGTAGGAAAATTTGGAACCAGAGGTCACAACCTCATGCTAAAGGGGCAATCCTTTAAAACAGAAATGAGGAGGAATTTCTTGAGCCAGAGAGTGGTGAATCTGTGGAACACTTTGCCGCAGAAGGCTATGGAGGTCAGTTCATTGAGTGTCTTTAAGAGATCAGGGGTTATGAGGAAAAGGCAGGAGAATGGGGATGAGAAAAATATCACCCATGATTGAATGGTGGGGCAGACCCGATGGGCTTAGTGGCCTAATTCTGCCCCTATGTCTTGCGGTCTTCTGGTTTTCCCCGATCTTTGCATAGTTGGCAAGGTGACGGGGAGGGGTGGTTGCCATTCCGCGTGTGGGGGTTGGGGGGTTGTCCACTTGTTCACCAGGAGATTCTGATATCTGTGCTGGGTGTGGTGTGGGGTCAATTCCTGATGTCTGTGTGGAATGGCGCGGATGGGGCCTTTATTTTGACTTTGAGTTTGGGGAGGCCTGATCTCAGAATCCCAGCTTTGCCAATGTCTTTCAGCCCCGTTCCCCCAGCTGGCTGTGTAACCCCCACCAGCAAACTGAAATTGCTCTTTCTGAGTGGACTGGGGCAACACTCATTGGAACTCAGAAGAATGAGGGTGATCTTATAGAACCATATAAAATTATGAAGGGAATAGATAAGAAAGAAGCAGGGAAGTTGTTTCCACTGGCAGGTGAAAACAGAACTAGGGGGCACAGCCTCAAAATAAGGATTTAGGATTGAGTTGAGGAGAAACTTCTTCACCCAAAGGCTTGTGAATCTGTGGAATTCCCTGCCCAGTGGAGCAGTTGAGGCTACCTCATTGAATGTTTCTAAGGCAAGGAGAGATACATTTTTGAACAGTAAAGGAATTATGGTGGCAGGGCGGGTAAGTGGAGCTGAGTCCGTGAGAAGATCAGCCATGATCTTATTGAATGGCGGAGCAGGCTTGAGGGGTCGGATGGTCTACTCCTGCTCCTAGTTCTTGTGTTCTTTTGTCCTTGTCCCTCGTCAGCTGTGAAGAAGAGTAACGTGGACTCGAAACAATAATTCTGTTTCCCTCTCCGCAGACACAGGCCTGCTGAGCCTACGCAGCATTTTCTGTTTTTACTTCAAATTATCGGCAGTGTATTAATTTAAGTGTTTTTAACGGTGAGACAAGTCCTACCACAACCCAGCGCACAACTTCAAAGTGATGATTTGATTGATGCAGCATTGCAGCGACTCCTGATTCAACCGGTCCATTGAATTCACAGGCAACCAAGTGAGTGCGCGAAGATATGTCTACATGTTTGGGAAAATCTGCTTGTTCCAATTCTCTTTATTGTGTCACTGAGATGGATGTGCGGTTTTATCAATACAGAGGCAAACCACAAGCAACACGAGTTTCTGTCATGACGGTTACTCCAACGCAGTTTAATGGGAAAAATGTCAGACTTTTGAAGACATGGCTGTTCCTCCGAGCCGCAGCTGCTATTGATCTGCCGTACAGGATTCACTAATGTGAAGCAAGCTGCAAGACTCCTGGTGCTTAAGCAAAATAAGATGCTTGTTGGAGATTATTCAGAACACAATTGTTTAGCCAGACGCTTATCCTCGCTGCTGACTGCTTACATGATTTTCTGTTCTCAGGAAAAGAACCATGTTCATTGCAGTGTGCAGTGAAAAGATATTGGTCAGGAAATCCCCCTCCCAGCACCCCCGTGAAATAGTAATGGGCGGAACAGAAAATTTGGCAGAACTTTGGGCAGGAATTTCCGGTCTGGGGGCACGCGTGTACGGAGAATCCCACCCACTAATTATTCTGCACACGCAACGCTAAAGGAAAAGAACAACTTGCATTTATATAGTGCCTCTCGTGGGGTGGCATGGTGGCACAGTGGTTGGCATTGCTGTCACACAGCGCTAGGGATCCGGGTTTGATTCCCGGCTTGGGTCACTGTCTGTGCAGAGTCTGCATGTTCTCCCCATGTCTGTGTGGGTTTCTTCCGGGTGCTCTGGTTTCCTCCTGCAGGCTGAAAGCTGTGCTGGTTAGGTGGATTGGTCATGCTAAGTTCTTCCTCTGGCTGAAGAAATTCCTCCTCATCTCAGTTTTAAAGGATCGTCCCTTCAGCCTGAGGTTGTGCCCTCTGGTTCTAGTTTTTCCTACTAGTGGAAACATCCTCTCCACATCCAGTCTAGCCAGTCCTGGCAGTATCCTGTAAGTTTCAATAAGATCCCCTCTCATCTTTCTAAACTCCAACGAGTACAGATCCATGGTAAATGGGACTTGGTGTGAGGAAGGACACGGACAGCAGAATTTTCAATGAGCTCACATTTCGAGGGAACAGAATGTGGGGGATCAGCCAAGAGGCTTTGGAATAGTTAAGTACAGCAGTAACAAAGGCATGAACAAAGATTACAGCAGCAGATGAGCTTGGAGGGGATAAAGTTGGGCAATGCTATGGAAGTAAAACAAGGTGGCCTTACTGACAATGTAAATATGATGTTGGCAGCTCACCTTGGGATCAAATGTAACACCGACAAGATTGTCTCGGAGACAGGGAGGTAGTCAGATGTCATGGAAATGGAGTTGTGAGTGGGGGACTAAAAAAAGTCAATGTCTCCCCAATGTTTAATGTTTGGGAATTTCTGCTGATCCATCACTGGATGTCAATGATAATTTAGCAACAATGCAGAAGTCGAGAGTGACGCTGGAGCTGTGTTATTAGCTAACAATAACATATTGTTTTTGGAGCAACAAGATGAGGGATAGGAGGGAGGCCACAGATAGAAACCTGGGGAGGGGATGGTCCAGAGGTAACAGTGTAGGAGCAGAGAGAGATGCCATTGTACGTGACTCTCAGGCTACAATTAGATAGATAACAATGGAAGCAAGTGAGAACTGTCCCAACTGGATGAGGTTTTGGAGGTGCATGGTATGTGGTCAGCCATGTCAAAGCCTGCAGATAGGTTGAGAAGGGTCAGGAGGGATGGTTTACCTTAGTCACAATCACATGGATGTGATGTATGACTTCCGTAAGAGTCGTTTCAGCACTGAGGCAGAACGGAAAGCTGATTTGAGAGATTCAAATCTGGGACCAGGTACACTATTGGTGATGCTTAAAGGGTAATTTAGTGATCAGACAACCAGGGAAAATTCACCGCTCTTCCCTTGAAATCGTGATGGGATTTTCCATACCTGTCCTCCCCGCAAGTCTGGAAATTCCCGCCCTGGGTCAACGGACCTTTCGCTTGTCCGTCACATTGTCTGTCCCCCCCATGATGTTTCCCGCGGTGGACGGGACTGAGAGATTTAGGCCAAGGTCTTTGACCTCAGGCTGAGAGGGTAGGAAAAGCCTCATCTGTAAGTTGGCAACTCTGACGCTACAGCACCGCACTATCAGCCCAGATTTTGTGGTTCATCCTGTGGAATAGGTCTGGAACCCACAACCTTCTGACCCAGAGGCAGGAGTTTCACCACCGAGCCAAGGCTGTCACTGACAGCAAATCTAAAAGAAAATCGACAACACTTCAAGTCAGCAAAACACCAGAGCTTGTTCAGAAAACTACCTGTCTTCAAACTGAAGGTGGGCGACATCTGAGGGATTAAAATTTAGTTTATTTATTAGTGTCACAAGTAGGCTTACATTAACACTGCAATAGAGTTACTGTGAAAATCCCCCAGTTGCCACACTACGATGCCTGTTTGGGAACACTGTGGGAGAATTTAGCACGGCCAATGCACCTAACCAGCACATCCTTCAGACCACAGGAGGAAACTGGAGCACCCGGAGGAAACCCACACAGACATGGGGAGAATGTGCAGACTCCACACAGACAGTAACCCAAGCCGGAAATTGAATCCGGGTCTCTGGCGCTGTAATCATAGATTCATAGACTCCTTCAATGCAGAAGGAGGCCACTGGGCCCATCGAGTCTGCACTGACCACAATCTCACTCAGGTCCCACTCCTGCAACCCCACACATTTACCCTAGCTAATCCCCCTGACGCTAAAGGGCACTTTAGCACGGCCAATCTACCTAACATCTTTGGACTGTGGGAGGAAACCAGAGCACTCGGAGGAAACCCACATAGCCTCAGGGAGAATGTGTAGACTTCACATAGACAGTGAGTGGAGACGGGAATTGAACCTGGGTTCCTGGCTCTGTGAGGCAGCAGTGCTAACCACTGTACCACCACGCCGTTCACACCGGCAGGACTCTCTGGCCCCACTGCAGTGAACGGAGATTTGGCCAAGGCCAAATTCTCCACCCTTGCTGGCAGCAGTGGCGGGGAGTGAACAACTGGTGAATTGGGCGTAAATGTGGCAGAATGGACCATCTGAAATTTGGGCTAGCATTGGAGTTATGTAGTAACTATAGATACAGGCCAAGAAATAAAACCTGCCCGCAAAAAGACAAAAAGGATTCACGATACATTCATGATAGTATTGTGAATGCTATGCTGTCACAATACAAAACATTTTGGTCAATTATTTACTGTTTCCTGACAACATGATGTCAACAACGTTTGTTGAGAACCTGCTGTAACTTATAAATGATTGGCTCATCTTCAAGCGGTTGGGTTACACTGGCCTTCTTGATGATGCAGAGCAACAGGAGATATCGTTCCAACATTCTCAGTGACGGCAACTGTTCAGTCTTGTTGTTTGTCAGTTGATTGTGGCATGATTCCGGCACTCCTATGATTCAGTTCATTTGATATCATATTCTGCGTGGGTGACACCCTACTGAGATAATAAAGGAGCTCACACGCCAATCCCCTGGAAAGACAAAATATAGTCACCCATTACAATGGGGAAATCCATCCCTCCCTCAGTTTCTCCTTCAAAGAAAGACTTGAGTTTGTGAGACTCCCTTCAAGACAAAGCATTTTGCAACCGGCAGAATACTTTCTTTCATAGAATCCCTACAGTGCAGAAGGAGGCCATTCGGCCCATCAAGCCTCTACCGACCACAATCCCACCCAGGTCCTATCCCCATCACCCCGTGCATTTACCCTAACTATTCCTCTTAATACTAAGGGGCAATTTAGCATGGCCAATCCACCTAGCCTGCACGCCTTTGGAGTGTGGGAGGAACTCAGCAGAAACCCACGCAGACACGAGGAGAACGTGCAGACTCCACACAGGTTGTGACCCAAGCCATGATTCGAACCTGGTCCCGGACCCTGTGGGGCAGCAATGCTAACCACTGTGCCACCGTGCCATACCAGTCAATTGTATCACTGTTGAATATCTTGCATTTATATCGTACCTTCATCATGATAAAATGTCCCAAGATGCTTCACAGAAGAAATGGAATTGGACACACAGAGTGGGATTTTCCGGCCATGCCCACCCCAAAACTGGTCAAGGGACCTCAGCATAATCCACCCACGCCTACCCGCTCTAATTCCCATGGTGAGTGAGACAGGAAATCTCCCCCTAGAGAGCCAGCTTTGCATTGCAAGGGCAGATAGTCATGAGGCGTGGCCATGCAGGAGTGTTTTAAGGAGAGTTTTATGGAGGAAAGGGAAGTGGAGAGGTGTCAGAGTGAATTCCCTAAACTCCGGATTTCGCCTGCTGAAGTCTGGCTGCAATGTCTTCAATCAGGCCATTGAGGTTGGCCTATTGGAGTATGAGCTCCCTGATTAAGGAGCCAATCGATGGGCCAACTGGGGAGTCTTTGCTTTGTACTTAACACAGCATGGCAGTTCCTCTGACACCTGCCGAGGTAGACTGCTGATTGATCGCACTCTACTGCTGTTAGTGATTGTAAATAAAGGGACTTTGGCGAATGGATCTCTGTCTCCGAAGACTTAATACAATGGCCACCGATGCTGGAACAATTAAAATCACAGAGGCCCCAGTAGCTGGAATTCTAGGAGGGCAGATACCTTGAAGAGTTGTGGGGTTGGTGGATATTACTGAGATAGGGAGGGGCAAGGCCATGGAGGATGTTGAAAATAAGAACGAGAATTCTTAATTCCAGATATTTTTTGTTATATTCAAATTCTGCCAATGTTGGGATTTGAACCCAGGCCCCTGGAGCTTTTGCAGAGTTTCTGGATTAATAGTCTAGTGATAATACTATTCAACCATCACCACCCCTCGTTTGGACACTGATGAATGGTGGTGACAGAAAGATTTGTTTGTTTGTTGGAAGATCTGAAAATTTAAAGCATTTCAAAAAGAACAGAAAACAAATCTGAAGAGCGAACGTCTTCATCACTTACACGGTTAAAAAGAGACATGGAATTCCGAATGGAGGACAATGGCCTGAGATAAGAACATGAGAACATGAGAACTAGGAGCAGGAGTAGGTCAGCTGACCCCTCGAACCTGCTCTGCCATTCAATAAGATCACGGCTGATCTTTTTGTGGACTCAGCTTAGATGGCATGAAGACCATCGTCTTATCGGGGCGCCATATTGAAAAGGTGGCCCAACGTCACTGACTCTTTATTGAAGAAAGAAGGTGGACCCCCAGAAAATGAAGATAAATCTCTGGGAACACTCTAAGGCTGGAAGGTGGACCTCCTGAGATCAAAGATGGATCTTCTGGAATGTTCTGTGGCTGGAAGATGGATCCACTCCAGGACACAGAATCTGGAAGGCCCACCAGAAGATGCCACCCACTGCTGTGGGGTTCCAGAGCCCAAGGTTGCGGTTAGCCTCCATCCTGGACTCAGCCCCAAATATTGTTCAGATGAGTCCTGACATCGGGACGCCATGTTATTCCAAGCATGTTTCGTGTTAATGCGTCTTCCTGTCAACACCACAGAGAGACTGACATGGCAGAGGGGAGGGGGGAGGGGTGTATGGTGGATCAGGTTTTCACCTGCGTCCCATTAACAGGGTGCAAGGGATGCAAATGAGATTCACGCTGGCCTCTGGCATGTTTTACGATCTGTCATGGTGGATGTACAGCAGCTGTAAGTCCATGGGCTGCACGGTGGCACAGTGGTTAGCACTGCTGCCTCACAGCGCCAGGGACTCGCGTTCAATTCTGACCTTGGGTCACCGTCTGTGCGGAGTCTGCATATTCTCCCCATGTCTGCGTGGGTTTCCTCTGGGTGCTTCAGTTTCCTCCCATTGTCCAAAGATGTGAGGGTTAGGTTGATTGGCCGTGCTAAATTGCCCCTTAGTGTCAGGGGGATTAGCTAGGGTAAATATGTGGGATTGCAGGGATAGGATTTGAGTGAGATGGTAGTTGGTGTAGGTTCAATGGGCTGAATGGCCTCTTTGTGGTGAATGTGTGGAATTCACCACCACAGGGAGTAGTTGAGGCCAAAGCATTGTGTGATTCCAAGAAGAAATTAGATATAGCTCTTGGGATTAAAGGAATTAAGGGAAATGGGAGGGGAAGGGACGGGGGCAGGATATTGAATTGGATGATCAGCCATGATCATAATGAATGGTGGAGCAGGCTTGAAGGACCGAATGGCCTCCTCCTGCTTCTAGTGTCTAGGTTTCAATGTTTTATGTCGGAATCAAACAGATTGCTGCTCCTCTGGCCATGTTCTTCCTGCTATAATCACCATCGAACCTGCTGGCTGGGGCTATTGATTTGATTTATTATTGCCCTATGTATTAATATACAGTGAAAGGTATTGTTTCTTGCATGCTATATAGACAAAGCATACCATTCATAGAGAAGAAAAAGGAGACAATGCAGAATGTAGTGTTATAGTCATAGCTAGGGTGTAGAGAAAGATCAGTTTAATGCGAGGTAAGTCTGACAGCAGCAGGGAAGAAGCTATTCTTGAGTCGGTTGGTGTGTGACCTGAGACTTTTGTATCTTCTTCCCGATGGAAGAAGGTGGAAGAGAGAATGTCCGGGGTGCGCGGGGTCCTTAATTAAGAATTCCGCCCACTGAGTCTAATTGCCTTACTGCATTGATGCACTGGTTACTGAAGAATACTTTTAACTGGGACAATGGTCTCCCTTCATGATTATCATGTTAACGGAATCATTAATGACCTGCAGAATAAAGCGGAATATAAAAACGTGAGAGCTTGGCAAAACACTGAGATAGGCATTGATGACTTTGCCACAAGGTATAATGCAGAGGCACTGACAGTTTAAATATGGGTTGTGTTTCTCGCAATGTCATGTTCAGACACGGGGTGCTGAGAGAGCCTGCACCTCTATCTCGAACTGCTATCAAATTAGGATCAATGTTGTGCAACATTACAGCACTTGTGTTGTCTCAGTAGCTGCCACAGACTGCATTATTCACCTCCTCTATTGCAAAGGGACGACACACCTTGGCCCCGCTGAAGGTGAGTGTGAGGAACAGATGAATAGTGACATGCCGAACTGGAATAAGCAGACCGAGGTGTGACTGGCATTCAGGGTGGTTTGCTTTATACTGGAGGTTCAGGGGAAGAGAGAGGAAAGAGAGAAAAATAGAAATGATAAAAAGATTAGTGAGGAAACATTGACTTTCCCTTGTTTCTCAGACTGTCCGTTGGTGTTACTCTCCTGTAGGGAGCTCAATTATAATGTCATAATCCTAAATTGGGAAAATGATCGCCTACAATCTTCAGTGTCAAATCTCGTTTGGTTAGTCTCAAAACGTGTACAATTCTACTGTACCCCACAGGAGTTTTGAATTGAAAATTGTGCAGATTATTTCAACAAGAACGAGTTGCCTATTCCATTGTCGTATCATCATAGTGATCCCAGAATCCCTGCAGTGCAGAAGGAGGCCATTCAGCCCATCGAGTCCGCACTGACACCAATCCCACCTTAGGCCCTATCTCTACAACTCCACACATTTACCCCATTAATCCCTTTAACCTATACATCCCAGGTCACAAAGGGGAAATTTAGCATGGCCAATCGATCTAACCTGCGCGTGTTTCAGACTGTGAGAGGAAACCAGAGCACCTGGAGGGAACCCATGTAGACACATGCAAACTCCTCACTGACAGTCACCCGAGCCAGGAATCGAACTCGGGTCCCTGGCGCTGTGAGGCAGCAGTGCTAACCTCTGTGCCACTGTGCTGCCATATATATATATGGGAACACAGAATGTACAGTGCCGACCATGGCCATGTTCACACTTGACTCCCGAAACAAAATGGTCAATTCTACTGTGACATGGTGGCACAGTGGTTAGCACTGCTGCCTCCCAGCACCAAGGACCCAGGTTCAATTCGCCGGCTTGAGTTACTATCCATGTAGAGATGGCATGGTTTCCTCCCACAGTCCAAACATGTGCGGGTTAGGTTGATTGGCTGTGCTAAATTGCCCCTTAGTGTCAGGGGGATTAGCAGGGTAAGTATGAGGGGTTATAGGGATACGGTCTAGGTGGGATTGTTGTCAGTGCACATTCGATGGGCTGAGTGGCTCCTTCTACACTGTAAGGATTCTAATCTTATTTCCCCTCGCTACTTAATTTTTATTCAGCTCTGTGTTAAATATTTCAGCTGGTCCAGTTTTGAATCCATTTGGTGCAAGTTTTTCCATATTTTAATAATTAGCAGAGAAAGTTAGAAGAAACAGATTTCACTCGGAGGTTTGTGAGTGCTCCCTCGAGAAAGCAGCTACAACATCATTTAAAAGGACACTGGATAAATATGTGAAAGGACAAAGAAATGATATCGGAGCAGATGGAGTCGGTTGAAGACCAGACTGGTGGGTCCAAACTTGGTAAAATTAAAAGTTCCATTCTTATTAGAGTCATAGATTTACAGCATGGAAACAGGCCCTTCAGCCCAACTTGTGCATGCTGCCCTGTTTTTACCCCTAAGCTAGCCCCAATTGCCCACATTCCCCACTATACCCATCTTACCCATTGTTCCTAAATTTGTAGAAACAGATAATGTTTATAAATAAATGTCAAATTCCAGTTGAAGGAGACATGACAAAATTTCACGTTTTAGAACCTTTACTGCAACAAAAGTCTAAAAGCACTGTTGACAAAACACTATTTTCTTTCTGTGTTCAACTTATGCCTTAAATTATAGAGAAGAATATTCCTCTTTTTTACTGATCACTCATCGCTTCCTTCACAGAATCACAGTCCTAATAGCAAACAGTCTACAGCTGATTCCCATTTCCAGTTAGTTCCTGAATCCCTGTTTTGCCGAGTGACCATCTCCAGGTGCTTTCCTCAATCTTTGGCGAGTTCCCTATATCCACCACCTGCAGGAAAGGTTGTTCCAATGATACTTCCTTCCTGCCCATGTCAGGACAATTCTCCTGGACTCCTCAGATGCTGTGGCATGCGCCTATTTGACTGGAGTCCGTTTCTGTCCTGCACATGCCTGTTGTATCTTGTAAAGCCAAGCAACCTCTTCTCCCAGTTAGCCACAGAGCATTGCTGTCTGTTGTATTCATTGATTTGTAGAGCAGCCTATAACCTGATTTTAAAAATGCCTTCCCCTGCCCTCTTCACCATGGCAGTGTGAAACACATTGACATTTTATCTAGGCAGAACTAGGCAGTGTCTTAGAAGTAAATGGACAGTTGACAGGTCAACTGTTTGTAATCTGATCAGCATAGTGGTTAGCACTGCTGCTTCACATTGCCAAGGGCCTGGGTTCGATTCCCAACTTGGGTCACTCTCTGTTCAGGGTCTGCACATTCTCCCCATGTCTGTGTGGGTTTCCTCCAGGTGCTCCAGTTTCCTCCCACATTCTGAACGACATGTTGGTTAGGTGCATTGATCCAAACAGGACCCGGAGTGTGGAAAACAGGGAAATTTCACAGTAACTTCATTGCAGTGTTAATGTAAACCTTACTTGTGACTAATAAATAAACTTTAACCTTAACTCCATTGGGGGACTTTGGGAAACTCAAAGACTACAGATTATGAACTTAGGAACTTCTGCTATTGTCTCCAGGGATAAATATCTCACACCTTCTTCCCTAAACAATAATCTAAGCCTTTCTTTGATCTCTAAAATAAATTTTATTTATTAGTTACAAGTAAGCTTACATTAATACCGCAATGAAGTTACTGTGACAGTCCCCTAGTTGCCACACTCCAGTGCCTGTTCGGGTACACTGAGGGAGAATTTAGCACGGCCAATGCACATAACTAGCATGTCTTTCGGACTGTGGGAGGAAACCAGAGCACCCAGAAGAAACCCACTCAGACGTGGGGAGAACATGCAAACTCCACACATATAGTGAATTGAACCCGCGTCCCTGGCGCTGTGAGGCTGCAGTGTTAGCTACTGTGCCACCAGTAACAATCCAACTACCTGGGTTTCCTGTCAGGCAGTGATCAGACAAGTCACATGACCCTCTTAATTTAGTCTAAATTTAAAGATACAGTCCCAGAAAATACCATTGGCCATGGTAAATTGCCTCTTAGTGTCAGGGGAATTAGCAGGGGTAAATATGTGGGGTTATGGGGATAGGGCATGGATGGGATTGTTGTTGGTGCAGACTCAATGGGCTGAATGGCCTCCTTCTGCACTGTAGGGATTCTATGACTCTCGATGATAAACTTTGCTGATGAAGTAGACACAGCAATGCCTTGGGCCATTTTATTATGTGAGAGGCACGGCGCCAGGGACCCAGCTCCAATTCTGACCTCAGTGACTGTCTGTGTGGAGTTTGTATATTCTTCCTGTGTCTGCGTGGGTTTCTTCCAGGTGCTCTGGTTTCCTCCCATAATCCAAAGATGTGCGGGTTGGGTTGATTGGCCATGTTAAATTGACCATAGTGTTAGAGGGGATTAGCAGGGTAATCAAGGGGCTGGGTGGGATTCTGGTCAGTGCTGACCCGATGGGCCAAATGGCCTCCCTCTGCGCTGCAGGAATCCAATGAATTCTATTCTATGAAGGCGCTATGTAACTGGGAGCTATTGTCGACATAAACACATTATTGTGGAACTGGCCTCGGAGCCACAAACTACTTCCCAGATTGAACTATTTTACAACCAGCTGGGGTCCCCCCCCCACCCCCAATCCTTTGCGGCTACACAAATGTTAATTTTCTGCAGGAACCTGGCGGACCAGCAGTGGGGCATTGTCACTATGCAATGACTGAAGTATGCTTGCTGAAGAATGCGAAGGTTATTAGCAGATTCTCCAAACACCTTATTCCACCAACTCTGTGATTCGTGTCACATACCTGAAGCATTTTCTGTTGACCTTGCCAGCTGCGGTGTTTGACTGTAACTGCTACTGAACTGAATATGCCTCATATTCTATTCAGCGCATTGACAGCGATACAAAAGTGCCACTTGTATTCCAAAAGAGGATTTCAGACTGTTTAACTAGCAGGCTGTGGGTGGCAGGGTGGCTCAGTAGTTAGCACTGCTGCCTCACAGTGCCAGGGACCCAGGTTCAATTCCTGGCTTGGGTCACTGTCTTTACAGGGTTTGCACATTCTTCCCATGTCTGCATGGGTTTCCTCTGGGTGCCTTGGTTTCCTCCCACACTCCAAAAGACTTTGATTTATTATTGTCACATGTCTTAGTAAACAGTGAAAAGTATTGTTTCTTGCACGCTATCCGGACAAAGCATACCCTTCATAGAGAAGGAACGGGGAGAGTGGAGAAACCAGAAGAGAAAATGCTGGAAAGTCTCAGCAGGTCTGGCAGCACTTGTAAGGGTCATCTGAACTCGAAACGTCTATTCTTTTCTTTCCTTACAGATGCTGCCAGACATGCTGAGATTTTCCAGTATTTTCTCTTCTGGCTTCAGATTCCAGCATTTGCAGTAATTTGCTTTTAGACAGAGCGCAGGATGTAGTGTTACAGTCATAGCTTGGGTGGAGAGAAAGATCAACTAATGCAAGGTAGATCCGTTTAAAAATGATGGTTAGGTGCATTGGTCATGTTAAATTCTCCCTCAGTGCACCCGAACAGGCACTGGAGTGTGGCAACTAGGGAATTTTAATAGTAACTTCATTGCAGTGTTAATGTTAATTGTGACACTAATAAATAAACTTTAAAAAGACTTGAGCTTTTATCAGAAAACATTACAGGATGGTCAGGATGTTCATAGTCGTTCACAGAGACTCTTTTTCGTAGAATCTTAGAATCCCAACAGTGCAGAAGGTGGGCATTTCTTCTCCGGTTGCCTTCCACAGTCTGAAAGATGTGCTGGTTAGGTGCATTGGCTGTGCTAAATTCACCCTCGGTGTACCTGAACAGGTGCCGGAGTGTGGTGACTATGGGATTTTTACAGTAGCTTTATTGCAGTGTGCAGTTCTGGTCACCTCACTATAAGAAGGATGTGGAAGCATTGGAGAGAGTGCAGAGGAGATTTACCAGGATGCTGCCTGGTTTGGAGGGTAGGGCTTATGAGGAAAGGTTGAGGGAGCTGGGGCTTTTCTCTTTAGAGCCGAGGAGGATGAGAGGCAACTTAATAGATATTTATAAGATGATGAGGGGGATAGATGGAGTGGACGTTCAGAGACTATTTCCTCGGGTGGATGTAGCTGTTACTAGGGGGCATAACTTTAAGGTTCATGGTGGGAGATATAGGAGGGATGTCTGAGATAGATTCTTTACTCAGAGAGTGGTTGGGATGTGGAATGGACTGCCTGCTGTGATAGTGGAGTCGGACACTTTAGGAACTTTCAAGCGGTTATTGGATAGGCACATGGAGCACTCCAGAATGATAGGGAGTGGGATAGACTGATCTTGGGTTTGGACATAGCTCAGCACAACATCGAGGGCCAAAGGGCCTGTATGGTGCTGTACTTTTCTATGTTCTATGTTTTATTAATGTGAGCCTTACTTGTGACACTAATAAATAAACTTCACTTTACTACGTTTAACCGGAGTGTCCCCTGTCCACTGCCAGCATTCATTATGAAGGGGAAGGATACTGTACGAGCCCGGGGATGGCATCAGCTTATAGTCCAGATTGGCACTGTTAATAGCTCTTTACTTTATTGTAGACCTGCCATGCTCCCAATAAATTGCATTCCGTTGGGAGGTGGGTGGGGGAGCTCAGTTTCTCTTATCACCCTCAGAGCCCTTGTCACTTTAATTCTGAACATGTCTCTGTTCGTGTATGGGGAAGGATGGGTGAATACCTCACTAATGTGGCCTTTGGTGAACTATTTGATTAGATCTCACTGAAAACCCAGGCTGCTTCTAAGGTTATCAATTTTTTTCCCCTGCCGCGGCCTTGAAGATCAATTAATCAATTGCTGGATAAATCATTTCAGCACTGTCCTGTTCATATATATTTCAAAACACACCACCCCTCTGCCTGATTGCTTGTATTTCCCAGAGATGAGGCTTGAATCCTTAGAGCAGATTTATGTTGCTGACTATATCCTTTACAGCTTCATAACAGCCCAGATCAATGTATTCAATCCCAGTGAGATTACCTGCACACCAGTGCTTTGTTCAGAGAAAATATAAAGAGGTATTGGAGAGGTATTCAGAATCATACAGATTCCATCCTTCAAGTCTCCCTGTGGTGTTCCATCATGATTTCAAAATGTGACAACGCTATTGTTGTACAACTTATTTAGCGCGCGCAGTTACTAAGGAAATGATTTGGTGATTTTCAACAATTTCCCAGATAGTTGTCGCAGTTTACTTTTAAGAGCTCAAGCCTTCAAAGCTGACGTGTAAAATAAAGGATTGAATGTGGCACATTCGATGGAGGAATCTGCCTTTCATATGCTGAGGAAATAATGGCTGTGCATTTATCTCAGCTACCCGTGTGTGCAGAGCGTTAACCTGTTTTCAGCATTTGTTTTTGTAGGAGTCAGAGTTCAAGCTTGAAAGTCATGGTGGCACAACGGTTAGCACTGCTGCCTCACAGCGCCAGGGACCCGGGTTCGATTCTGGCCTTGAGTGACTGTCTGTGCAGAGTCTGCATGTTCTCCCCATGTCTGCGTGGGTTTCCTCTGGCTGTTCCAGTTTCCTCCCACAGTCCAAAGATGTGCAGGTTTGGCCATGCTAAATTCCCCTTAGTGTCCCAAGATGCATAGCCATGATGTGGAGTTGCTGGCATTGGACTGGGGTAGCACGAGCTTTCGGAGCGCTGCCCCTTCAGATGAAAGCTCGTGCCATCAGATAAACCTGTTGGACTTTAACCTTGTGTTGTGAGAATACTAACTGTGCCAAGATGTGTAGGTCAGGGAAATTAGGGGTTAAGTATGTGGGGTTACAGTGGATAGGGGAAGGGGTGGGCTGGGTAAGATGCTCTGTCAGAAGGGTGGGACAGGCTCGATGGGCTGAATATTGCCTTCTGCACAGTAATGATTCTATGATTCAATATTAAAACGAGGGAGAGACATCTTTTTTCTTTGCCTTGTAACAAATCATCTGTTTGCCTTGCATAATGGGGCTTCATAGAGGAATCCTGTCCTGAGGAGCGAAAAAGAAACACATCTTCTGTTTAAGGTGAAATACAGTGTGAATTACAAACTCATGTCTGATTGCATGAGCATCTTATTATGTTGGAGTGCACAGTTAGGTGGAGGTTGGCCTGTCACCTCGGTAACAAGGCAACAATTCCACATTAGGGTCAGCCAAGTGAAACAAAAGAGCAAAAAGCATTGCAGTAATCAAAAACCGTGAATGAATTACTTTTGTAAATTCACGGTGAGGAGCTCAATACTGCTTATCAATATGCATAGATCTGCAAGGTGAGTGTCTGGAACAAGCAGCCAGAGGTAGTAGTAGAGGCAGATACAATTTTGTCTTTTAAAAAGCATTTAGACAGTTACATGGGTAAGATGGGTAGAGAGGGATATGGGCCAAACGCGGGCAATTGGGACTAGCTTAGTGGTTAAAAAAAGGGGGCGGCACGGACAAGTTGGGCCGAAGGGCCTGTTTCCATGCTGTAGACCTCTATGACTCTAATTTCTGTAGCATTACTCAGAGTGAGTTCAAGATTTTGCAGTTTAAATGGTGCGATGTGAGGTTGTCGGGAGTGACACACTGAATGAATTTAGGGTAGGTAAGTGTGTGCTGAGGGACAGTGATATTCTTTTCAATGGTTGTTGGAACATGAAGGAAGAGTGTTTGGGGACTGCTCACATCATCATGCCTATTAGGTTTCTAGTTTCCGTCCATTTGTTTTGTCAAACTGCTTTAATGAAATCAATTTCTCTTGGAGGGATTTGGAATAGTTGAGTCCGGAGGTGACAAAGGCAGGGATAAGGTTTCCAGTGGTGATGGAGTGTGCTTCATTTCATTCCGGTTTCAGTAGATATCAGAATTGAAAAGGTTCAGTAACAGGTGAGTGACACTGTGTAATAGCTCCATTGTTGTAATTCAGGTCAGAAACTCTGGTGTTGTATGGAGCCTGTTCGGATCATAAGTTTTGCACCTTGAATTTGGCTAGGATAAGCATGATATGTTTCCCCTCACTAATTTGAATTAGTGATTCAAATGACCCACTAGGGAGCTTTTTAATCAAACAAAGTTTATTTAAGAATACAGTTAACACATATAGAAAGAAAATTAGCAATAATTCTAATCAATTACAAGCAAAAAACAAAATAACTATGATGATGTGGCATGACGGTACAGTGGTTAGCAATGCTGCCTCACAGCACCAGGGATCCCTATTCAGTTCCAGCCTTGGGTGATTGCCTGTGTGGCGTCTGCATGTTGTCCCCTTGTCTGCCTAGGTTTCCTTTGGGTGCTCCAGTTTCCTCCCACAATCCAAAGATGTTCAGGTTATGTGTCTAAATTGCCACTTAGTACCTGGGGAATTAGTTGGGTAAATGCGTGGGGTTACGGGAATAGGGGCTGGGTGGGATTGTGGTCGGTGCAGCCTTGATGGGTTGAATGGCCTCCTCCTGCACTGTAGGGATTCCATGTTCTAATGTACAATTCTTAACAAATATATCTAAGATGTTCCAATCAAAAAAAACTTCCCAAAGACAAAACTTTTTCTGTAGATATAACACAGCACAGACTAACATTCATGTGATACTGGATCTGAGTCCTTTAGAGAATTGAAATGCTAACTTCTCAGCCTTGTAACTGCTAGCAGCCTTCTGGATAAACCCAGACCAATTTGAAGCTAGGACCACTTCCCAGAACACCAGGGAGAGACTCCAGCTGAGCCATCAACAGCACACATGACATGTGACAATACATGTAACAATAATAAATCAAATCAAGTAAGAATCAAACCAATCCACTCCTTTAGTGATAAGGGTGGCAATTACTGTCTAGCATTTGTAAATGAAAGGTCGACAAGGGCAGGAGTGACAGATGAGCGAGACCTGATGCAGGGTAGGAACATTGTGGACAAGTTTGAGTTCGGTAAGTTATGCGTTTTGAAACATGGCACAGAGAAAGAAAGACCTTATATTTATATAACATGTCAGCTTCTCTGTCTATCCAAGATCATCTTATAGCCAATGAAGTGTCTTTGACATGTGGTTGCAATGTAGGAAAGGACAAATGGAACCCGAAGCTTGTACATCAGTCTCATCCTGTAGCCAGCAGCAGAGGCAGGCATGCAGAACTTTTGCCAGGAGCCACACTGGATAGTTACAGTCTTACCACCATCAATGGAATAAAAATCCTGGCTCGTGTAGCTTTAATGAGCAAATATAGAGATTGCAAAAATATCACGCAGAGATTCTTCTTCAGTCCCCTGCCCCAAGGCGAAGCCGTGTCAATTATTCTGTGAACTGTGACAATGCGTCATGTTTTACTGAGGGGATCGGGTGCAGAATCAGTGCCTGATTCTGCCTCAACCAAGAGTGGGGGATCAAACCACATACTGTTGGAATTGAATCTGATCCTTCGGCTGGCCAAGTGAGCTAACAAACCCTGCCTTGAACCGATTACCAACTGAAAAAAAACATTCCCCAAGAGAAATTGGTTTCCTTCCATTAATTTCACAAGAAGTAGATGGGAATGAGAAAATAAAGACATATCAAAGAAGACAATTTCCACGTTCATTTTTAAGGTCGCTGTGGTTCCAAAACGAAACCACCTCCATTCCTTCAAGAGCTTTGAAAATGCATCTTTACTATTGCAGCACTTTATTACATTCTTACCAATACAATAATTCACCTGGTTATGCTCTATGGTACAGCATAACTAGCTCTGCCCAGATATGAAGTCTCTTTGTAACAGAAGCAGGTCAGGATGGTTGAACCACGCATTTATATTCCTTCCTTACCATCAGTTCCATTTTACCCCTGACCCCAAGAAGTTGTATTATCAGCTTTAGTCAGGGCTCAGCCTGATTTCTATTGCTGTGGATTTTTCCTGCACTACACCATACTCGCAGTGTGCAAGCGTCCTGAAATACCTACTTCGCCCAATGTAGAGTCTTTCTACCTCCATCCCGTTTAAGTAGACAAGATGAGAAGGCCCATGACACTTTGGAGAGGGTACAGAAAAGATTTACCAGGATGTTGCCTGGTATGGAGGGCATTAGCTGTGAGGAGAGGTTGGAGAAACTGTGTTTGTTCCCACTGGAATGACAGAGGTTGAGGGGTGACCTGATAGAAATCTACAAGATTATCAGAGATGTGGACAGAGTGGATAGTCAGAAGCTTTTTCCTAGGGTGGAAGAGTCAATTACTAGGAGGCACGGGTTTAAGATGTGAGGGGTAAGGTTTAAAGGAGATGTCTGAGGCAGATGTTTTACACAGAGAGCAGTGGGTGCCTGGAACTCGTTGCTGGGGGAGGTAGTGGAAGCGGATACGGTAGTGACTTTTAAGGGATGTATTGACAAATATGTGAATAGGATGGGAATAGAGGGATATGGTCCCCGGAAGGTAGGGGGTTTTAGTTCAGTCGGGCATCATGGTCAGTGCAGGCTTGGAGGGCCGAAGGGCCCATTCCTGTGCTGTAATTTCCTTTGTTCTTTGAGACAGGTGTAGTCCAACAGGTTTATTTGCAATCATAAGACTCGGGAGCACTGCTGCTTCTTCAGGCGAAGTGGTCAAATAAATCTGTTGGACTATAACCTGGTATCGTGTGACCTCTCATCTTATCCACCCCAGTCCAACACTGGCATCTCCACATCTTGGCCACCATCGACGTTGCTTAAGCAGGATTAGATTTTCTTGGACCAAACCTGTTCATTAGGGCAACATGGTGGCACAGTGGTTAGCACTGCTGCCCCACGGTGCCAGGGACTCAGGTTCAATTTCGACTTAGGGTCACAGTCTGTGTGGAGTTTGCACATTCTCCCCACTGTTGTGGGTGCAGGCTTGATGGGCCGAATGGCCTCTTTCTGCCCCGTAGAGGATTCTGGCCAATAGGATGAGACATTGAACTGAGATGTTCCCTGGCTGTTCGGATGGACATTAAAATCCAATAGCACTGGCATTCTCCTAGCATCCTGGCCAACATCTATTCCACAATTAACACCACTTAAAGCAAATTAACTAATCAGTTATTTCATTGCTGTTTGTGGCACTTTACTATGTACAAATTAACCGTTATATTAGCTGACACAACAACAAGGGCAACTCTTTGGAAGTAATCATTCATTGGCTATAAAGTGCTTTGCAAAGTCTCGAGATAGAAGGAAAGAGAGTCTTGCATTTTTATAGAACCTTTTACAGTCACAGGGCATCCCAATACACTTTACAGCCAACTGGGTACTTTTGAAGTATAATGCTGCCCAAAGGATGAATATTGACCAGGGGAGAGTTTTCAAGTGCCTCTTCGAAATAGAGATTGTTTATGTCCAGTTGAGAGTGGTCAACAGAGGGAGGCCTCAATTTAATATTCATAGGAACATAGAAACATAGAAGTTAGGAGCAGGAGGAAGCCAATTGGCCCTTCGAGCCTGCTCTGCCACTCATCACGATTATAGCTGATCATCCAACTCAATAGCCTCATCCTGCTTTCTCCCCATAACCTTTAATCCCATTCGCCCCAACTGCTATATCCAGCAGGCTCTTGAATACAATGTTTTGGCATCAACTGAGTTCCACAGGTTCACCACTCTTTGGGTGGAGAAATGTCTCCTCACCTCTGTCCTAAATGGTTTACCCCCAAATCCTCAGACTGTGACCCCTGGTTTTTGCCTCTCCCACCCATTGGGAACATCCTCCCTGCATCTACCCTGTCTAGTCCTGTTAGAATTTTATAAGTCTCTATGAGATCCTCCCTTATTCATCTGAACTCCATCAAAACAATCCTAACCCAGTTAATCTTTCCTTAAATATCAGTCCTGCCATCCCTGGGATCAGCCTGATAAACCTTCACTGCACTCCCTCGAGAGCAAGAACATCCTTCCTCTGAGAAGGCGATCAAAGCTGCACACAATATTCTAGCTGTGGCCTCACCAAGGCTCTGTATAATTACAACAACACATCCCTGCTCCTGTACTCAAAACCTCTCACAATGAAGGCTATTTGCCTTCTTTACCACCTGCTGCACCTGCATGCTTACTTTCAGTGACTGGTGCACAAGGACACCCAGGTGCCGCTGCACACTCCCCTCTCCCAATTTAAAAGCCATTCAATTAGTAATCTGCCTTCTTGTTTGTGCTTCCAAAGTGAAAAACCTCATGTTTATCCAAATTATACTGCATCTGCCATTGATTTGCCCACCCAACCTGTTGAGATCGTTCTGAAGGATCTCTGCATCTGCGTCACCCTCTCACCCAACCTGATATCATATGCCTTCCAAAAACACAGGGCTCTTTCAGTACTGCGCCGAAGTTTAAGCCTTAGGCCACAAATCTCCAGCCCCGCCTGGGATTCTCCGGTCCTGCTGTACTGAGCAGAGATCTGGCTGAGCGCCAAATTCTCTATCCCCACTGGCAGCGGTGGCGGGGCTGGAGAATCCGGCTTTTATTTTGTGCTCAAGTCTTGGGAGTGGGACTTGAAGGAGGAGACAGCAGTGTAGTGATATATCACTGAACTAGTAATCCAAAGAACCGGCTGAACTGGGGACGTGGGTTCAAACACCACCACGCCAGTGGATAGAATTTAAATTCAGTTAATAAATCTGGGATTGAAACAGTGGTGACAATGAAATTATCATTTATTATGGGTGGCACAGTGGTTAGCACTGCTGCCTCACAGCGCCAGGGACCCAGGTTCAATTCCGGCCTCAGGTCACTGTGTGGAGTTTGCATGACCTTGCACGTGCTCCCCGTGTCTGCGTGGGTTTTCTCTGGATGCTGCGGTATTCTCTGAAAGACGCATGGGTTAGGTTGATTGGCTGTGCTAAGTTGACACTCGTGTTAGGGGGATCAGTAGGGCAAATATGTGGGAAAGGGGACTGCATGGGATTTGCGGTTGGTTGATGGGCCGAATGGCCTCCTTCTGCCCTGTAGAAATACTATGTAACTCAGAGTTGAAACGATTGCCAGTGAGTCGACAGACTGGAGGGGCTGATTGTGGACACGTCCCCAGGACCGGATGGAATGCATCCGAGGGTTCTGAAAGAAATGGCGGAGGTGATAGTGGATGCCTTGGTGGTTATTTTCCAGACGTCGCTGGATTCCGGGGAAGTGCCAGAAGATTGGAAAATGGCTAATGTTACGCCGTTGTTTAAGAAGGGTGCCAGGCAAAAGGCGGGGAATTATAAGCCGGTTAGTTTAACGTCTGTGGTAGGTAAAATGTTAGAATCCGTCATTAAGGAGGAAATTGCAAGGCATCTTGAAGGGAATTGCTTGATAGAGCAGACGCAGCATGGTTTCATTAAAGGGAAGTCGTGTCTGACAAATTTACTGGAGTTCTATGAGGATGTGTCTAGGGCGGTGGATAGAGGAGAACTGGTGGATGTGGTCTTTCTGGATTTTCAGAAGGCGTTTGACAAAGTACCTCACAAGAGGTTATTGCAGAAGGTCGAGGGACATGGAGTTGGGGGTAGGGTGTTAGTGTGGATAGAGGATTGGTTGTCAAATAGGAGGCAGAGAGTGGGGGTCAACGGGTGCTATTCGGATTGGCGGATGGTGACTAGTGGAATGCCCCAGGGGTCGGTGCTGGGACCTCAGCTTTTTACCATTTATATAGATGATCTGGAGGAGGGAACCGAGTGTAGGGTGTCGAAATTTGCTGATGACACCAAGATTGGGGGAACGGCAAATTGTGCGGAGGGTGTGGAGAGTCTGCAGAAGGATCTAGATAGGCTGGGCGAATGGGCCAGGAAATGGCAAATGGAATTTAATGTTGGCAAGTGTGAGGTGGTCCACTTTGGTAGGAATAATGGTAGGAAGGACTATTACTTACGTGGAGAAAAACTGCAGCAGGCGACGGTGCAGAGGGACCTCGGGGTCCTTGTGCATGAGTTGCAAAAACCCAGCTTGCAGGTGCAGCAGGTGGTCAGGAAGGCAAATGGGATGCTGGCCTTCATAGCGAGGGGGATTGAATATAAAAGTAGGGAGGTCTTGCTGTAGCTGTATAGGGCATTGGTGAGGCCGCAGCTGGAGTACTGTGTGCAGTTTTGGGCGCCGCACCTGCGCAAAGATATTTTGGCCTTGGAGGGAGTGCAGAGGAGGTTTACTAGGCTGATACCGGAGTTGAGGGGGTTGAGCTATGAGGAGAGGCTGAATAAACTAGGCTTGTACTCATTGGAGTTTAGAAGAATGAGGGGAGATCTCATTGAGACGTATAAGATGATGAATGGGATGGATAGGATAGAGGTGGAAAGACTCTTCCCGCTCAAAAAAGACAGTAGGACTAGGGGGCACAGCCTCAAGATAAAGGGGGGGCGGTTTAGAACGGAGTTGAGGAGGAACTTCTTCACTCAAAGGGTGGTGAATCTCTGGAATTCTCTGCCCGTTGAAGTGGTGGAGGCTGCCTCGCTAAATATTTTTAAGACGTGGGTTGATGGGTTTTTGATAAGAGAGGGGATTAAGGGCTATGGGGAGAGGGCGGGAAGGTGGAACTGAGCCACGACAGATCAGCCATGATCTTATTGAATGGCGGGGCAGGCTCGAAGGGCTAGATGGCCTACTCCTGCTCCTATTTCTCATGTTCTTATGAGTCCCAACCGGCACTGAGATTTATGAAAACTCCAGCACAAATACAAAATGTCTATTTGCCTCATGTAGCGCGTTCTATTTATAACAGTTAGGCATTTACTTTTTCTTTCATTGCGTGTTGTTATTCAGCTAATTCTTCAGTTAATTGACTGTGCCCTAGTGGGGAACACTTGGTGCAGAGTAATTGTAATATTACTGTGATGTGGTTAACCGGAAGCTTGTTGCTGTGTCCAGGAAGCTTTAAGTCTTTACTAAAGCCCAAATTGTTTTAAACGTATTGTTAATATCAGATGAATATGATCAAAAGTTCAAAAGTGTTGGATGTTTGACAGGAAAGAAATATTAATCATTAGGGGGTGGCGATAGGCACTAATTTGAATATTAGAAGTAGTATTGGATGTCGATGGGAAACATTCGTTTTAAATGGCAACACTTTTATTGTTCGGATTCTACCTGAGGGAGAGGCGAGTGCTAATTATTAATTACATAGGTGGTTGGGTTACGATGTGCTAACTACCTCTGAGTAGCGATTCTTTTTATCATCACCGTGGGTAGTTGTCATTTAACTGGCGATATCGTGTAACCTATTCCAGGAACCACCCACAGAGTCTTCCTGCGTTCGTGGATGCACAGAGGGACTCTACGCAAATAAAAGGGCAATTTTCTATCGAACTCTGAGCGGCAACACAAAACACGGTGTAATAAAGTAAGCACGGTGGGTGTAATCAGTTTTAATTCTATAGCATCACAGGAAAGCCTAAGGCGGTTCTGCTTGCTGTGGTTGTGATCTTAGTGTCTTTAATATCTGTGAATGAAAAGGCACAGCACGTCATTAGAGGTGTAATACTATTATAAATATACATCAGTTGATGCAAGCAACAGTCTTTGGAGATTGGCACCTGATTATAATAAGATTCCTTTCGTTATTTTCCCTCAATTAAGATGTACATTTGAGAACAAAGCAGGAAATCTCAGTTATTCCAAGGTGAGCTCAGTTTTGAGTATCTTTGAAATTATAGAATCCCTACAGTGCAGAAGGAGGCCATTCAGCCCATCGAGCCTGCACCAACAACAACCCCACCCAGGCCTATCCCTGTAATCCAGTGTATTTACCCTGCTAACCCCCTGGTCACTAAAGGGCAACTTAGTCTGGCCAATCAACTTAATCTGCGCATCTTTGTACATTTAGGGGAAATTTAGCATAGCCAATCCACCTAACCTGTGTATCGTTGGATACCAAGGGGCAATTTAGAACGAAGAACAAAGAACAAAGAAAATTACAGCACAGGAACAGGCCCTTCAGCCTGCCAACCCTGCATTGACCATGCCGCCCGACTGAACTAAAGCCCCTACCTTCCAGAGACCATATCCCTCAATTCTCATCCTATTCATGTATTTGTCCAGGCGTCCCTTTAAAGTCACTATCGTATCTGCTTCCTCTATCACTCCCGGCACGAGTACCAGCACACACCAGCCTGTGTGAAAACTTGCTTTGTACATCTCCTTTAAACCTTGCCCCTCACACCTTAAACCTGTGCCCCCTAGTAATTGACTCTTCCATCCTGGGAAAAAACTTTTGACTATCCACTCTGTCCATGCCCCCCATAATCTTGAAGATGTCTATCAGGTTACCCCTCAACCTCCATCGTTCCAGTGAGAACAAACCAAATTTCTCCAGCCTCTCCTCATAGCTAATGCCCCCCATACCAGGCAACATCCTGGTAAATCTTTCCTGTACCCTCTCCAAATCCTCCACAACCTTCTGGTAGTGCGGCGACCAGAATTGAACACTACATTCCAATACGGCCTAACCAAGGTTCTATAAAGCTGCAACATGCCTTGCCAATTTTTGAACTCAATGCCCTTGCCGATGAAGGCAAGCATGCCATATGCCTTCTTGACTACCTTGTCTACTTGTGTTGCCACTTTTGGTGACCTATGTACCTGTACACCCAGACCCCTCTGCTAATCAATACTCCTAAGGGTTCTGCCATTTACTGTATATCCCCCATCTCTACTAGACCTTCCAAAATGCATTATCTCACGTTTGTCCGGATTAAATTCCATCTGCCATCTCTCTGCCCAACCCTCCAACCGATTTACATCCTGCTGTATCCTCTGGTGATCCTCATCGCTATCTACAAATCCACCAACCTTTATGTCTTCCGGAAACTTACTAATCAAGCCAGTTACATTTTCCTCCAAATGATTTATATATATTGTAAACAGAAAAGGTTCCAGCACTGATCCCTGAGGAATGCCACTTGTCCTAGCTCTCCATTCAGAAAAGCACCCTTCCACTGCTACCCTCTGTCTTCTTTGACTGAGCCAGTTTTGTACCCACCTTGCCAGCTCACCTCTGATCCCATGGGACTTCACCTTCTATGCCAGTCTGCCATGAGGGATCTTGTCAAAGGCCTTACTGAAGTCCATGTAGACAACATCCACTGCCCTACCCTCATCAATCATCTTCGTCTCTTTCTCGAAAAACTCAATCAAGTTGGTGAGACTTCACAAAACCCTCTTGTCTTCCCAAATGCTTCCTGTGCCTGCTTGGTAATATTTTGTGTTTTAGGCACAAAGACACCCAGATCCCTCTGTATTGTAGCATTTTCTAGTCTCTCTGCTTTTCTATCCTTCCTACCAAAATGGACGATCACTGCCCTGGGAAAAACAGCTCCTCTGATCTCTCCACATATCTGGTTCTAACAAGCCTCCTCCGAAAAGGCTTTGGCATCCTTCGCCAGGGGTGTGGAATTGAAGACACTGGGCAAAGATTTCCAGGTCCCGCCCACCGCGGGAATCGAAATGGGTGGGACAGAAAATTTGGCGGACCATTAAAAGGTCTGTTGACCTGTGGCAGGCATTTCCGGGCTTGGGGCACACACGGGTCTGAATCTCCAGCCTAATATGTTCATGAGGAAAGGGGAGGGAAGGGAGGATAAGGGACAAAAGTTCCAGGATCTTCTGGAAAGCAGTGGGAAGGTCCCGATGATTAGGAGCCATCATTTTACAATGATTTTCATGTGTTCAAAAAACATGTTAACAGCCCCTTTTAATGGATGCAATTAGCTAAAGATTTTTGTTTCATCAGGTTGGTTTAATTACTTTGCAATTAAACTTGCCTACAGTGGAAAAATGCAGAGAAGAGTTTCTGAGCAGATTTCCCAGGACAGTTCTTGTTCAGTCAGACTCTGCAGATTACAATACAAAGGCAGGTTGAGCTTTTTCGGATAAATTTGGATCTAGACAGTGATAACTTCAACTAACTTTAATCCTGAACGCTTTGTCACAGTGTTTTCACGTAAGCTTTCTGAAATGCCGTATTTTAGTAAGCCCGTTTTCCTAATTGTTTTAATTTTCTTAGTGTTCCCAGCCTCTATCAGAGGGTGGCTACATCTTATTTCGATCAAATGTTTGACTTGGCCTGTTTAGCTTCAATTGAAAAGACTCATTCAGTTGGTTCTTAATTAGATACGTTACTGTAATAAGTCTTTGGAGGAAGAAATCCCTTTGCCAAAATCCTTCTATTTACAAACTCCAACAGCAGTACACAGAGTGTTATCAGTCAGCGGTCTATCTCCAGGGGTGCCCGTTACCTCTGATTCCTCCATCATGTTGTAGTTTCTTCTCCCTATACCCATCCCCCCTCCCATGCCATCTCTCTGCTCTGTTCCCCTATTAGACCCATTCGATTATCTCCTCACTCAACTCCCGATCCCTCCTCGTTGCCACACCAGCTGTCATGGTGAATGTTCCCCTTTGGTCAGCAGTATTCTGTTTAAAAATTAATCATGTCCTTTCACCCCCAATAGAGCCACATTTACATTAGAACATAGGATTTAAGAACTGAAATAGGCCTTTTGGCCCTTTGTATCTGCTCTACCATTCAGTTAGATCATGGCACATCTAATTAGAATTTGAATTCCATCTTCCTGTTGACCCCCATAGTCCTCAACTCTCTTGTCTATCGAATCTTTGCTTTGCACAAATATGCCCTGTTTGTGAACCAAACTCTTCACTCATCTGATGAAGGGGCAACATTCTGAAAGCTCGTGTTCCCAAATAAACCTGTTGGGCTTTAACCTGGTGTTGTGAGACTACTTACTGTGCCTACCCCAGTCCAACACCGGCAACTCCACATCATTGCACAAATTCAATAGCTCACCACGTTTTGGGAAGGAGAATTCCACAGACTAATGACCGGTTGAGAGTAAAAATTTCTCCTCATCTCCGTCTTAAAAGAGAGACTTCTAAGCCCAAACTATTCAACCTTTCTTCATGGGATAATAAGCCTTCCATTTCACCCATACGACTTCACTACTACTGCCTCATCTCTGAATACCCTCTTGCTTCGATTCTGAACATTAAAATTTCTCTGCTGGATGAGCAGAAGATCTTTTTCTTTAAGAGAAATGGCGATATTTCTAATTTGAACTCCCTGTCAATGTCCCTCAGGTGATGTTTCCACTGTCCTCACAGCAGATAGCTGAACAATGCCATCTCTTCTCAGCCTGAAAGTTTTCAAAAAGTTTTTTTTGAACCCCCCCCACCCACCCCAACCCCACACTCCCTCCCCCGCTACACCTTGCTCTTACCTGCAAGTAATCCCTTGGTGACGTAAATCGTAGGCACAGTTCAGCTTTCCTTTTGCACTCCTGGAAACTGGATGTTGCCAGAAAGTGGCCACTTCTCTTTGATTTAAGGATGTTGACAAAGAATGAAGGATGTGTGACGATACTGTGTCTTTAAGAAATGTATTTTAATCTTGTTTCTCTGCAGGATGTTTCTAGGTGTCCCTGGCATTTTGTGGGAGCTGTTTTGTCTGCAGCCCGGTGTCCTTTATTGTTACTGAAGTAGTATAATTGTCATCATGTTTGTTTTAATCTGAACTAATGCAGTGTTCCATTGTTTTGATGTTCCCCTGGGATTGCAGAGTGGAGCTTGATAATTGACAGGGCAGGTCATATGACTGGGAACAGCTATATTTTCACAGAGAGTTCTAGTTTAGTTTTCCAGGTGCTGTTTTGGAAGGTGCAGACAGAGACTTCTTTCCTGTCTCTGAAGTCTGAAGACTGGAAGCTGCTAGAGATTAGGTTTACTTATCGATTTTGCTATCTTGAGGATATATTCTTCTTTGAACACTGCAATTTTGATTTCTGTCTATAGGTGTTTAAAGCTGGATATCTAATATCACATGTGCATACCTGTTTTAATACTGACAAATTGGGGTGTATGTCCATGAAGTATTATTTTAATTTGGAACAACAGAGATAGCTAGCTGTTAAAATTATGCTGTGTCATGTGTAAGTTTTGAACTTGGTATAAGTTTTTCTAATTCTTTTTGATGTGTTCTAACAACAAAAGTTGTTAGAAACTAATGTTTGTTTGATAAAAGCTTCTCAGTGAGTCATTTGTATCATACCTGGAGTGCAGCACCTTATGCTTACTCTAATGCCAAAATCAAATGTAAAACTTAGGGTCTTGGATAACTTCACAAAACACGGACATTAATGGAAAACAAAGGAAGTTCTCAGCATAAATACTCAACATGCTTCCTACGGCTTTGATTCTCAAGGCAATGGTAACTGCTGTAGTGTTAAGGGGGTGCGAGGGGTGGGGAGTGGAGTGCAGTGGCAAGGGGAAGGCAGTGGTGGTATTATCACTGGACTAGTAATCCAATGACCCAGAGTAATGGCCTGGGGACCTGGGTTCAAATCCCACCATGGCAGATGGTGAAATTTAAATTCAATAAAAATCTGGAATTAAAAGTTTAATGATGATCATAAAACCACTGTCGATAGTAATAAAAACCCATCTGGCTTATTGCATAGAAGATAGGAGCAGGAGGAGGCTCTTTGAGTATGCTCTGCCATTCATTACGATCATAGCTGATCATCCAACTCAATAGTCCAATCCTGCTTTCTCCCCATAACTTTTGATCCCATTCGCCCCAAGTGCTATATCCAGCCGCCTCTTGAATACATTCAATGTTTTGGCATCAACTACTTCCTGTGGTAATGAATTCCACAGGCTCACCACTCTTTGGGTGAAGAAATGTCTCCTCATCTCCGTCCTAAATGGTCTACCCCGAATCCTCAGACTGAGACCCCTGGTTCTGGACTCCCCCCACCATCGGGAACATCCTCCCTGCGTCTTCCCTGTCTAGTCCTGATAGAATTTTATAAGCCTCACTAATGTCCCTTTAGAGAAGGAAATCTGGTGTCCTTACCTGGCATGGGCTTCATGTGACTCCAGACCCACAGCAATGTGGTTGACTCTCAACTGCCTTGTGAAATTCAGGGCAGTTAAGGGTGGGCAATGAATGCTGACTGTGCCAGCAACACCAACGTCCTGTGAATCAAATTAAAAAATGTAATCGTCACACGATCATTTCATTATTCCACTCACCACTCCCTTCGCAATTTTAACGAGCTACCCAACTCTTGCAGTTCCTGATGTCCCTCCAGCTCCCCATCGAGACTCCAGGCCCTAAAGTTTAACGTCCCTTCCACCCAATGGATATCATGGCCCTGTTGAAGAGGGAAATTAGATGACCTACAGCCACATCCGCTTGGTCGGAGATACCCCGCGGGCAGTGCTGTAAAATCCTGGCTCAGGAAAGTAGCCAAGAGCCGGGTGGCACTGGAGGGGGTGCAGAAGAGAATCACCAGGATGCTGCCTGGGATGGAGCATTCAAGTTACGAAGAGAGGCTTGGGCTGTTTTCGCTGGAGCAGGGCAGCCTGAGGGGCGACCTGATCGAGGTGTACAAGATTATGAGGGACATGGACAGAGTGGGTAAGGAGCAGCTGTTCCCCTTAGTTGAACAGTCAGTCATGGGAGGACATAGGTTCAAGGTGAGGGGCAGGAGGTTTAGGGGAAGATATGAGGAAATGCTTCTTTACTCAGAGGGTGGTGAGGGTCTGGAATGCGCTGCCTGGGAGGGTAGTGGAGGCGGGATGCCTCACATCCTTTAAAAAGTACCTGGATGAGCACTTGGCATGACATAGTATGCAAGGCCAAGTGCTGGCAAGTGGGATTAGGTGGGAGGTCGGGTGTTTCTTGCATGTCAGTACGGACTCGATGGGCCGAAGGGCCTTCTCTGCACCGTATCACTCTTTTAAAGTTTACTTCTTAAAGTCACAAGTAGGCTTACATTAACACTGCAATGAAGTTACTGTGAAAATCTCCAAGTGGCCACACTCCAGCGCCTGTTTGGGTACGCTAAAGGAGAATTTAGCACGGCCAATGCACCTAACCAGCACGTCTTTTGGACTGTGGGGTGAAACCGGAAAACCCGGAGGAAGCCCACGCAGGGGAGAAGGCGCAGAATCCGCACAGACAGGGACCCAAGCTGGAAATCTAACGAGGGTCCCTGGCGCTGTGAGGCAGCAGCGCTAACCACTGTGCCACCGTGCTGCCTATTGATTCTGCGATTGTGGCGTGGTATGTAGCTGGTGTCAGGGAACTCCATATGTGCCACCTCTCTGCCCATCCCCACGCTGGCACCAAAACACTGCCCGAAGCTCCGCTATGATTCTTCCCTGATGGTTTAATGACTCTTAAACCAGCATTCAATGAATAGGAGGAAAACTCACAATTTTTTTTTAAAGCTCCCAGGTGCTTACAACAACGTTGGGGAGATGAATCTTTTAATGCTGGAGATTCTTGTACAATCCTCGAGGTTTGGCACCCTGCGGTGTGTGGCCGCCATAAGAGGACTGTAGATTTTACCTCCTGTATCCGACTGGAAGGTATTGAAGGTTCTTTACCATTTGCATATCTACAGCAGAGATAAAGTAACGGAGGTTCAGCCCTGGATAATGAGGACAAGATCACCAGCCTATTTAAATAAAGTGCATGAATAAATATGCAGAGGTGCTGGGAGATGTCAGTTAATAATCTGAATGAAAGTACACTCAGACCAGACAAAAAAGGCCAGATAAAAAAAAATACCCCACAGAGACAAAACTCACAAATTCCCCAAGCAGCGACTAACCCAGAGGATGCCAGGATGTAACTAGGAGCAGATTTTTAAGGCGAGGAATCAATTAAATGATCCAGTTCAGCACAGGTAGGAGCCGACCTGATCAATTATTTAAATAACAATCCAATTAAATTGAATTGAATAATTAATAACCCAGGCTACAGGACAAAGCAGATCAGTGAGGGACATTGCAGTTGGAAAGTAAATACTCCTAAGTGGAAATAGCTCAATTTTAGCAGGTATTTAGTGCTCTGTACATAGAATGGGGGCAGCGTTTGTCATAATGGTTCATGGAGCAGAATCTCTGTGAGTAAAAGAAGGCATTATCAGCACCATAAATGATTCATTGGTTTTAAACCACTGTTCTGGTTCACTGCAGTGGAAATGAAACCTATTCTTCCTCCCAGCGTCACTCCCCTGCTGTGTTCTAAAGTTTATTTAGGAGTGTCACAAGTTGCCTTACATTAACACTACAATGAAGTTGCTGTGAAAATCCCCGAGCGCCTGTTTGGGTACACTGAGGGTGAATTTAGCACTGCCAATCCACCTAACCAACACGTCTTTCTGACTGTGGGAGGAAACCGGAGCACTCGGAGGAAACCCATGCAGACAACGTGCAGACTCCGCACAGTTTAAGACCCAAGCTGGGAATCGAACCCAGGTCCCTGGCGCTGTGAGGCCGCAGTGTTAACCACAGTGCCTCTGTGGGAAGTTGGTGAAGTGCATCATTAATAAAACGTTAACGAAATTGTGGCTCTTATTGCTTCTTTGGCGATAAGTATACTTACACCATATGTTTAACCTGACATTGAGAGGGATGTAATAGTGGCCATCACTCTCACTCTGAGTGTGTCAGCTTGTGGCTCAGTTGGTAGTGCACTCGTGTCCCAATCACAAGTGTTTTGCATTTTGGTTCAGGCCTCACTCCAGGGCAGCACTGAGGGAGTGCTGCACCACTGGAGGTGACGCCTTTTAGACGAGACATTCAACTGAGGCCCCCATATATTGGCACAGTGGCACAGTGGTTAGCACTGCTGCCTCACAGCGCCAGGGACCTGGGTTCGATTCCCGGCTTGTGTCACTATTGGTGTGGAGTCTGCATATTCTCCCCATGTCTGCGTGGGTTTCCTACGAGTGCTCTGGTTTCCTCCGCCAGTCTGAAAGACGAGCTGATTATGTGCATTGGCCGTGCTAAATTCTCCCTCAGTGTCCCTGAACAGGCGCCAGAGTGTGGCAACTAGGGGATATTCACAGTAACTTCATTTCAGTGTTAGTGTAAGCCTACTTGTGGCACTAATAAATAAACTTTAGAAGAATGATGCAGTGCAGAGGAGACCATTCGGCCCATTGAGACTGCATCAACATGCAAGAAACATCTCACTTCCCACCTAATCCCATCTACTAGCTCTTGGCCTTGAATATTAAGATATGTTATGTGCACATCCAGGTACTTTTTAAAGGATGTGAGGCAACCCACCTCCATCACCCTCCCGGGCAGCGCATTCCAGGCCATCCTCCTGGGTAATTGTGAGACTAATTCACAAACTTTAAACTTAAACTTTCAGTCCTTCCTGTTGGCAGGATCCGCTGGTGCTGCCATAGGTGACCCCTGCCGCAACCCCCCCACCCCCCCACCAACCCCACACCAGCATGGCATGTTCCCCGGTGGTGGGACAGGCAAGCCACACAAATCGACATGGATATCAGCCAGAGGGGAAAAGGCCATCCTTGATCTCAAAGGCATAGTTTTGGTTAAACAGCAGAATAATGCTGAATCTGTCAACATAAAACTGCTCATCATCCACTTGAACAATGCCAAGGAAACTGTACTGGGAGGCAAAAGTAAAAAGTTTATTAGTCACAAGTAAGGCTTACATTAACACTGCAATGAAGTTGCTGTGAAAATCCCCTAGTCACCACACTTTGGTGCCAGTTTGGGTACACTCAGGGAGAATTTAGCAGGTCCAATGCAGCTAACCAACACATCTTTTGGACTGCGGGAGGAAACCGGAGCACCCGGAGGAAACCCGCACAGACACAGGGGAGAACGTGCAAACTCCACACAGTGACCCAAGCCGGGAATTGAACCCAGGTTCTTGGCGCTGCGAGGCAACAGAGATAACCCCCCCTGTGAAATGTCCTTGCGTCAACGTGTAATGGTATTAACCATTTCCAATAACTGCCCTTTGAAAATTGGGACCCTGAAATAAACAGAAATTTATAAAGGGTGTTTCGGTTAAAAGAAGATTTCGAAATGGCCAAGGTGTGAACTAACAGGAATTACACCTGTCCAGATCTGTGGGCTATGAATCATTCTCCTGATTATTAACTAATAATTGGTGAGAATGCTATTTGTTTTAATTTGCATATTGTAATTTGCTGATGTCACGTTCCCCACACTGAGTGAATGGCCACGGATTCACTCTGTTTAGCTGAGGCAAGCATTATTATGGAATTAAGTCATTTGCAGGATAATATTACTTTTTTCTGCTTAATTGATTGAAACGCAAAATATATGAAAAAGAAACAACTAAGCAATTAAAACAAAGTAGATTCACCCACGGTGGTACTAAACATTGCAGTTATCGAGTAATTACCACAACCTCGATGGTTATTTTCCAATCTCAAATGTTCATGTTTAAATTTTTAGAGAAATAATTTTCATCAAGTTGTCCACCACTTCAATATCCTTCTCAGAATTACACAATTGTTACTGTGCAGAAGGAGGCCATTCTTTTTTTTAAATATTCGTTTGTGGGACCAGGACAGCATTAGCTGGGCCAACATTTATTGCCCATCCCTAGTTGCCCGAGGGCAGTTGAGAGTCAACCGCATTGCTGTGGCTCTAGAGTCACATGTAGGCCAAACCAGGTAAGGACAGCAGGTTTCCTTTCTTAAAGGACATTAGTGAACCAGATGGGTTTTTCTGACAATCCACAATGGTTTTTGTTCATCAGTAGATTCCTAATTCCAGATTTTTAAAAATTGAATTCAAATTTCACTATCTGCCGTGGTGGGATTCGAACCCGGGTCCTCAGAACATTAGCTGAGTTTCTGGATTAATAATACTACTAGGCCATCATCTCCCCCATCAGGACTGCACCGGCAAATGAGCAATATGACCGAGAGCCATTCTCCTGTCTTTTGCCCTGGACCCTTACACGTTGTTTCTATTCAAATAATCATCCCACACCCCCTCGAATGCCCCGATTGAACCTGCCTCCACTATGTCTCCAAGCAGTGCATTCCTGACCCCAACCACTCAGTCCAAAATAAATCTAGCAGACCTTCCATGGCATTGCTCATAGCAAGACAAAAAAAAGGCTGAAGTGTGACAGCTAACATGTGACAGGAAGTAAATGTTATGTTTACAGGAAGCGCACCATACGTTACAGACTCATTACCTTTGAAGTTTTTCTTATTTTTCTTCAGCTTCCTGTTCCGCCAATTGTCTCGGATGCTCAATCTCGATCCAGAGTCATGGTTTGGATCCCAACCTTCCCAAGATTCCAAACTTGGCCAGGCCAAGGCTGCGGGCAAATGAAGAGTGGGGGGAAGAGGGGAGCCGGTCTACCGAAACCACGCACCCCACACCCCCTTTTCCCTCACCAGGACCCACCTCATCTAATAATAGCAACAGCGACTGTTGTTATTATAGTTATAATGGCTGACATTGCCAGCGATGACCACATCCTGTGAATGGCTAGGCAATAAAAAAAAGCCAAAAACCAGAGGCTTAAAAGGATTAAACCAGGAACAAAACCTTATAAACTTTATACCCATGCTAAAGATTTCTAGTGTCCCATTACCACCACAAGTTGCTTGGCCCATTTTATCAATGTGAGGGTTCGACATTGGAAAAGATCAATTTTACAATAATGTCCTACAAGCATAGGGCTGTTAATTAAATACGATAACATGGCTTTTAAATGATTCCAGCGTGCCCTCTGCGTATCCATGACAAAGCCTGAAGCAGTGGGGCTGGTGGCACATTTGCAGTGTGGAATGGGCAATGCCCACCATATTGGACCCTTAATGCATCCACTTAAATCTTTATAACAATGGAATGGGGCAAAGAAGGAACCTGAACTCACCCTTAAGGGAAGAGAAAAGTATACCAACTGGCTGATTTTCATCCTGTCCACTACCTAATAATTGGTTTAATTGGCATTTTAGTCAGTTCAAACTAATTAATTAAAGTTGGGATTGCGGGAAATGGAGATGTGAGTAATTACCACAAGTATTACATTACTGTCAGTAGATCACACAGCGTGCAGTTAAATCACCATTCACTGTGTGACCCAAGGAAATGTAACAGGATCTAAATGAGTGTTGGCTACTGCAATACTCCTGAGAGAATGTGGTCTGTTTTCCTTTCTCCTCGTTAACACTGCCCCACCTCTGAGAGTAGGAACTCTGTGAGATCTGACAAGCAAACTTTGGAGATAAATCAGTGATTTTGATTTGATTTGATTTATTATTGTCACATGTTTTAGCATACAGTGAAAAGCATTGTTTCTTGCGCGCTACACAGACAAAGCATACTGTTCATAAAGAAGGAAAGGAGAGAGTGCAGAATGTAGTGCTACAGTCATAGCTAGGGTGTAGAGAAAGATCAACTCAATATATGATAGGTCCATTCAAATCTCTGATGGCACCAGGGGAGAAGCTGTTCTTGAGTCAGTCAATATCAACTGACTCAGACTTTTGTCTGATTTCAGACTTTTGTATTTCTTTTCCCAATGGAAGAAGGTGGAAGAGAGAATGTCCGGCGTACGTGGGGTCCTTGATTATGTTGGCTGCTTTTTCGAGACAGAGGGAAGTGTAGATGGAGTCAATGGATGGGAGGCTGGTTTGCATGGTGGACTGGGCTACATTCACAACACTTTGTCGTTCCTTCCTCTCTTGGGCAAAGCAGGAGCCAAACCAAGCTGTGATCCAACCAGAAAGAATGCTTTCTATGGTGCATCTGTAAAAGGTGGTGAGAGTCATAGCTGACATGTCAAATTTCTTTAGTCTTCTGAACCAGTAGAGGCATTGGTGGGCTTTCTTAACTCAGTGCTAAAGGATTTTTAACATAGTCAGGTGCGTTGCATGCAGTCTGGACAGGTCTGATCTGATGCTGATGGAAGGTACAAGGTTTATTCAAGCACAATAATTTGCAGCAATATCATTGTCTGATTGGCAGCTTTGTGTTTTGCAGTGGAAATGTGCAAAATAATAAAATGCAATGTGTTGAAATGCAATTGTTGACCCCTATCTCTCCTCTCCAAGCTAAAGTCTCCTCAGTGTATGATTCCAAAGTCACTCTTCATTAGCTCATGGGAGGTGAGCATCATTGGTAAGGCCTGTGTTTATTCCCCACTCTTCAGTGCGTAACGAGAAAAAGGACACTTGGCTGACTGGTCTTTAACCAAGATGGTTTCTTGGCCATTAACATGAAGCTTGCAGGGTCAGTGGAGGATACTTCATTTGCATTGAAAGTCTCAAAGGGCCACTGATAGGCTCAGTGACAAAACTGTAGCTGACAGAGTTTAATATGGGGTAAAGTCAGGATCTCCACTTCAGATCATAAGAATAATATATTTCTGATTTAGAATCATGGAATTCCTACAGTACAGAAGGAGGCCATTCAGCCCATCGAGTCTGCACTGACCACAATCCCACCCAGGCCCTATCTTCGTGACCTCACACATTTACCCTGCTAATCTCTAACACTAAGAGGCAATTTAGCATGGCCAATCAGCCTAACCCACACACTTTATGACTGTGGAATGAAATTGGAGCACCCGGAGGAAACCCAAGCAGACACAAGGAGAAACTCCATACAGGCTCAAGGCCGGAATTGAACCCAGGCCCCTGAGGGAGCAGTGTTAACCACTGTGCCACCATGCTGCCCCATGGAGAAGCTAGGAACAGAGAGGGTTGGGGCTCCAAGGTCAGCATTTGCTAAAACCTAATAGACAGGGAAATAAAATTTTGGAAAATGTTGAAGGGATGTTCACTTTTATTCCCAATGTGCCTGGAGTGCGAAGTGATGGCAGTTATGCTCCATCTGTAGGGAGCAGATCTGGAGCACTGCTCTCAGTTTTGGACACCACACCTCAGGAACAATATATTGACATTGGTAACTTATTAGAGTTATATTTAAAAAGGTTTTCTTCTCTACCCCGTCAATCCTTCAAACACCTCAACTAGACCATGCCTTAATCTTCTATATGCCAGGAATACAAGCTTAATCTATGCAACCTGTCCTACAGATTGGGAGCAAGCCTTTTGTCTTTGCTGTGGCACAGGCTGTCTGATTAGCTGTCCTTTTATTGCTACTTAAATGGTTTAAATGGGGGTTTATTTATTTTCAGTCTGGGCCTATTGCAATGTCTGGGATTTTTATTGAATTGTTGGAGAAAGAATGATTGACAGGTGAGGTGAGGCAGTTTTCTTTCCTCCCAGGAGCTCTTTCACTATCAGTTTGGCTGCTGGTTGCTGTTTTAGTTACAAGGTGTTTTACTTCAGGCCGGATGCGTAGGTTATATAGAGGAGGCTTGTATTCCAGGTGTATGGATGATTAAGGCACGGTATAGTTGAGGTGTTTGATGGATTGATAGGGTACAGAAAAGAAAAATGGTTGCCTCTGATAGGGTGAGTGCAGAATAGAAAGAGGGCATAACCTGCAAACTGGAGCTAAACCAATTAGGGGTGAGATTGGGAAGGACTTCTTCACACTATGGGCAATTGAAAATCTGGAATTGTCTCCCTCAGAAAGCCTTTGGTAAATGAAACTGAAATTGATTGATCTTTGTTAGACAAGGGTATAAAGATATTTGGAAGCAAGCTGGGAAAATGGAGTTAAGATAACTGGATCAGCCTGATCCAATTGAATGGTATGTTATAATTCAGGTTGGAAATTCCAAAGTGTTTTATGAAGTCAACAGGATCATAAGTTTTGCATCTTGAATTTGGCTAGGATAAGCATGATATGTTTCTCTTCAGGTATGAGTCAAGAGACCCACTAGGGAGCTTTTATCAAACAAAGTTTATTTAAGAATATAGTTAACATGTACAGTAAGAAAATTCGCAATAACTTCTACCAGTTGCAAACAAGAAAAAGAAACACAACTGTGAGGTTGTACAAAACTTAACAGCTAAATAGTGTTCTAAACAAATCCGAAAAACAAACACCCTTGTCACATGTTTAACACAGAAAACGAGGATGCTCATGTGAAGTTGTTGGATTATGTTGGATTATTCGAGGCAGCATACAAAAGATTTACCAGGACGTTGCCTGGTATGGAGGGTAATAGCTACGAGGAGACATTGAATAAACTGGGATTGTTCTCCCTGGAAAGATGGAGATCGAGGGGTGACCCTATAGAAGTTTATAAAATTATGAGGGGTATAGATAGGGTGAACAGTTGGAAGCTCTTTCCCAGAGCAGAAATGATAAATACAAGGGGGCACAAGTTCAAAGTTAGGGGGAAATGTTCAGTGGAGATGTGCGAGGGAAGTTTTTGCACAGAGTGGTGGGGGCCTGGAATGCACTGCCAAGTGAAATAGTTGAGACACACATGTTAGTGACATTTAAGACTAGAAAAGCGTATGAACAGTTGGGGGATAGAAGGATACAGGCAGTTGGTCTAGCTATGACAACGTTATTGGCGCAGGCTTGGAGGGCCGAAGGGCCTGTTCCTGTGCTATGATCTTTGTTTTTTGTTCTTTCTTGATGCACACACACACACACACACACAGACAAGTTTGAATCAGAACAACTTCCTGAAACAACAGAGAGAGAGAGACAGACAAAACACTACATCCAGCCTGAAGTAAAACATCTTCTAACTAAAACAGCAAGCAGCAGCTAAACTGAAAGTAAAAGAGCTCTTGGGAGGTCCCCCTGACCTGTCAATCATTCTTTCTCCAACAATTCAGGGTCATAAAAATCCCAGACACTGCATTAGGCTCTAAATAAAAATAAACAAGTCCCCATTTAAGCAGCAATAAAAGGACAGCTGATCAGACATCCTGTGCCACAACAAGAACAAAAGGCTGGCTCACAAACTGCAGAGAACATGATTTAAAAAAATATTTCTTTAAAGTACTGTTGCATGACAGATAGTACAGGATTGAGGGGATGAATGGCCTGTTCCTGTCTTACAATGTTATTAATTCCTCTTTCATTCTGCAAAGTTGATGTTGAAATTCTGTTCAGTAGTTACTCAGATGTTGGAACTAAGCTACAAGTCTGAAGTACAAGGCTCCAACCCACTTTCATCGTATCAGCTAATGCTAATTGATGTTCTAATATGTTTTACACTTGAATACAGGAGTTTGAACATAAAAGCAATTGATTATGCCTGAGGCTTTGACTAGATATTTCTTCTGCCTGTTAGTTTCAAACGTAGTGACGAATCATTTATTAACACAAGGAAGTGTGTCTCTCTGAGAAGTTATTACAAGTCAATGGGGTGTTTGGTTAGTACGTGTAATGACTGAGATAATGAGGAAATAGAAAGATTGTTTAGTTCATCACAGTGACTCAGATCGTTAACTGTGCTGTGCTACCAATGTTGGTAATGTGGGAGAGATGCTGGTGAGCATCACCTTAATGTCAGAGTGTAACACTCTCGTCTCTCAGTCAGACTGTTACGTGTTCAAGACCTACTCCAGACACATGCATACATGATCTGGACTGCTGGTCCCAGACCAGTCCTGAGGGAGTGCCGCACTGTCACAGGGTCAGCACTGAGGGAGTGCCACACTGTCAGAGGGTCAGTACTGAGGGAATGTTTACATTGGTGAATCCAGTTCCCAGTGTTTACACTGGTGAATCCAGTTCTCAGTGCCAGATCCAGTTACAAGCTGCCTATTGTCAGGAGGGTACACCAGGAAGTGAATGTGCTTCAAGTATTGTAGCTATTGCAAAGGGAAGGGACATCTTTCTGCCCCAACTGCACTGTCCCATTCGATTTGGACACTAGTCCCTCCTTCTGCTGCTGTCACCCCCTGTAACTGTGTGTCAGGAGAAACATAGTCACCTCATGTGGTTGATTCTGGAGACACACACAGGGCAATGGCTGCATTGTAAAGAGGGGAGAAGACAGGAGGAGCGTGAGGAACATTGGTCTCCTGCGCTGTCGGAGCTGTGTCACTCTGGGATGTTAAATGGGATATTAAAGGCTGCAAGTGTGCAATGAAGCAAGAACAAGGCAAATATAAGCTTGTTCACATTTCACCTGTAAGCAATATGTTAGAGAGAGAGAGAGACAGTATGGTGACTCCGGCTTAAAGTACTCAGGGAGGGAGAATGGAACATTTTTGATATCTGTATCTGAGTTTGGGGCAGACATCAATATAAAACTTGCAGTATAGAAGAACAGCATTCGGTCCACCAGGTGACAGGATGAGCAGAAATTTCCTCCGGCTGGAAGGACCAAAGTATTTGCTTCTGATTAAGCAATGATTCTGCTTTGAAATTCTTATCCTGGTTTACAAACCTCTTTACGGCCACGTCTCCTGTTATCTCTCTAACCCTCCTCCAGTCCCATCACCCTCCGAGATCTCTGAGCCCCACTAACTGGGGCATCTTTAGCATCCCCAACTTCAATTGCCCCAGTTTTGCTGACCACACCCTGAGTTTCTTATGCCACAAGCTCTGGAATTCCCTCTCTGAATCTCTCATTTTAGACAAACCTTACAGCAAGCTTTGGTCTTCTGAGCTAATATCGCCTAATGTGGTTCAGGGTAAAATTAAGTTTGACAACACTCTTAAGAAGCGCCTTGATGATTGTAAATCACCAAAAACATATACACTGTTGTTGTAATGCTCTTTGCAAGCTTCCTCTCACCTGACTTCATTATTTTCCAACTTTAATATCATAAGAACATAAGAACATAAGAACATAAGAAATAGGAGCAGGAGTAGGCCATCTAGCCCTTCGAGCCTGCCCCGCCATTCAATAAGATCATGGCTGATCTGTCGTGGCTCAGTTCCACTTTCCCGCCCTCTCCCCATAACCCTTAATCCCCTCTCTTATCAAGAACCCATCAACCCGCTTCTTAAAAATATTTAGCGAGGTAGCCTCCACCACTTCAACGGGCAGAGAATTCCAGAGATTCACCACCCTTTGAGTGAAGAAGTTCCTCCTCAACTCCGTTCTAAACCGCCTCCCCTTTATCTTGAGGCTGTGCCCCCTAGTCCTACTGTCTTTTTTGAGCCTTTACCCTTTTTATATCCTTTACCCTACTAGTCCCCCTGACACTGAGATGCAATTTATCACACCCAATCCATCTAATCTGTACATCTTTGGACTGTGGGAGGAGATTGGGGCACCTGGAGGAAACCCACGCAGACATGGGGAGAACGTGCAAACTTCACACAGACAGTGACCCGAGGCCGGAATTGAACCCGGGTCCTTGGCACTGTGAGGAAGCAGTGCTAACCACTGTGCCACCATACCGTCCCTTCCTTCACCTTAGGAAAGGAAATCTGCCATCCGTACCTGGTCTGGCCTATATGAGACGCCAGAGCCACAGCAATGTGGTTGATTCTCAACTGCCCTCGGGCAACTAGGGATGGGCAATAAATGCTGGCCAGGCAGCGATGCCCATGTCCCATGAATGAATAATAAAAAAATGTACTTATTTGTTAGGTACAGCACAGAAAATAATTTCTAGTGCTCAGCGAGTTGCAGCTCATATTAAAATTCCATTATAGCCCAGGGTTCTCTTCAAGGGGCACTAACTAAAATCAAAATCTCAAAAGCAACTTATTAAATTAAAACAAAATGTGATGTCTGGGGTCTACAAATCAGCCCAGCCTCCGCAGTGGCCATGGGCAATGGAATGCCTCAGTCAAGCCAGTGGATGCTACATGCATCTTTTCTACGGAAACTGTAAACAAAGCCAGAGACGTGGTGAAGACAGTCAGATCAGGGGAGCTGCCTGGAGCAGGCTTACACAGATGTCAGCCTCCTCTGCACCAGGTGACTCCAGGAAATACTCTTCTGGTAAAACCAAACTGAATCCTTTCACTCCCTTTCATCAATAAATTAAACAAAAAATGAATGCCTGAATGCAAAGTGTGTTCGCTACCTCAGAAAAGCAGCCAGCATAATTAAGGACCCCACGCACCCTGGACATTCTCTCTTCCACCTTCTTCCACCGGGAAAAAGACACAAAAGATCATGTATCAGCCAACTCAAGAACAGCTTCTTCCCTGTTGCCGTCAGACTTTTGAATGGACCTATCTTGCATTAAGTTGATCTTTCTCTACACCCTAGCTATGACTGTAACACTACATTCTGCACTCTCTCCTTTCCTTCTCTATGAATGGTATGCTTTGTCTGTACAGCGAGCAAAACACAATGCTTTTCACTGTATACTAATACATGCGACAATAATAAATCAAATCTTGTAACTTCTGTAATTTGTAGTTTTGTGCCTGAAATGCACAAGTGAGGATCTTTGAGCTTAAATTAATTTTATGATGAATAATTTCCTCCGTCTGGGATTAATTTTATTAGTCACAAGTAAGGTTTACATTAACATTTCAATGAAGTTATTGCAAAATATTGCTAGTTAGCACACTCAGTGTCTGTTTGGGTCAATGTACCTAACCAGCACATCTTTCAGACTGTGGGAGGAAACAGGAGAACCCGGAGGAAACCCATGCAGACATGGGAAAGACATGCCAACTCCACACAGACAGTGACCCAAGGCAGGAATTGAACCCTGGTCCCTTGGCACTGTGAGGCAGCACTGCTAACCACTGTGCCACTGTGCCTTCTCTGCATCACTCCTCATTTGCCTAAACCTCCATGAGCAACACATTCAGCCCTTATCTCTTGACACAATTCAGCTGAAGGCACAATTACTGAGGGAAAACAGTTCCCCAGTTTAAAACAAAAGAACAATAGTTTAAAAGCCGTTTTAAAAATAAATGCATTTTAGCACCAAACGACCCGCGGTGTGTGACAATTTAAATCCCGAATTATGGAGAAGCATCTGACTGGAAAATGGAAAATGTGGTTTATTTCAAGAATACATTGCTTATGCAGATGCTCACCTCGCTGAAGGAAAGCAGTTGCTGAGGAGGGTACAACAAGACAGTAATTCAATTGTGTGGCTTATGGATGTCAACTGTACCCCAAGAGAAAATTACTGCCTATGACACTGCTATCTGTTACTCTTTATAATGCAGGCTATGAAGGTTCATTTTTCTCGAAAGCTTATTTCTGACTTATGAGCAATGTATAAAGCAATAGAAGTGTTCTGATCCAGATGATAGCAAAATCCAGCAGTGAGGTGGGAGCTTCAGACAAAATACATTGCACAGAATCTTGTATCTTTAGAACTCTCCTTTGCAATCTGACATCGGGGGGTTCGCAATGTTATCCCAATGTTGACCACACTTGCATCAAGTCCCTCCCATGTCCAGTTTAATGGACTGCTCCACCAACTTAAAATTAGTTTATTGACTAGTGTCACTAGTGGGCTTGTATTAATGCTGCAATGAAGTTACAGTGAAAACTCCTTCATTGCCAGCACCTGTTCGGGTACACTGAGGGAGAACTTACCATGGCCAATGTACCCAATCAGCATGTCTTTCAGACTGTGGGAGGAAATCGGATCACCGGGAGGAAACCCACACAGACACAAAGTGAAGGTGCAAACTCCACACGTACAGTGACCCAAGCCAGGAATCGAACCTGGGTTGCTGGCACTATGAAGCAGCAATGTTAACCGTTGTGCGCCCTGAGTCCAAAGTTATACTGACAATATTACGACAGAATAGTCTTCTAGTAATTCCAAGCTGGCCGTGCGAATGTGTTTTTGAGGGCTAATTGTGTGATTGTTCTCTCACATGGAGTTCTCAACGACAAAAGAGACATATTAAGAAATGCAGGCATGCTTCACTCATGGGCAACGTGCAATGGAATTGTTGATATACACTCTGCAGTTGAGGCTCCCAATCTCAATGTTTAAAGATAGGTCCTTTACATCAGTGCTTTTTGATGGTCACTGACAAAGTGGCTCTGATGTTATATGTTGCTAAGAGGTCTCCATGCCCCAACCATATTGGAATCAAAGATACATCAAACCAGGTAAGGAGGATTCATTCCCTAAAGAACATTGGTCAACTAATTTGTTTTTTTAGTTTACAACAAGGCCATTCATTCATGACTTAAAATTCTTTAACTGCCGGAGTGGGATTTGAACTCCCAATTTCTGGACTATTCATCTGGGCCATCACACCACTGTACCAACACTTAGGGGTGGCGCGATGGCACAGTGGTTAGCACTGCTGCATCACTGCACAAGGGAGCCAGGTTCAATTCTGGCCTTGGGTCCCTGCCTTTGTGGAGTTTGAACATCCTCATCGTATCTGCGTGGGATTCCTCCCAGTGCTCCGGCTTCCTCCCACAGTCCAACGATGTGCAGGTTAGATCGATTGGTCGTGGTAAATTGACCATACTCTCAGGGGATTTGCAGGATAGTTATGTGGGGTTACGAGAATAGGGTCTAGGTGCATTGTGGATGCTTGAGACTTGATGTTCCAAATGGCCTCCTTCTGCACTATAGGGATTCTGTTCTATGAACACTTACTGTTGTTATCAGTGTTTATCTATAACCAGCAGTGATTTCTGAGTTCTTGGAGGCAGCTGGAAACAAAGCAACAGTTTATTTATAAGTATAATATCTTTCTATTTGATCTGAATACCACTGGCTGCACACGTACTTGACTAACCTCCATGGAATGAAACTGGGATGCAGAGCCAACAATGCCATTATTGTAATCTTTTCTGATTTGTGCAACACATCATACCTCCTTTCTCCATTCACCATCTCCAGATTACTAAGAACTGAGCAGTGAATGGTAGTGGGATAGTCGATAAGTAGAGGACACTAATTATTTGCTCGAACAGAGCCAGCACAGTGGCACAGCAGTTAGCATTGCTGCCTCACAGCGCCAGGGACCTGGGTTCGATTTCCAGCTCGGGTCACTGTCTGTGTGGAGTTTGCACATTCTCCCTGTGTCTATGTGGGTTTCTTCCAAGTGCTCTGGTTTCCTCCCACAGACCAAAGGTACGTGAGTCCGGGCGATTGGCCATGCTAAATTGCCCATCAGTGTCGGGGGACTAGCTGGGGTAGATGCATGAGGTTGTGGGGATAGGGCCTGGGTGGGATTATACTGGCTAAATTCTCCCTCAGTATACCTGAACAGGCACTGGAGTGTGGCGACCAGGGGATTTTCACAGTAACTTCATTGCAGTGTTAATTGGGATTCACTCAGTCATCCAGCCTGCTGACACACCAATATGTTCACACTGATCAGACACCTTTCAACTGTGAGCAAACACTTGAAAGCAATGTTTTTAACCCTACCCTACAATAATAAATAAACTTTAACCAGGTTCACCTTTAGGGTAAGTGGCAGGAGGTTTAGACGGGATGTGAGGAATTTCTCTTTCACCCAGAGCATGGTGGGAATCTGGAACTTGCTGCCTGAAAGGTTGGTAGAGGCCAGAACACTCACAACATTTAAGAAGCATTTAGATGAGCACTTCAAACACCGTAATATACAAGACTATGGACCAAGTGCTGCAAAATTGAATTGGAGTAGATAGGTATTTGATATGCAGTGCAGACACGATGGGCTGAAAGGCCTTTCTCTCTGCTGTAAAGTCTATTGTAAAAGTTATGTTATATTAAAGATAAAGGAATCTTTACAGGATGTGAGGCCGCAGCTGGAGTACTGTGTGCAGTTTTGGGCACTGTACTTACGCAAGGATATTTTGGCCTTGGAGGGAGTGCAGAGGAGGTTTACTAGGCTGATACCGGAGTTGAGGGGGTTGAGCTATGAGGAGAGGCTGAATAAACTGGGCTTGTACTCGTTAGAGTTTAGAAGAATGAGGGGAGATCTCATTGAGACGTATAAGATGATGAATGGGATGGATAGGATAGAGGTGGAGAGACTCTTCCCGCTCAGAAAGGACAGTAGGACTAGGGGGCACAGCCTCAAGATAAAGTGGGGGCGGTTTAGAACGGAGTTGAGGAGGAACTTCTTCACTCAAAGGGTGGTGAATCTCTGGAATTCTCTGCCCGTTGAGGTGGTGGAGGCTGTCTCGCTAAATATTTTTAAGACGCGGGTTGATGGGTTTTTGATAAGCGAGGGGATTAAGGGTTATGGGGAGAGGGCGGGAATGTGGAACTGAGCCACGACAGATCAGCCATGATCTTATTGAATGGCGGGGCAGGCTCGAAGGGCTAGATGGCCTACTCCTGCTCCTATTTCTTATGTTCTTATAACCCAAAAATGATTTGATGTCTTTTCCCACATGTGGTAGATCAGAAATGTTCTCCCAATATTTGTGAGTTATCTTTGAAGACAGCTTTTAAAGCAGCAGTTTGGCATTTGATGGCACAATGTCCAACATCTCACGCAGGTTTGTTTCAATGTACCTGCATCAAACATGTCAATCCCAATTAGTTTTATTTCACTCTGAAAGTTTTTAAAAATTCATTGATGGAGTGTGAGTGTGATATGGCATGGACAAGTTGGGCTGAAGGGCCTGTTTCCATGCTGTAAACCTCTACGACTCCATAACAGGTCATTCTTGCATTGGCAGATTTTGAGTAGTGGGATATTGCAAGGAGCAATACTTAGGCCCCCCTCTGTTCACAATATATATCAATGATTTGGGTGTGGGGACCAAAGACTAAAGAAATTTGGCATGTCAGCTACAACGCTCAATAACTTTTACAGATGCACCATAGAAAGCATTCTTTCTGGTTGAATCACTGCTTGGTATGGCTCCTGCTCAGCCCAAGAACTCAAGAATCTATAAAAGGTTGTGAATGTAGCCCAATCCATCACACAAACCAGCCTCCCATCCATTGACTCTGTCTATACTTCCTGCTGCCTCAGCAAAGCAACCAGCAAAGTTAAGGACCCCACACACCCCAGACATTCTCTTTTCCACCTTCTTCCATCGGGAAAAAGATACAAAAGTCTGAGGTCACGTACCAACTGACTCAAGAGCAGCTTCTTCCCTGCTGCTGTCAGATTTTTGAAAGGACCTACCTCGCATTAAGTTGATCTTTCTCTACATCCCAACTATGACTGTAACACTACATTCTGCACTTGCTCATTTCCTTCTCTGTGAATGGTATGCTTTGTATAGTGTGCAAGAAACAATACTTTTCACTGTATACTAATACATGTGACAATAATAAATCAAATCAGCTCAAATCAAATCAAAGTATCAAATCAAAATGTTATGTATCCAAATTTCTGGATGACACAAAGCTAGTGGAAATGTGAGTCATGGGGAAGTTGCAAAGCCTCCACGGGATTTGGACAGACTTGGTGAGTGGGCAAGAACATGGTAGATAGAACATAATGTGGAAAAATGTGCCTTTTTCCATTTTGGCATGTGGAACAGATGAGCAGAGTATTTTTTAAATGGTAAGAGATTTGAAAGTGTAGATGTACAAAGGGACCTGGGTGTCCTTGTCCATAAGTTACTGAAAGCTAACATGCAAGTACAGCAAGTGTCAGGAAGGCTAATGGTACGTTAGGCTTTATCGCAAGAGGATTTGAATACCAGGAGTAGCAAAGTCTTGCCTCAATTGTATAGAAGCTTGGTTAGAACGCACTTGGAGTACTATGTGTCATTTTGGTCCCCTTACACTAGGAAGGATAATATTGCCATTGAGGGAGTGCAATGAATGTTCACCAGACCTCTTCCCGGAGTGGCAGTTTGAGATATCTCCCTTTGAAGAGAGACTGGGGAAACCGGGCCTGTGTTCTCCAGAGTTTCGCAGAACGAGAGGTGACCTCTTTGAAACCTACAAGACTCTTCAAGAGATAGACAAGATAGATGCAAGCATGATGTTTCCCTTGGTTGAGAAACCTAGAAAAATGGGGCCCTATCGCAAAATAAAGGAGAAGCCACTTAGGACTGAGATGAGGAGAATTTTTTTTTACTCAGAGAGTTGTGAACCTTTGAAATTCTCTCCCCAAGAGGGCTTGGGAAGCTCCATAGAATTGTTGAACTCTTTAAATAAAAACAGTCATTAGCAGCCTTTGCCAAGGCTGATGAACTAGGAATTCAAAAGTAAATAATATAAATAAAGGGAAACAAACGCACAGTTTGAGGCTGCCGCTGACTGGGCCTCTCACTTGCTGTGTTCTTGTGTAGACATCTCAATACCTGACTCCTGGTACGAGAAGCAAACGGTTCTCCAATTTCACACATTTTAACCTGTGTGTGCATGTGTGTCGGAACTTGTCAGAGATAGATGTCTCTTCTTGCAAAGTGTACAAACTGGCTGCCATGAATTCCGAAAGAAATTCAGACCAAAAGGAAGCACTTTGGAATGTCCGGAGATAGGGAAGTGCAAACTCGGTCACTGTCAGTTCAGATTAACACAATCACTTTGTCTTCTTTTATGTCTGGAGGGGTGAATGCATGTTTGATGGCTGAATGCCAAACTTGCAAAGAATCACTTGATTGATGACTGAAGGTTGCTGGTTTCAAACAACAACAACTTGCATTGATACAGCACCTTTGATGTAGTAAAGTTTCTGAAGGCTCTACACTGGAGCAATAAAGTTTGACAGCCCCAGATATAATTAATTGCCAATGAAACATAAACTCAAAGCATCAATGAGGAACAACGATGCTTAGTAATTTCAATTAGACATGCTTTGGGTTTGATGTAAATCTCAAGGCATGGTGTCACAGTGGTTAGCCTCACAGCTCCAGGGTTCAATTCCCGGCTTGAGTCAGTGTGAAGTTTGCACGTTCTCCCTGTGTCTGTATGAGCTTCCTCCAAAGATGTGTGGGTTAGGTGGATTGGCCATGATAAATTGCCTCTTAGTGTCAGGGGGGCGAGCTTGGGTAAATGCATGGGGTTGTGGGGATAGGGCCTGGGTAGGATTGTGGTTGTGGTAGACTCGAAGGGCCAAATGGCCTCCTACTGCACCGTAGGACTCTACAAACTCACTTCAGTCATTCCTCTTAAGCCTTTGTGCAGTGGCCTTCTTGTAATCCCAACCCTCTCATGCCAATGTGGTACTGATGGACAGTGGAAGAAACACATTAACCTTTGGAAACAAAACGGCTTATGTTAGGTCATAAAATATATCAGTGAAGCCATTAGCACTGATATATTTTACATTGTAAATCCTGGATACCTGCCAGTGAAAAATGTCAGGGACGTGTCCTCGTCTGCATATCCAAAGGAAAATCAATGTTCAGAGTGTGTGGTACTTGCTATTCACAGTCAAGCTAGGGATTCATACTCAGAACAATTTAAAATAAAAACATTTGATTGAATCTAAAATCAATCATGTTTTCTTTACCAAATGGAGAAGTGGAGTATATATCTATTGTGAGGATCCAGGGGCAAGCCTGAAATTTGAATACAAACTTCAGTTTGCACAAAAGATGTTGAATTCTTTTGTCACCAACTCTTGTCCCCGCGCATGGTAGCTGTGTGTTATGGAGGAATGTAATGTCATTACATTTATTACCTGTGGGAGTGTGGCACAATGGGTGGCACTGTTGCCATCCAGAGCCAAGAACCTGGGTTCAATTCCCGGCTTGGGTAACTGTCTCTGCGCAGTCCACACTTTCTCGTGGGTGGGTTTCCTCCAGATGCTCCGGTTTCCTCCCATAGTCGGAAGGATGTGCTGGTTGGGTGCACTGGCCATGCTAAATTCTTTCTCAGTGTGCAGGCACTGGAATGTGGCGATTAGAGGATTTTCACAGTAATTACATTGCGGTGTTAATGTCAGCCTACTTGTGACAATAATAAATAAACTTTAAACTTAGATCCCTTACAGTGCAGGAGGGGGCCATTTGGCCCATCCAGCCTCAGAAATGCGTTGTTAGTTTATCGCCCAGTAGTCCCTTCTCAGGATGGCCTCATCGCCAAGAGTTCTTGGCCTGGAGAAGTGCTCCATAACGTACCGCAGAGTTTGGCCTCTAACTCATAAATAAAATCAATACCTATTATTATTTTTGTCTGAGCTGGGATAACTGTCTCTCTTGCGAGCAAATCATTCAATTCCTTTTTCCATTTGAAATGGGGTGGATGTCCCACTTTGATACAAAATGAAAACAAAGGGGCCATATTCCAGTGGGTCTGGCCTCATAAAGATCCAAACGTTTTATCTTGTGTCCTTCACGGAATTCAGTGACAACTTGGGTAACGTTTCATAAAAGGGCTCCTACCACGGACAGAAAATGAGATCAATGATCCGTGCATTGCAATATCCACAGCATGTTTTATCGAGGTAGGGGGAAACTGGAATTCGGAGCAGATTATTTGCGAATCAATTCCATCCTCCGGTAAATAATTTCACTATTTTAAATGCATTACCCTGCACTCTGTCAGTGTTCTTTGTTCAATCTTTACACTGCAAAATGCATTCGAATGCTACGGCAGAAATACATCACCGGCAGTGTGGAGGGTTTAGTAATAGGTTATTACACAGCGCATGGCACCAGGATCGCTAACTCAAGGACACAGTTAAGTGACAAAGCATAGCAGTGTGTCCAACGCACAAAACCAGGGATTGTTTAAAAACACAGGTGCAAATGGGACTCAGTGCTCATTTTTATTCTCTTTGAACTCTACACCTCATTATTAAATTATAACTGTTAGGGCTTCCTCCCTGGAATGCCATACAGATGTAATACATACAGCTGTCAGTATTGGTAATGCATTTTCCTTCACGTCACCTGGAAAGTGGAATGCATTACTACAGCTTTCTTCTGCCTGTTCTGGCTGGGAAGATGTCACAACGATAAACCTAAGGTTTGTCACACTGCAGAACTTAACATACGTTTCTCTCTTGCAAGAGAAGGTCAGTCAGCACTGTTTTTGTCTTAGTGCTTACCAAAAGGTTCAACTGGCAGTGGTTCCCTGAATATCCAAGTTGGGATTGGGGGGGGGGGGCGTCGTTGACAACTGCTAGTGTGACATATCAGTTAGGTACCAGATTTCATTCATAATCCTTGCCTAAGCAAGGGAGACCACAGAATGTACATTTGGCATCTTGTACCCAAGCTAGGGCAGGAGGGCACCAGGAATCCAATAAGGCTTTCTCCCTGTGTTCACCACCAGGATCCCATGCTGAAAAATAGAAACATAGGGAAGAATTTTCTCGTCCCACCCACCATGAGACTCACAGTGGGTGGGACATGGACCATGCAAAGGTATCTTGCCCTTGAGTGGGATGCTCCGGTCTTGGGGGTGAACACAGTTGGAAAGTCACACCCACAAAATCCCTACAGTACAGGCAGAGGCCATTCAGCCCATCGAGCCCACACTGACCAACTCAGGCCCTATACCCGTAACCACACATATTTACCTTGCTAATCTCCCTGACGCTAAGGGACAACTTAACATGGCCAATCTACCTAACCTGCCCATCTGTGAACTGTGGGAGCAAACTGGAGCACAAGCTGACATGGGGAGAACATAGAAACTCCACACAGATAGTCACCCAAGGCTGAAATTGAATCCTGGTCCCTGGTGCTAACTATGACTTAGCCTGTCAACCAATGAGAAAAAAATGACTTAGCAATGCACCTTCAAGGCATCAATCACATTCATGGACTGGAAATTTTACATTTTACAATATCGATTCAACAAGAGAGGTGAAACAAACAAAGATAGCCAAAGAATGTAGTGTTACAGTCATAACTAGGGTGTAGAGAAAGATCAACTTAATGCAAGGTAGGCTCATTTAATAGTCTGACAGCAGCAAGGAAGATGCTGTTCTTGAGTCAGTTGATACGTGACCTCAGACTTTTGTATCTTTTTCCCGATGGAAGAAGGTGGAAGAGAGAATGTCCGGGGTGTGTGGGGTCCTTAATTATGCTGGCTGCTTTGCCGAGGCAGAGGGAAGTATAGACAGAGTCAGTGGATGGGAGGCTGGTTTGAGTGATGGACTGGGCTACATTCATGACCTTTTGTAGTTCCTTGTGACTTTGGGCAGAGCAGGAGCCATTTCAAGCTGTGATACAGCCAGTAAGAATGCTTTCTATGGTGCATCTGTAAAACTTGGTGAGAGTTGTAGCTGGCAGTCCAAATGTCCTTCGTCTTCTGAGAAAGTAGAAGCGTTGGTGGGCTTTCTTAACTATAGTGTTTGTGGCACTGTGTAATATAACCTACACAAAATAGCCTTGGATTAAAAAGAAACTTCTGCCTATTCCATCTCAAACTCAATTCCTCTGTTTAACCATGCCACCACAGAACTCTTTTGAAAATGAGTTCAATTTCTTCCTTTCTTCCTGTTAAACTGCCCTAGGTGGTGATGGGAATATGGGAATACCAAAATCTTTTCTGGCCACTGTTCATTCCGGTCTCTGTTCAACTGCTCTCCCAATTTGCATATCAATGCCTCACAATTCTCATAAGACAAAAGCAAAATACTGTGGGTGCTGGAATCTGAAACAGAAGCAGAAAATACTGGAAAATCTCAGCAGGTCTGACGGCATCTGTGGAGAGAGAGAATCGAGTTGAGACTTTCCTGCAGTTTCTGTTTTTGTCTCACGATTCTCGTTTGCTGTTTCTCGAAGTAGTGTAAGTTTGGATTCTTATCCATGGAGACATTGATTTTCAATCTCAAACTACAGTCTCATTAATGTCAGATAACGGGAACAGATCCAATCTGGAGCTGGGGTTGGCCAGAGCTGTCATCTCCTCTCTGTTCAAAGCAAATTCAGGAAGTGGCAGTGTAAAATGGCTTCATTGTTCTTTCCCATGTGGATATTCCAACATAGAAAGAGGTTAAGAGTCAACAGCCTCACAAACACTCTATAAAACACCGTTGCAGTATCAGCTGGAATATTACATCCAGTCCTGGGTGCTGCACTTTAGGATGGGTGTGAAAGCCTTAAAGATAAAACTGCCATGATCTCCAATGACGGTAGGCATATAACGTACACCTCACCTCAAATTGTGTTCATAGAACCCCTACAGTGCAGAAAGTGCATGGGGCAGCACTGTGGCACAGTGGTTAGCACTGCTGCTTCACAGTGCTAGGGAACCGGGTTCGATTCCAAGCATGGGTCACTATCTGTATTGAGTCTGCACATTCTCCCTGTGTCTGTGTGGGTTTCCTTCGGGTGCTCCAGTTTCCTCCCACAGTCCGAAAGACATTCTGGTTGGATGCGTTGGCCACGCTAAATTCTCCCTCAGTGTACCCGAACAGGAGTGTGACGACTAGAGGATTTTCACAACAACTTCAATGCAGTGTTAATGTAAACCTACTTGTGACACAAATAATTAAACCTAAAAAAACTTAAGAGACCATTCAGTCCATTGGGCCTGCACCAGCAACTATCCCACCCAGGCCCTATCCCTGTAACCCCACGAATTTACTCTGCCTGTCCCCCTGACACTAAGAGTCAATTTAGCACGGCCAGTCCACCGAACCTGCACATCTTTGGGCTGAGGGAGGAAACTGGTGGTGATTTAACCTGAGCATCGCCACATGCCAGGTGATGTTGAGAGGGCAGAGCCTTCATGTATAACCTCAGCAGGTACGGGAATTGAACCCGCATCATTCAGTGTCACTACCCAGCTTGTCCAGCCTACTGAGCTAAACCAACCCATCAAGAGAGGGTGCAGAAGAGATTCAGAAGAATGGTCCCAGAGATGAGGAATTTCAGATATGTAGACGGATTGGAGAGTTTGGGACTGCCTGCCTTGAGGAAGAGAAGACTGAGATGAGATTTGATAGAGGTATTCAGTGCAGGGTCTGGGCAGAGAATGTAGACCTGAGTGGTCACGTGATGAAGCAGCAACAGAAAGGGTCACATGACAGGAGTCCAGGAGTTTCCCCCAGAGTGTGGACAGAGCACAATATGAGTTAACCGTTCAGGTCGTGAGGAAAGTATCGTTTGTCAGAAGTCCTCGTTGTAGAATCTCATTATCATGGAATCCCTACAGTGCAGAAGGAGGCCATTCGGCCCATCGAGCCTACACTGACTACAATCCCACTCAAGCCCTTTCCCCGTAATCCCATGTATTTACCCCACTAATCCCCCTGACCCCAAGAGGCATTTTCTTTGGACTGTGGGAGGAAACCGGAACACCCCGGGGAAACCCATGCAGACACAAGGGGAATGTGCAAACTCCACACAGACAGTCGCCCGAGGCTGGAGTCAAACCCAGATCCCTGGCGCTGTGAGGCAACGGTGCTAACCAGTGTGTCACTGTGCCACTGTCAGCATTTGGGAAACACAAATCTCCACTCACCTGAAGAAGGGGCAAACCCCGAAAGCTTGTGAGATTACTATCAAATAAACTGGTTGGACTTTAACCTGGTGTTGTGAGACTTCTTACTGTGTTTACCCCAGTCCAACGCTGGCATCTCCACATCATTTGGGAACCCAGCACTTGTACAGAGTAGACCAGGAGAAACTGTTCCTACTTGTGGAAGGATTGTAGATTGTAGCACAGATTTAAGGGATGAGCAACTGAAGTGATGACAAGATACGGAAGAGCTTTTTCTCACCCAGTGAATGGTTGGGATCTGAATGCACTGCCTGATATTGTGGTGCCGACTAATTCAATCACGGTTTTCACCCAGGAACGAGATGAGACCGTGCAGGGTTATCAGGAGAAGGCGGGTGGCACAGTGGCGCCAGGGACCTGGGTTTAATTCCGGCCTTGGGTCACTGCCTGTGTGGAGTTTGTACTTTCTCCCCGTGTCTGCGTGGGTTTCCTTCCGGGTGCTCCAGTTTCCTCCCACTGTCCCAAAGGTGTGCTGGTTGGATGGATTGGCCATGCTAAATTGCCCCTTAATGTCAGGGGATTAGCAGAGTAAACAGGTGGGGTTACAGAGATAGGTCCTGGTTGGGATTGTTGTCAGTGCAGACTCGATGGGCCAAGTGGCCTCTTTCTGCACTGCGGGGATTCTATGATTCTCTGAGTCTTGCTCCAGCAGCAGTTTGCGCTGTTGTGCCCCCATGTCCTGCTTTCCATTCCCATTCAGACAAAGGAGCATCCCAAGCAAGGTTAGCACTCGGACTAACCATTCCCGGTGACCCCCCCACTGGTGTTCTCTCATTGCAGCAGCACAACTCTCTTTAGATGAAGTCCAAAATGTGTCGAAAATGAAAAGATTTGGGGGCTGATTCTCTGTTCCATTTAGAAAGCAAATATTCTGCTTTAAACACTTGTAGCAGATCCTGAAAGCCAATATTTAACACGAAGAAAATTGTTGATGTGGTTTAATCTACAATGTTGTGTCCTGCTGTATTTTCAGTATAATTATCTGTCTTCATGTGTCATAAACATTTGTTTACACCATGTTAATTTATTTTCCAGGACCTTTGGTGGTTCTCTTCACAGAGCTGTTTACAGCAGTGTCAACTCTGCAAGCGAGCAACCCATCAAATCCCATTCATAGAGTCCATTATACAATCCATACGGCGCAGAAAGAGGCCACTGAGCCCATCAGGTCTGTACTGACCACAATCCCACCCAAGCTCTGTCTCCATAATCCCATGTATTTACCCTGCTAATCCTCTTGACACTAAGGGGCAATTTAGCACGACCAACCAACCTAACCTGCACATCTTTGGCAGAGGAAACTGGAGCACCCAGAGGAAACCCACACAGATACGGGGAGAATGTGCAATCTCCACACAGACAGTGATTCGAGCCGGAATTGAATCCGGGTCCCTGGCGCTGTGAGGCAGCAGTGCTAACCACTGTGCCACCGTGCCACCCAAGTCAAAGAAGGAAAAACCAATTGTTTTTTCCCAGTTGATATGGGCTGGGATTTCACTGTGTCTGTAAAACAATGACTACAGCTCAAAAGTAATTCATTGGCCAGGAAGGACTTTGGGACATTCTGAAGATAAGAATACTTGTATCTTTCTTCACTTCTCTTAATACTGAGGAGTATTGTCTCTTATATTTAACTCTGCCTTACTTTTCCTCATCATTGTACCACCCTGACCTCAGTTGACTGGACATAGAGGTTTACAACGGGGAAGCAGACTCTTCGGTCCAACTTGTCCATGCCACCCCTTTTTTTAAAACCCCTAAGCTAGTCCCAGTTGCCCACATTTGGCCTCTATACCCATGTAACTATCTAAATGCTTTTTAAAAGATAAAATTATACCCGCCTCTACTACTACCTCTGGCAGCTTGTTCCAGACGCTCACCACCCTCTGTGTGAAAAAATTGCCCCTTTGGACCCTTTTATATCTCTCCCCTCTCACCTTAAACCTATGCCCTCTAGTTTTAGACTCCCAAGACATGCCAAGAAATCTTATCCCAGGAAGTGGGCGAGACATTATTTATTTATTAGTGTCACATGTAGGCTTACATTGACACTGTAATGAAGTTACTGTGACAATCCCTAGTTGCCACACTCCGGCGCCTGTTCGGTTACACTGAGGGAGAATTTAGCATGGCCAATCCACCTAACCAGGAGTTTTCCCTAGAGTGCACGCAGAACACATGTATGGCATAGTCGCTCAGCCCGCACATCTTTCGGATTGTAGAAGGAAACTGGAGCACGCGGAGTAAACCCACGCAGACATGGGCAGAACGTGTTGGCTCCATGCAGACAGTGACCCAAGCCAGGAATCGAACCTGGGTCCCTGGCACTGTGAGGCAGCAGTGCTAACCACTGTGCCGCTCCACATTAGGAAGCTCTCCATTTCCACAGCAAATTTACTCCCTAGGTTAACACCAGCACGAAAAGCCTTGAATAAAAGAGATTGCTGTTGTTAATTAGAACAGGAAGTGTTTATTGAATCAAAATGGACCCAAGTGATTTGGAGAGCTTGGACTGAATGCTGCGTACAGAGGCTTCTGTTAAAGCTCTTTAAAGCTATAGAAAAAGATCACAGTCATTCATGATTCACCAATGATAGTTGTGTGATCTGAGACTCTGTTCTACATGAAAGCAATCCCGATACCAGTGTGCCTTTACTGATACTAATACTTATTATGGTTCCAACCTCTCAAATTCCAGCCTCATGACGCAAGGCAGATTGAATTTGATTTTGATTTTTCTCCTCGCTAACACTGTCCCACCTCTGAAAGTAGGAACTCTGTGAGATCTAACAAGCAAATATTGGAGATAAGATTTTGATTTGATTTATTATTGTCACATGTATTAACATACAGTGAAAAGTATTGTTTCTTGCCCTCTACAGACAAAACATATGATTCAGAGTGAAGGAAAGGAGAGCGTGCAGAATGTAGTGTTACAGTCATAGCTAGGGTGTAGAGAAAGATCAACTTAATATGAGGTAGGCCCATTCAAATGTCTGATGGCAGCAGGGAAGGAGTTGTTCTTGCGTTGATTGGTACATGACCTCAGACTTTTCTATCTCTTTCCCGATGGAAGAAGGTGGAAAAGAGAATGTCCGTGGAGTCCTTAATTATGCTGTCTGCTTTGCCCAGGCAGCGGGAAGTATAGACAGAGTCAATGGATGGGAATTTGACCACGCAGTCAGAGGTGTATAGTGACCCAATACTATTTCGATTAAGCCGCAATCTCCTCTCAATAGCAAGGGTTGATTAGAAGCCCTCAGATTGTTGGGAATAAGAGAGTGATGATGAACTCTCATCAGAGATAAGGATCAGATACAATTGAGCAGGAAATGTATGACAGCCAGGGCCATATCACAGAAAAAAAGCTCATCTTTATAAATCTAGAAGGAGTCACTTGAAATTCCACTTGTTGGCAGGCTGGGGACTGTAGCAATAGAATAAAGAAACCTGTGAAATTACTTTTTCATTTCACATGGGCCTTAGTGAAATCCTGAATAACTGTGCCATCAGGTCAAGAGATAAAGTAAACAGATCCCTCATTTATAAATTATACGCACAATCACTTCAGAACTGACACTTGCCTGCACTACTGAGGGACAGCTATCCTGTTGGCGATGCCTACTTTCGGATCAGATGTTAAGCCCGATGTGCCTTCTGCTGTCCCAGGTGGGCGTAAAAGATCCCATGGCACTATTTTGAAGATGATCAGGCATCCCTGGCATCCGGGTGAATATTTCATAGGTTCACAGATCATAGATTCATGGAATGGTACAGTGGCACAGTGGTTAGCGATGCTGCCTCACAGCACCAGGGACCCAATTTCGATTCCTAGTTTGGGTCACTGTCTGTGTGGAGTTTGCACATTCTCCCCGTGTTTGAGTGGGTTTTTTTGTGTGCTCCTGTTTCTTCCCACAGCCCAAAAGACATGCAGGTTAGGTGCATTGGCCACGCTAAATCCCCCCTTGTGTACACGAACAGGTGCTGGAGTGTGGCAACAAGGGGATTTTCACTGTAACTTCATTGCAGTGTTAATGGAAGCCTACTTATGACACTAATAAATAAGCTTTAAAACTTAGATCCCTGACAGTAAAGAATGTGGCCATTTGGCCCATCTAGTCTGCATCGACGACAATAATACCCAGGGTTTATCCCCATAACCACATGTATTTATACTGCTAGTCACCCTGACCCTAAGGGGCAATTTAGCATGGCCAATCATCCTAACCCGCATATCTTTGGACTGTGGGAGGAAACCGGAGCACCCGGAGGAAACCCATGCAGACACAGGGAGAATGTGTAGACTCCACACAATCACCCGAGGCTGAGAATTGAACCCGGGTCCTTGGCGCTGTGAGGCAGAAGTGCTAACCACTGTGCCACCGTAGCTGAGGAGTAGGAGGTGGCGTTACTGTTAAAAGGGATGAGTTGCAGCAAATCTAACCGCCATGATGCCCAACACACCGCATAAATATCCAGCGATAGATTCTTGTCAACATCATGTATTACATACTCTGATCAGTTCAATACAACTGAACAGCCAATACAGGAACATTAACAGGCGTAATGATTATCAGTACATCATCAACAAATTACCAATGTCATGTGACAATCAGAAGGGCTGATATAGTGATTCATTCTTAAGATCACAGGTGTTTTACAGCAATGAGCAGGGTTTTATGACCGCACTTGGATGAGATCCTAAAATCCCACCCTCAACCCTCGGACATTTCCGTTCTACAAGCCTCGCCCGCTCCGATTCTGAGGTGGGAGAGGTGGTAAAGTTTCGTCCAGTATATGATTTATAAGCAGCACGAGTTCCTGTGCTACACACAATAACATATAGCTGACAGCACAGTAACACACCATTCAGCCCAAGTGGCTACGAAAGCATTTCTCACCCACATAAGCCTCCCCCTCGATCTAACCCTATCAGCAAGTGGTTAAAAACACGTTCAGGGTGTTACAAATAACAATAGAGTACAACAGCAGGTTAGCTACAATGAACTGTCATAAAACACCTCCGTTGGAGCATTGTGGCAAATTCTGGGCATCGCATTTTAGGAAGGACACGAGGTTTTAGAGAGTGCAGAGGGATGAGTTAGAAAAATGGCTCCAGGGTTAGAGGATGTCAGTCACGAGGACAGATTGAAGAAGCTGGGCTTGTTTTCCTTCGAGAAGAGACTTTGGGAGGAGATCTGATAGAACAGTTCCAAATCATTCGGCTCTGCGTAGAGATAAACCATTCCCATTGGAGAAGGATCAAGAACCCTAGGACATCAATTCAAGGTGACTGGCCAAGGACCTGAAGAAAGACCTTTTCACACAGCGAGTGGTTAGGATCTGCCTGCGTGTATCGGGGGCAGATACAAAGAGGCTTTTCAAAAGGGGATTGGATCAGCAGTTTAAGAGGAAGCATGTTCAGGGCTGTGGGGAAAGTGGAAGTGAGTGGGGTTAGTTGATTTGCTCTTCTGGAATACCAGTCAACACAAGTTGGGCCGAATTGTCTCTTCTGTGCTGTAGCTATTCTGTATTCTTTCTTCCCCACATCCATCCTTTTAAACACTGTGGGCGGAGTTTTCCCACCCCGCCTGCCATGGGAATTGTAGCTGGTGGGGGCGGAAAGAGCTCTTGACATCAGGTGGAAAATTTCAGCCCTAGTGAGTCCCCCTGATACTAAGAGGTAATTTAACACAGCCAATCCACCTAACCTGCACATCTTTGGACAGTGGGAGGAAACTGGAGCAATCCCATGCAGACATGGGGAGAATGTACAGACTCAGCATAGACAGTAACCCGAGGTGGGAATTGAACCTGGGTCCCTGGCGCTGTGAGGCAGCAGTGTGAACCATTGTGCCATCGTGCCACCCCTAGACTGGATGCAATATTTAATCCTATGTTTCTGAACCACAGTGGACAAAGCACTTACATCTTTTCTTTTACCCTATCACCATTTGTTTGGTGGTACCTGTACCCATAGAATCGCTACAGTACAAAAGGAAGCCATTTGGCCCATCGAGTCTGCACTGACCACAATCCCACCCAGGCCCTATCCCCATAAGCCCCATGCATTTACCCTAACTAGTCCTCTTGACACTAAGAGGCAATTTAGCATGGCCAATCCACCTAACCCGCACACCTTTGGACTGTGGGAGGAAACCGGAGCACCTGGAGAAAACCCATGCAGACATGGGGAGAAAGTGCAGATTCTGCACAGACAATGACCCAAGGTGGGAATCGAACCCGGGTCCCCAGCGCTGTGGGACAGCAGAGCTAACCACTGTGCCACTGTGTGGCCCCAAGAGTGGATGCAATATGTAATTCCATGTTTCTGAACTACAGTGAACAAAGCACTTACATCTTTTCTTCCTAGAGTCCATTTACCCTATTATCATTACTATTTACCTATTTACCCTGTTTGGTGGTACCTATACCCTGGTATTTTAATCTCCTAGATTTCTTCCTGTTTTGCCAAGTGAAACAAAATCTGAGCTTAAAGAACTGATTTATGATTTTTCAGTGCTCACCACTTGGGGGGTAATCTTTGAGCACATCTCATTATTTCAGCGTCTCTACCTTCCCCCTATCACCCTGATTTGTGAGTGTATTCCCTCCCTGTCTGAAAAATCGACCCTCCGCTGCTAGTGTTTCCGACGGCAAAGTCAGGCTCTGAATTTATCCGTAATGGGTGTTCATATATAAAAAAAAAGATAAGATGCCACCAACATTGAAAGGAATTTGTGTAGTTGGAGTCAGCAAAAAAAATACAATCCACATGCCGGTTACCTCCCGTGTCTGAGCTGGCCGCCTCTTATTTGAGCTTTTTCTGCCTACTACACCGGTGTTTGACATATCAAATAAAGGTGGAATGTTGGCTAATGATCGCAAGGAGTGCCGCTCTCCTGAACAAAAAGGGCTTTGTGTGCTAGCACTTGCCTGGAATGTCAGCGGAGGAAGCTGTGTTATAAAAGGACACCAATACATAGCACTCACTGTGCCACAGTTGCCTTCTTGCTCACTCCTACCCCCAGTCAAATCTGCAAAGCACATTACCCAGTTGGTTAAGTCTCTGTGTGACCTCCAGTAATCAAGACAAACTCCTCAGCGGCGAGGGCAGATCAGCCTCCCGCCAGCTACAGAGGAATCCTTGAACTTACTCTGAACCTCAGGCAGGCTATCTTACCGGCAAACAAACCAGAGGCGGTTGCCCCTCAGTTGTTTCAGAGCGATGTCGGGATGAAAGAAATGCCTAATCTTTTAGCTTCTGGACTTCATTAACTGCAGGAGCTGTCATTTCCTGCCCCTGCTGCATGTCAGCATGTAAAGCTGACAAGGGTTTAATCCATTTTCCTGGCATTCCTTTACGAATCCGTTGCCTGGATCACATTCCCCATTTTAACAAGGCTCACTTAGGCTGCAGAAACTTTGAGAAAAGTTTCCCCAAAGATACAGACCCTCGTGCCTTTATTTAGATGACCTTGTCTGCGCCACCTCAAAGGAGAAAGCGAATGTTCTTCATGTACAATTAGGGGTCTGCTTGTGGTTATCTCTGCAACGTATTGAAGAGAATGAATATGTTATCAGACCCTGATAGGGTCCATTGTCACAAGCACTGTAGCACTTTGGCCAGGGTAAGACAAGGTCATTGTAGTGCCCTCTCCAAATAACAAGGTAAATTCACCATCTTGAACCCTACAGGTTATCATTCCTATTCAGGCCGGTGTCAAAGTTAACTAATCTCACGTGTGACTGTAACATTTCCACTAAGAATTTCCACATACACTTTTTTGATTAACCAACTCTTACTGGGGTGGCTATGGAGGTCTGGTGAGGGTAGGCTCAGGATTGTTGGAAAGATTCAAAGACGTGCCATGAGATGGATTGGCCACGCTAAATTGACTCTAGTTCAGAAACATGGAATTGCATCTAGTCTAGGGGTGGCACAGTGGTTAGTGCGGCTGCCTCACAGCGCCAGTGGACCTGGGTTCGATTCCTGGCTTGAGTCACTGTCTGTGTGGAGTTTGCACATTCTTCTCATGTCTGTGTGGGTTTCCTCCGGGTGCTCTGGCTTCCTCCATAGCCCAAAGATAGGTGGATTAGCCATGCTAATTTGCCTCTTGGTGTCAGGAGAATTAGCAAGGTTAAATGCATGGGGTTATGGGGATAGGTGGGATTATGGTCAGTGCAGCCTTGATGGGCCGAATGGCCTCCTTCTGCACTGTAGGATTCTATGATGTATGATAGACTGCTGGCATTTATCATCAGCTTTTTGGAAGTGGATGAGGACAGCACGAGCCATAATTCTCCAACTCGCTCGTCACTGGGATTTTCCAGTCCCGCTGCAGTGGACGGAGATTTGGCTGAGCGCCAAGTTCTCCATTCTCGCTGGCAACGGTAGCGGGGCGTATGAGATTGGAGAATTCCGGTCTTAATCTTGTCTTGACTTCAGACAATGTCAAACCAACTTCCCTCATTGTGGGGGAAAGCATCTTGGACTATGAGAAGAGCAGGAATGGCCCCTCGAGCCTGCTCTGCCATTCAATAAGATCACGGCTGATCTTCTCATGGACTCAGCTCCACTTACCCGCCCGCTCACCATAACCCTTAATTCCTTCACTGTCCAAAAATCTATTGATTCGTGCCTTAGAAACATTCAATGAGATAGTCTCAACTGCTTCACTGGGCAGGGAAGTCCACAAGACAGCAGAGGTCTTAAAGGAATTAGAGGTTTTAAAGGAACAGCAGAGTGGCACGACAGAAAGGTGTTTGGCCAACCTCATCCTGTTTGCTCATTAAAATGCACGGTATGTCAAAACAAATCAACAGGATGCTCAAACACAATGTCACATCATAATGAACCAACGTGACATGGAAACTCTCCATTTCCCCAAAACTTAAAAGTTAAAGGGTTCTTCTCGTTTCCTTCAGGAAGCGCCGTGCCCCTTTAAAGGTCTGCCGTTGCTTGCTGGGGCTTTGTTCTTGGTGCCTGAGGAACATCAATGTGGTCTGGCTCCCGGAAGCAGGCTGCCCCTTTAATTCCTATCCACCACCATCTTGGATGTTACCAATTAGCCTGGCGTAAACAACAGGCAGCTTCCTGTTGACAGAGGGGCTTGAGAAAGCTCAGGACTGGGTCTCATTAACATTCTCTGGTTGGCTGTTCGCATAAGCTATTTCTTTGCCAGAAGGAAACCTTGCCCCCCCCCCCACCCTGCTCCAAGCCACCACCCGCTGTGAGAAGAGGAAATGGTTAAAGCAGCCTGTGTCTGGATTCCCAGTGCTCTGTGCACTTTCCATTAACTGACAACAAGGCTGAAAGCGCATTCTCCGTACGCAACATCTATCACTGTACCCCTTTTCTCCCAAACCAACCCCCCTTCACCCCCCCCCACCCCACCCTCCAGTCCAACATCCACCTTCCCCACGATTCTTCTTTACGGTTTTGTTTCTTTTTTAAAACAAGAAGCTCATCGATTGGATTTTTTGTTTTGTCAAGGCCAGCTGTTCTAGAAAGCAGTCAAGTTGAAATGATCCTGAAAAAAAAAGCAAGTCTCCGCGTGGAAAAATTACATAAATTCCCATTACACCAGAGATTTAACTGCGCAATTATCATAACTCAGGGTTTGTGGAGCCGTGATTTGTTTGCTAAAGACAGTCTGAGTGAAAAATCTTTTTTGCGAGGGATCCATATTTCGCCAGCTCTGTGGTCCAGTTGAGTGGGGGAGGATGCAGCTTCCTGCGTTGAGCTGCAGGCTCTCCAGGAGAAGGGTTGTGTTGCGAGGGTAAAGCCATTATCCCTGACATCCCTTTGGAACATCCGTGTCCCCGTCGGCTGGATTGAATCCCCGGGTTCCCAAAGCTTTAGGCCAGCTATTGGTCTTCGGAATAGCGTTCCTTGCTGGAGTGTGATCCTTTTCGGCTGAGAACGGGGAAGCAAGCTGACAGACATTTTACTGTAGTAAGTCCTCAGAGGCAGAAGTCCCTTCACCAAAATCCCTTTATTTACAAGTCTGACAACAGCATACAGAGAGCTTTCAGTCAGCAGTCTACACCGGGAGTCCCAGAGGAACTGACACTCCTGGTTAAATACAAAACAAGAGGCTTCCAGACCAGCCCAGCAATTTGGCCCTTAATCAGGGAACTCTTTAGTTGTCCAACCAAATAAAGAAAATCAAACTAACCCAGGGACAACTCAAAAGGGGTAGCTCCATAAAAGGAGGGGAACCACCCGAAACAAAAGACAAAGCATAAAGGAAAACATCAAATTAAAATGTGATTAAAGAAGTTGATAATACATCCCAGTCCCTGCGGTACCCGGCGGGCACAGAAGGTGTCAACTGTGCCCTCGGACACCGCGTGCTCCCTTTCCAGGGGCACCCGGCCACCAGTGTAGCGCGTTAGAGGGGCAGACAGTCAGGTTGGACGACCCCCTCGATCGCCTGCTGCCTGGGCCTGTAGATAGAGCACCTAGTTTGTTACCAAATAAACCTGTTGGACTTTAATCTGGTGTTCTGAGACTTCTTACTGTGTTTACCCCAGTCCAACGCTGGCATCTCCACATCAAGGAGCACCTTGCCAGGCCCAGGAGCAGGTTCCAGAGGGGGTCATCCTCCTTCCCTGTCCCCTTCCGCACCGAGGCCCTCAATCGGGGATTCATACTCTAACAGGCCCGCCTCAGTTGCCTGATTAAAATCGTCACATTTATACCTTGCATCTTTAATGTAGAATATCTCAAGGCACCTCACAAGAGTGTTAGCAAATGAGATTAGACACTGACACTACTGTGTCACTTAAAGACCAATGTGAACTCTGGTCACATGGCTGTTGTAGGAACCCTTTCGATAGGGAACAGCCGTGAGTATTCCCTCAACATCTTGTCTCCAAAAGGAATTGTAGAAACCAGACGCAGGAGAGGCTTTTATACTCTGTGGCTTTTGACAACATTGAAGTGGAAATAACAGGGCTTGATTCTCACATGACATCCATTTTCTCAAAAATATTCCCACCAAACCACAAGCAATTAAGTAAGGAAGGGACTGTTTTATTTCTAACAGGGAACACTGCGGGTCTGTGGAGATTTGGTTGCCCTGCACTGTCAGATCATTCAACTGAGCTGTTTAGGTGCAAAAGAGATCAGCGTACAGAGGGAAGCTATCAGACGTTTTATGGCATTAAGGATTCCTACGTCAGAGGCTGGGAATTCTCTGCTGAGTAACTCACTTCCTGACTTTCCAAAGCCTGTCCACCATCTACAAAGCACAAGGCAGGAGTCTGATGAATACCTGCCCCTTACCTGATGAGAGGAGCTCCAACAACACTCAAGAAGCTCAACGCCATCCAGCCCACTTGATTGGCACCCCATCCACAAACATTCACTCCCTCCACCACTGCCGCACAGTAGCAGCAGCGTGTACCATCTACAAGATCACCTCAGCAACTCACCTAGGCTCCTTCGACAGCACCTTCCAAACCCATGACCGCTACCATCTAGAAGGACAAGGGCAGCAGACACATGGGAACATCCCCGTTTGCACGTTCCCCTCCAAGCCGCTGACCATCCTGACTTGGAAATATATCGACCCTTCCTTCACTGTAACTGAGTCAAAATCTCAGAATGCCTTCCCTAACAGTGTGGGTGTACCCGCACCACTTGGACTGCCCAAGAAGGCAGCCCACCTTCGGGTGGCAATTAAAGATGGGCAATAAATGCAGGACTAGCCAGCGATGCCCACATCCATTGAGTGGATTTTTAAAATGATAAATGCTAGTTATTCCTGACTCTAAATGAAAATCAGGGAGAGCTCACACACTGTGATGTGGCATTGATGGAAACCTGGGCATGTCTACAAGGCTGTCACTTCATAAACATCACAGGTCACGAGTGCAAAACTTTAACAGCTAATTAGCAACGACTGATGGAATTCATTCACGCTCGATGCTGAGTTTACTTCATTCTTGGTCAGTTTGGATATGAACTGTCACCGTGTTTTGCAGTTTTGATGGGTGTTGAGGTTAATGATGTTCATGATTACATCAGAAGATTCTGTGTGCAGCACATCTGTCATTGGTTTAAATTGAACACGGTTTGATAATTTGAGCTTCTTGAGTGTTGTTGGAGCTTTTATCCAAGTAAGGGGCAGGTATTCATCAGACTCCTGCCTTGTGCTTTGTAGATGGTGGACAGGCTTTGGAAAGTCAGGAAGTGAGTTACTCAGCAGAGAATTCCCAGCCTCTGACGTAGGAATCCTTAATGCCATAAAACGTCTGATAGCTTCCCTCTGTACGCTGATCTCTTTTGCACCTAAACAGCTCAGTTGAATGATCTGACAGTGCAGGGCAACCAAATCTCCACAGACCCGCAGTGTTCCCTGTTAGAAATAAAACAGTCCCTTCCTTACTTAATTGCTTGTGGTTTGGTGGGAATATTTTTGAGAAAATGGATGTCATGTGAGAATCAAGCCCTGTTATTTCCACTTCAATGTTGTCAAAAGCCACAGAGTATAAAAGCCTCTCCTGCGTCTGGTTTCTACAATTCCTTTTGGAGACAAGATGTTGAGGGAATACTCACGGCTGTTCCCTATCGAAAGGGTTCCTACAACAGCCATGTGACCAGAGTTCACATTGGTCTTTAAGTGACACAGTAGTGTCAGTGTCTAATCTCATTTGCTAACACTCTTGTGAGGTGCCTTGAGATATTCTACATTAAAGATGCAAGGTATAAATGTGACGATTTTAATCAGGCAACTGAGGTGGGCCTGTTAGAGTATGAATCCCTGATTAAGGGCCTCGGTGCGGAAGGGGACAGGGAAGGAGGATGACCCCCTCTGGAACCTGCTCCTGGGCCTGGCAAGGTGCTCCGTGATGTGGAGATGCCAGCGTTGGACTGGGGTAAACACAGTAAGAAGTCTCAGAACACCAGATTAAAGTCCAACAGGTTTATTTGGTAACAAACTAGGTGCTCTATCTACAGGCCCAGGCAGCAGGCGATCGAGGGGGTCGTCCAACCTGACTGTCTGCCCCTCTAACACACTACATTGGTGGCCGGGTGCCCCTGGAAAGGGAGCACGCGGTGTCCGAGGGCACAGTTGACACCTTCCGTGCCCGCTGGGTACCGCAGGGACTGGGATGTATTATCAACTTCTTTAATCACATTTTAATTTGAAGATAATCAATAATCGATAACAAGGTAAGATAAGCACCAGATCTGAGAAATATCATATACTTGTGACAGCTAATAGTTGGGAAACATGGGAAGACATTTTGTTTTTTTAAACTCGTTCACGGGACACGGGCGCCGCTGGCTGGACCAGCATTTATTGGCCATGCCTTTTCCCAAGGGCAAGTTGAGAGTCAACCACATTGCAGTGGCTCTGGAGTCACACGTAGGCCAGACCGGGTAAGGATGGCAGATTTCCTTCCCTAAAGGACTCAGAGGGGTTTTTCCGACAATGGTTTCATGGTCATCAGTAGATTCTTAATTCCAGATATTTTTTATTGAATTCAAATTTCACCATCTGCCGTGGCGGGATTCGAACGCGGGTCCCCAGAACATTAGCTGAGTTTCTGGATTAATAGTCTAGTGATAGCACCACTAGACCATTGCCTCCCATGATGATTTTCTACAAAAAGTAAGGGGCTGTCTCTCAGCTGCACTGGTCAATGGAAGGATATTAGTCAGGGGGTTTCTCCTCACTCTTTGAGTGGAGTTGCCAGCGTTGGATTAGAGTTGGCACAATAAATAGTCGCACAACACCAGCTTAAAGGCCAACAGGTTTATTTGGCAGCACGAGCTTTCAGAGCACTGCTCCTTCATCAGGTCACTTTCCCTCTCAGTCAGAAGATTGAGAGAAGATTGAAGGCTTGACCACGGAATCTTACTTGACACTCTGAGGCAGTGAGGCAGTGCCACACTGTTAGAGGTGCTGTCTTTCCACAAAGACCTCGAATCAAGGCCCCACTCTCTCCAGGGGGTGTGAAATATGCCATGACACTTTCTGGAAGCAGGGTGGGTGAGTTGACCCTGGGGTGGGGGGATGATGGTCAGTATTTGTCCCTCAGCCAGCAGACTCCGCTGCCACATTCCCTGTTTGTGGGAGCTTTCTGTGCACAATGTGTTTGGTACATTTAATTGCGTACCCACCAGTGGTGCCCTCACGTGCCATCCTGCACTGCGTATTCAAATCCTGGAATGAATCTCTGTTAGGGCATGAATTTGTTATGAAGACTGACTTGAGCCCAATAGTTTTTTTTCTGTTTTGGCGTCTGTGTGAGGGTAAGGTGTTTCACTCCATGGGGGCAAATTTTCCAGTCCTGCCTGCCATGGGGATCAAAGCAGATGGGACTCAGACCATGCAAAGCTCTGTCGACCTCAGGCAGAATTTTCCAGTTTCGGGGACAGCGCGGCTGGAAAATTCTGTCCCAGGTGTGATTCTATTGAAACGTTAGGAAGCTTTTATCAAGACAAACTTCATTTTAACAATACAGTCTAACTAGAACAAATGAATTCCTGCAACTTTCACCAATTGAAATACTTAAACATGACAAGATTCAATTCTTATCTGCTATCTATCTCTATTAGTTCCAATACATAGAGTCAAAAAGGATTACAGCATGGAAACTTGTCCATGCCGCCCTTTTTAAAACCCCTAAGCTAGCCCCATTACCCGCACTTGGCCCCTATCCCTCTCCACCCATCTTACCCATGTAACTGTCTAAATGCTTTTTAAAAGATGAAATTGTATCTGCCTCTACTACAACCTTTGGCAGCTCATTCCAGACACTCACTACCCTCTGTGTGAAAAAATTGCCCCTCTGGGCACTTTTGTATCTCTCCCCTCTCACCTTAAACCTATGCTCTCTTGTTTTAGACTCTCCTACCTTTGGGAAAGGATATTGACTAGCTAGCTGATATATGCCCCTCATTATTTTATAGAGCTTTATAAGATCACCCCTCAGCCTCCTATGCTCCAGAGAAAGAAGTCCCAACCTATCTAGCCTCTCCTTATAACTCAAACCATCAAGTCCTGGTAGCACCTTAGTAAATCTTTTCTTCACTCTTTCTAGTTTAATAATATCCTTTCTATAATAGGGTGACCAGAACCTTAAACAATATTCTAAATGTGGCCTTACCAATGTCTCATACAACTTCAACAACACAACCCAACGCCTGTATTCAATGTTCTGACAAAGCAATATTCATCTTATAGACTTAAACCTCTCTTCAAAACCAGTTAGCAAAACCCTCAGGCTTATGTGCTGGTACTTGTTAACAGTCTTAGAGCGCTTTGAACATGTCTGGAGAGACAGAGAGAGAGACAGAGAGACAACTGGTCGAAGATCGCACCGTGAAGGATCCAACCAGTTCTGACCTAAAACAGTAACTGGAGTCCTATTAACTTCCTCGGACACTGATTTCCATGTGAAAAGATATCTATTAGCTGAATCAAATGGGTGGTTTAGACACCGCCCCTTTTAAAATGGCACCGGCTACATCAATGGCACCTTTTCAAAGTAAACAGAACCATGGGGCGATAGGTCCTTGATGTATTTGGCATAGCAATGCTTTGACCAATCAGAGCTGATCTGACAACCAATCAGCACCCCTTCTCTCAAGAAGTATGATTTGTTGCTCTCTTTGAAATTTTGTATTCTTGCATCTGTCTTGATGAGTGCAAGATGAAAAGATTCGACAGGACGTCCCTATTTTTCTCAGCAATACTCAAATTCTGTGCTGTTTGAGCGAGCGTTAGAAACCACTCTTCCCAAAGAGGAATGTAGAACTGGCTGCCACAAGGATTAGTTGAGGAGGTTAGCAGAGGGTGAACACCTAATGGAAGAAGTAATTGAAGAATATTCTAATGAGGATGAGATGAAGTTGGATGTGAGGAGACTGAAATGGAGCATAAACACTAGAGTGGCCTCTTTGTGTGTTGTCGCCTCCGTGTAACTACGTAATCATGAATGGAAATCCTTAACCTGAAAAGGAAAAGCAGGAAATAATATTAACGGGCATAAAATAGAACAGTCCCGGATATTAAGTATATAGCAGAGTATTGCAAAATGTCTTTTCAATATGCTTTGGCAATATATCTGGATTTTCCAGCTACCTCTGTAGAAAGTGGCTGAGAATAAGCTCGGTCTGGGTTCGGACATTGCAAACTTGAACTCAGGAAGCATTCCCAAACCTCTGACAAGAATGAAACACATTTCCTGTCACATGGTTTTTGCCCTAACATTGGGTGGGACTTTCTGCACCCCCCCCCCCCCCCAACCTCCCACTGCCCCCACCACTTTGGCAGCTGTGGAGGCAATTCACCATTGGCCAGCTGCAAGCCCTTCTGATTAAGGTGGGATGGACCTTAGGATTGTATTCTTGAAGTTTGGAAGAGTGAGAGGGGATCTCATAGAAATTTATAAAGTTCTAATAGCATTAGACAGGGTAGATTCAGAAAGAATGTTCTCGATGGTGAGGGAACTGGGGGTCATAGTTTGAAGATAAGGGGTAAACCTTTTAGAACTGAGGTGAGGAGAAATTTCATCACCCAGCGGGTGGTGAATGTGTGGAATTCACTGCCACAGAAAATATTTGGGGCCAAAACATTGTGAGATTTCAAAAGGAAATTGGATATAGCTTTTGGGGTTCAAGGGATTTGGGGGGGATCAGAATACGGAACTTGATGATCAGTCATGATCATAATGAATGGTGCTGTAGGCTCAAAGGGCTGAATGGCCTATTCTATTTCTAGTTTCTATATTTCTATCCCACTGCTACCAAGGGGCTTCCCATGTCCCTCCCACAGCCATTGGTGGGACTGGAATGTCACCCCGGTGAGAACAGCTGGAAAACTCTGGCCAAGGGATAATCTTTATACATGTCCTAATGCGGAGACATCAATGCATTTATTTGCAAATCTTAATTACAATCCCCGGGACAACGATAAAAGACAATAAAATATTTGTGTTCAGCTTAAAGGGGCAAGGTTGGTGTAGATCAGAAACTCCCGCCGGCCTCACTTTTCTCAAGGAGCCTTAATAAGGATGTTTCCTTTAAGTTTTAACACTCCTTATTAGATAAACTTTGCCATGAATTAGGCACAGACCATTCAAGTAAGGAGAAGCTAATTATTTTGTTCTATTAGGAGGTTCCCAAGTGAATGTAAGGAACCAAGGACCCATTATCTTTCCGAACACTAATGACAATTGTGGGATATGTCACTGGTTAATTGCCAGAGAACCATTATCAATCAGATGTCTTCTACTTATCAGGCCTGTGCAGATTATTCATGTCTTGTTTATGGCAGTGATAATAAGGGGCCTTATTACACTTTCACCCGACCCTCATGGAAAACATCAAAGTCACGCTTATTATCACTAGCGATTGCAGAAATAAATATTACTCCTTTACAACAAATGTACAGATATTAGAGGTGGAGAATAATATGTGATCCAAAATTAAACATCCACTCCGTACACCTCTGCAACGCAAGTGTCAGCAATGTGTACCGACTACAAGATGTACCCCAGCAACTGGCCAAGCCTCCTTCAGCATCTCCCAAACCCGCAACCTCTACCACCTGGAAGGACAAGGGCTGTAGGCGGGTTGGGACACACCACTTGCAATTTGTCCTTCATGTCACTCACCATCCTGATCTCCAAACCTATCCGTACTCCTTCACTGGACCAAAATCCTGGGACTCCTTCCCTCACAGCACTGTATGGGGAGGCGATGGACTAGTGGTATTATTGTTAGACTGTTAACCTGGAAACTCCATTCCCCCTGTGTCTGCTTTGGTTTCCTCCAGGTTTCCTTCTCCCACAGTACAAAGTTGTGCAGATTAAGTGCATTTGGCCATGCTAAATTGCCCCTTAGTGTCCTCAAATGAGCAAGTTGGAGGGATTAGTGGGGTAAACACGTGCGGTTGTGGGGATAAAGTCTGGAATGGGATTGTTGGCAGTTTAGACTCAATGGACTGAATGGCCTCCTTCTGCACTGTAGGTACTTTATGAAACTCAACTAATGTTCTGGGGGGCCTGGGTTCATATCCCACCATGGCAGATGGCAGAATTTAAATTCAATGAAAAATATTTGGAATTAAGAATCCACTGATGACCATGAAACCATTGTCGATTGTCATAAAAAAGCACCTGGATCACTCATACAATGTAGGGAAGGAAATCTGCCATTCTTATCTAGGCTACATGTGACTCCAGAGCTACAGCAGTGTGATTGAACTCAACTGCCCTTAGGCAGCTAGGGATGGGAAATAAATGTTGGCCAACCAGCAATGCCCATATCCCACGAATGAATAAAACGATTCATTTTTAGTGGGTGTACCTATGCCGCAAAGGCAAGAGCCAGCTCATCACCACCTTCCCAATTAGGGAGAGGCAACAAATGTGGGCCTTGTCAGAGACACCCACATCTCAGGAATCAATTAAAAAAGATGCAGCAAATCATTGATTACCATTAAGGGAACACAGAGGACAGTTGTACTCAGTGGTGAAGACGTGTACAGTAGCTCACACACTTCCATTCGTGTAGATCAGGATACACATCTGGAACGGGTACTACCACATCCTCTGCCACCACTGAGGAAGTGGATCTCAAACAATCTCAGCTTACATTATACTTCTTTTCTTTCAACCCTTAGGCCATGAAAACCAGCCGAAAGAATATGTTTTCCCTATTGTTATTTCCTCTTTCCTGAAAGCTGAGAAATCTATTGGATTAGCTCAGCAGTCCATCCCGACCTTTCCCCAAGTACCTGCTCCTTATTTCCGCTTCTCGCTGGTGATTTTAAACAGGGAGATCGATCAGTCTGGGGCCAGGATGAAAGGTGGGTTAGACATGAATCACTTCTCACTCCTCACCCATCCACTCTGCAGCAGGACATAGAAACATAGCAGATAGGAGCAGGAGAAGGCCATTCAGCCCTTCGAGCCTGCTCAGCCATTCATCACAATCATGGCTGATCGTCCATCTCAATAGCCTAATCCTGTTTTCTCCCCATCTGGTTCATTAATGTCCCTTCGGGAAGGAAATCTGCTGTCCTTACCTGGTCTGGCCTACATGTGACTCCAGGGCCACAGCAATGTGGATGACTCTTAACTTCCCTCGGCAACTAAGGATGGGCAATAAATGCTGGCCCAGCCAGCGACACCCAGTCGCATGATTGAATGAAACAAAACTAACGCTCTTGTGAAGTGCCTCAGGGTATTTCACTGTGCTAATAGCGCTATGTAAATGTAAGTTGTTCTTACTAATCCAATTTATTTTCATTCCCATTTTATCTAAACCTTGGATAAATGATTCCATCGTTCTGAAGCATGAAACCATGAACTTTGTCAGGGAGCTACGATAGACAGCCCAACATCTCAAAAATAAAACTTCAGTTTTGCTCTTTCTCTTTTCCATCCATTGCAGCCTCTAACTTGACATCCAAGTCTCAAACAGGCTCTTGAATAACTAAGGATGGCTGAATGGATGCGACGTTTTTTGCTAAACTTCACAACATAGCCCATCCTCCCACCATCATATCCACCATTCCCTCCCCCCTCCCTCCCTCCCATCCCTAATGCCTCCTGAAAGATTCAACATCATCTATTCTGCTGAACAAAGTGCGAGGCTTATCCTACAAATGTGAATTAGCAATGCCGCAACTGTTAAATTGATCATTTGAGTCCTTTTCCAATAGGGGAAAGCTCGAACCAAGACAATGTTAAAGTCAACTCCTGACTCAAACCAAAGTAGTATTCAGTGCTGCCAATGGAATCCTTTCTTCAAGACCTTCCTGCAAATTGGGATTTAGAAATAACATCCTGTTATTAATATGTCTGAAACCCAGGTTAAGCTTTCAGCTTCTTGACTCAGGGTGTGAAAATTTGGCACCATCAGTAATTGTTCAAATCACAGCCATTTCATTAAGCTTTTTGGCTAAGATCAAGTGTAGGACCAAGCTGGAGATCAGGAGTAATGCCTGTCCTTACCAGCTTGGATCTTGTATGTCTCTCTTGTGGGGGCCATGAACTGGATTCAATCTGAATTGGTTTTTGGAGCAAGTGGATTAAGGCTCAACATGTCCACTCTCTGCCTTGGCTTTGTAACTCTGAGAAAGGAATACAATTTTCAAAAAAGCTTTTTCATTCAGTGCCAGGGAGAGAGGAGCTTTCTTTGCCTCATAGAGTCATAGAGGTTTACAGCATGGAAACAGGCCCTTCGGCCCAACTTGTCCATACTGCCCTTTTTTTTAAACCCCTAAGCTAGTCCCAGTTGCCCGCATTTGGCCCATATCCCTCTATACTCATCTTACCCATGTAACTGTCCAAATGCTTTTTAAAAGACAAAATTGTGCCCGCCTTTACTATTGTCTCTGGCAGTTTGTTCCAGGCACTCACCACCCTTTGAGTGAAAAAACTTCCCCTCTGGACCCTTTTGTATCTCTCCCCTCTCGCTTTAAACCTGTGCCTTCTAGTTTGAGGCTCTCCTATCTTTGGGAAAAGATATTGTCTACCTAGCTGATCTATGTCCCTTATAATTTTATAGACCTCTATAAGATCAGCCCTCAGTCTTCTACGCTCCAGGGGAAAAAATGTCCCAGTCTCTCCAGCCTTTCCTTATAACTCAAACTGGGTAACTGGGTGAATGATCAGATTTGATCCCTGTTACCAGTGAAGAATTTTAATCATATTTTTATTGTAGACCAAGTCAACAGATTCAAAGCCAGTTTTGCTGGAAAAGTAACAAGTTCAGAGGCAATTGTTTCTCCTCCCCCAGCTAGTGCTTTACAAGGCAGACTTTCATCTGTTACCATAGCTGTTTCCCCCCCCGGAACAGGTCAACAGAGCTTATGGCGTGAGGGGTGCCACTCAGCATCATTCAAGGTAAAGAATCTCTCCCGCTCTTAGCGCGTGTTGGAAGGATTTTGCAGATTGATACTCGACGAGTTTGTCCGTGTAATGAAGTCCTGCAGTGAACTCAGAGCTTCTGGCTTAGAGGCAGGGACACTACCCATTAATCCTCCAAGCTCCATAAGACCATAAGATCGTAAGACATAGGAGCAGAATTAGGCCACTTGGCCCATCGAGTCTGCACCTGCCATTCAATCACGGCTGATATTTTTCTCATCCCCATTCTCCTGCCTTTTCCCCATAACTCCTGATCCCCTTATTAATCAAGAACTATCTATCTCTGTCTTAAAGACACTCAATGACCTGGCCTCCACAGCCTTCTGTGGCAAAGAGTTCCACAGATTCACCACTCTCTGGCTGAAGAAATTCCTCCTCATCTCTGTTTTAAAGGATTGTCCCTTTAGCCTGAGGTTGTGCCCTCTGGTTCTAGTTTCTCCGATTAGTGGAAACATCCTCTCCACGTCCACTCTATCCAGGCCTCGCAGTATCCTGTAAGTTTCAATAAGTTCCCCCCTCATCCTTCTAAACTCCAAAGAGTACAGCAATGTGAATTAAATGATTTGAATGCAATGACAGAAGGTTAACTTCTTTATTTTAACTCAAATGATCCAATAATTTGAATTAGAATATTTTGAACTGTGTGAGCTGGCAATGGAACAAATTGAAAACTTTTTCCTTGTTTTTCAACTTCGCCATGGTCTCATCTCTCTCCATCTCCTTAACTTCCCTATAACCTGGGCGGCACAGTGGCACAGTGGTTGGTACTGCTGCCTCACAGTGTCAAGAATCAGGGTTCAATTCCCAGCTTGGGTCACTGTCTGTGTGGAATTTGCACATTCTCCCCATGTCTGTGTGGGTTTCCTCCAGGCGCTCTGGTTTCCTCCCACGGTCTAAAGATGTGGGGGTTAGGTTGACTGGCCATGTTAAATTGATCCTAGTGTCAGGGGGATTAACAGGATAAATGTGTGGGATTGCGGGAATAGGGCCTGGGTGGGATTGTGGTAGGTACAAACTCGATGGGCTGAATGGGCTCCTTCTCTATGTTTCTCTGATACTGTGCTCCTTTCATTCTGGGAAACTTTGATTTTCACCATTCCGCCACCATTGATGTTCCCTTAGGTTTTAAACTTTGCAATTCCCTCCTGAAATCTTTCCAATTTTCTCCCTCCTTTGAAATACTCTTTAAAAATCTACCTCTTTGACTGAAGTTTCAGTCATCCATCTGTGTATGTCCTGGCTTGGTTTGATGTTAAAATTTTGTTTGATAAAACTCCTGTTTGACATTTTGCCAAGCAGGACCTACGATCAGTGAAGAATCCAATTCGATATCAAAACCTTCCAGATGAGGGCAAGGACCCAGATGATTGTAATGCTGAAATGTGAAAAATAAGAACATAAGAACATAAGAAATAGGAGCAGGAGTAGGCCATCTAGCCCTTCGAGCCTGCCCCGCCATTCAATAAGATCATGGCTGATCTGTTGTGGCTCAGTTCCACTTTCCCGCCCTCTCCCCATAACCCTTAATCCCCTCTCTTATCAAGAACCCATCAACCCGCGTCTTAAAAATATTTAGCGAGGCAGCCTCCACCACTTCAACGGGCAGAGAATTCCAGAGATTCACCACCCTTTGAGTGAAGAAGTTCCTCCTCAACTCCGTTCTAAGCCGCCTCCCCTTTATCTTGAGGCTGTGCCCCCTAGTCCTACTGTCTTTTTTGAGCGGGAAGAGTCTCTCCACCTCTATCCTATCCATCCCATTCATCATCTTATACGTCTCAATGAGATCTCCCCTCATTCTTCTAAACTCTAACGAGTACAAGCCTAGTTTATTCAGCCTCTCCTCATAGCTCAATCCCCTCAACTCCGGTATCAGCCTAGTAAACCTCCTCTGCACTCCCTCCAGGGCCAAAATATCCTTGCGCAGGTGCGGTGCCCAAAACTGCACACAGTACTCCAGCTGCGGCCTCACCAATGCCCTATACAGCTGCAGCAAGACCTCCCTACTTTTATATTCAATCCCCCTCGCTATGAAGGCCAGCATCCCATTCGCCTTCCTGACCACCTGCTGCACCTGCAAGCTGGGTTTTTGCGACTCATGCACAAGGACCCCGAGGTCCCTCTGCACCGTCGCCTGCTGCAGTTTTTCGCCCCGTAAGTAATAGTCCTTCCTACCATTCTTCCTACCAAAGTGGACCACCTCACACTTGCCAACATTAAATTCCATTTGCCATTTCCTGGCCCATTCGCCCAGCCTATCTAGATCCTTCTGCAGACTCTCCACACCCTCCGCACAATTTGCCTTTCCCCCAATCTTGGTGTCATCAGCAAATTTCGACACCCTGCACTCGGTTCCCTCCTCCAGATCATCTATATAAATGGTAAATAGCTGAGGCCCCAGCACCGACCCCTGGGGCACCCCACTAGTCACCAACCGCCAATCCGAATAGCACCCATTGACCCCCACTCTCTGCCTCCTATTTGACAACCAATCCTCTATCCATGCTAACACCCTACCCCCAACTCCATGTCCCCTGACCTTCTGCAATAACGTCTTGTGGGGTACCTTGTCAAACGCCTTCTGAAAATCCAGAAAGACCACATCCACCGGCTCTCCTCTATCCACTGCCCTAGACACATCCTCATAGAACTCCAGTAAATTTGTCAGACACGACTTCCCTTTAATGAAACCGTGTTGCGTCCGCCCTATCAAGCAATTCCCTTCAAGATGCCTCGCAATTTCCTCCTTAATGACGGATTCTAACATTTTACCTACCACAGACGTTAAACTAACCGGCCTATAATTCCCCGCCTTTTGCCTGGCACCCTTCTTAAACAACGGCGTAACATTAGCCGTTTTCCAATCTTCCGGCACTTCCCCGGAATCCAGCGACGTCTGGAAAATAACCACCAAGGCATCCACTATAACCTCCGCCATTTCTTTCAGAACCCTCGGATGCATTCCATCCGGTCCTGGGGACTTGTCCACAATCAGCCCCTCCAGTCTGTCGAGCTGATTGATTTGATTTGATTTATTATTGTCACATGTATTAGTATACAGTGTACTGTTTCACGCTATACAGACAAAGCATACCATTCATAGAGAAGGAAAGGAGAGAGCACAGAATGTAGTGTTATAGTCAGGTGTAGAGAAAGATCAATTTAATGTGAGGTAGGTCCATTCAAAAGTCTGACAGCAGCAGGAAAGAAGCTGCTCTTGAGTCAATTGTGTGTCACTTATTCCTGATGGAAGAGAGAATGTCTGGGGGTCCTTAATTATGCTGGCTGCTTTGCTGAGGCAGCGGGAAGCGCAGCCAGAGCCAATGGACGGGAGACTGGTTTTCACGATGGACTGAGCTTCGTTCATGGCCCTTTGGAGTTTCTTGCGGTCTTGGGCAGAGCAGGAGCCAGACCAAGCTGAGATACAACCAGAAAGAATGCTTTCCATGTTGCATCTGTGGAAGTTGGTGAGAGTCGTAGTGGACATGCCAAATTTCCTTCTGAAATTTCCTGAGAAATTGAGACATGCCTCCTGAGAAAGTCGAGGCGATTAAATAAGTACTAGCAAAGTTTACTCCTTCTTGGTGCTGAATGGAGCTGGTTGTCCGATTTCTGTTAACGTGTGTGGCGTGGGTGACCAGACAGGAGGTGAGAACCCTGTCTTGTCAGCTTGGATCGGCAATGTCTCAACTTGTTGAGACTCTAAATTGGACTTGATTTGATTGAATTGGAATAAATTTTAAAAAAGCCTTCAATGATAGTTTGTTAGTAGGATGCTAAACAATCCTTACAGCAGTCTTCATTTCCAATCGGCAAGAGAATGGGAACAATCAAATTCTCAGGTCATCATGTTATATATCTCAATACTTCCAACATCAGCAGTTATGAAAGCAGGCTGAACGCAGAGAAAGGATTCAGGAGAACGGACATGGGATCAGGAGAAACAGTTTGAGAATTAGTAAAATAATACTCACTTGTTTTGGCTGGAAGTGGAATGGGAGGGAATAATGGGAAGCAAAAGTTGGTTCTGATGATTGCCCAGTAACAGTCCTTCCTGACCTGTCAAAGAGTGGGTCTCAATGAAAGGTCTCTTTTCAAATAGATTAGTAATCACTGGCTCTCCCACCTAAAATACGCCATATGATATATATGTGGAAGTGTTGGATGTTTTAATAATACTTTTAAGAAAACTTCTCACTCAGAGAGTGGGATTTTCCAGCCATGCTTGCCCAAGACAGGAAAATCCTGCCCGGGGTCAATGGATCTTTGCATGATCCGTGTCTCACCTGCTATGATTCCCTACAGGAAATTTCTGCCCAGAACCTGCCTTGGTGAAACACAGTCTACTCCTACCACCTGTCTCACACCAAGGATGCCTCTGGCCACTGCCTTTCACCCCACTATTAATCACAGTGCTCTTGGTGGTTACTGAGCTCACCCTACTGTAAAGCTGACTTGGTAAGCATGTTCACATTATTTTGGGGATCCCCTCGATCTCTCTGACCTTCGGGGCTCCATAGATCCCACTGTGAAAACCACTGTGATATGGCAAAACTATCACATAGCATGTACACGAACAAATACTAGGCGATAGTCTAGTGTTATTATCGCTAGACTATTAATCCAGAAACTCCACAAATGTTCTGGGGACCCCGGATTCAAATCCCGCCACGGCAGGTGGTGAAATTTGAATTCAGTAAAAAATATCTGGAATTAAGAATCTACTGATGACCATTGTCAGAAAAACTCATCTGGTTCAATAATGTCCTTTAGGGAAGGAGATCTGCTATCTTTACCCGGTCCAGAGCCACAGCAATGTGGTTGACTCTCAACTGCCCTCTGAAATGGCCAAACAAGCCACTCAGTTCAAGGGCAACTAGGGATGGGCAATAAATCCTGGCCAGCCAGCGAAACCCATATCCCACGATGAATAAAAAAAGATGTGAATGTTAATCAAATCCATATACACACAGAAGCATGAATATTAATCAAGTTTAAATACACTGCAGGTTATAATTTGGCATAATAATACGATCGATAACATAAACAATAAATGCTATCATGACCAACTGTTTGCTTGATTATTTAGTGTACAATTGTATGTGTTTAGGAGACAGTTGCCACATGATCAGAATTAGAGAAAGGAAGTAATAGGCAGTCCGTTTTGACAAATGTGTGATCGTCTTGCTGGTGCATCATTTATCATCTTTTTTGTCACTTTCCCATTTACATCGAGAGCCCATTTTCATTTGCATTTAGGTTCAATCCCCAGCCACTTGGGCCAATATAAAAGGTCGAAGGATTTATGACCTGCAGGGAACCTGTCTGCGGAGACGCACTTGATGGATGTGGCATCAACGTATCTGTCAGCCTGACAGTGGAGGAGCTAGGAGATAAGCCGGCCGGAATCAGGGGCACATTACTCGAGTACTGGATCAGAAACTCCACGGTATATTTTGACCACGGACCCCAACATTTTATTTGGTTTTGGCATCAGAGTGCTTTGCTCCATGTGTGATTGTATTGACCCATTCAAAAGCTTTTATTAAAACAAATTCTATTTAACAACAGAGTTCAGTTTTGCCTAGTATATGGGTGGCACGGTGGCACAGTGGTTAGCACTGCTGTGCCAGGGATCCGGGTTCATTTCCTGACTTGGGTCACTGTCTGTGTGGAGTTTGCACATTCTCCCCGTGGGTTTCCTCCAAGTGCCCTGGTTTCCTCCCACAGTCTAAAAGGCGTGCTGGTTAGGAGCATTGATCTGAACAGGCACCGGAGTGTGGCGACTAGGGGATTTTCATGGTAACTTCATTGCAGAGTCAATGTAAGCCTTACTTGTGACTAATAAATAAACTTTTACTATAAACAAAAGGAATTAGCATTACTTTTACCAATTGAAATACAAAAACCTGACAAGATCTAGTTCTTAATTAAATAAAAGCAAAATACTGCAGGTGTTGGAATCGCAAACAAAAACAGGAAATGCTGGAAAATCTCAGCAGGTCTGACAGCATGTGTGGATAGAGAATAGAGCCAATGTTTTGAGTCTGGATGACCCTTCATCAGACTTCTGACAAAGGGTCATCAGGACTCGAAACGTTGACTCTATTCTCTCCCCACAGATGCTGTCAGACCTGCTGAGAGGTTCCAGCATTTTCTGTTTTTGTTCTAATTCTTAATTGCTGGCTATCAAAGGGAAATCTGCTGTGGGTGGTTGGCTTCACTAGAGTCTCCCTGGTGTTTTATAAAGCTATTCTGGTGTCTGTGTAGTGCCTCAACAGAACTGCAGCATTCAACAAAAGGACTAATTTCCAGTATCACGTGAGTGTTAATCTTTGCTGTGTCAAACCTGTAGCAAGGGTTTTATTTTTGGGATTTGTTTATTGGAATGGAGTTTAGTTGTTAAGGTTTAAACAATACCATGATTGTTTTGTCTTATTTGTAATTGGTAAAAAATTATCGTCAATTTTCTTTCTATACATGTTAACTGTATTCTTAAATAAACTTTGTTTGATAAAAGCTCCCTAGTGGGTCAGTTGAATCTTACCCAAAGTGAAATATCTAATGGTCACCCTAGCCAAATTCAAAGTGCAAAACTTATGATCCAGGCGAACTTCATAGAACATTTTGGAGTTTCTAACCGGAATTATAACAAAGGGAACGCAGTACTGGTGGTGTGCATTGGGTGTGGAAGACCTATATTGTGCTGGTAGACTGTGTCCCCACTATTACTGACTGCCCCATAGTCATTTGACACTCCAACAAGCATTATTGTCTACAGACCGGACTTCTGCCCCTCACCCAGGAGGAAGCTCTGCCTCAGACCCCTGGCGGCCAATCAGATTGGCCAGCAGCTCTTTAGTCCCTGCAGCGCCAGAAGCTGCAGTGGACAGGACTGGAATTGCAAGCAGTCCTCGGAACCTTAGTCCTGGAGTATTGTGTGCAGTTTTGGTCTCCTTATCTAAGAAAATACATACTTGCCACAGAGGGAGTTCACCAAACTAATACTTGGGATGGCAGGATTATTGTATGAAGAGTTATTGGGCTGACTGGAGTTACATTCACTGGAATTTTGAGGAATAAGAGACAATCTAATTGAAACGTATTAAGTTCTGGCAGGGCTTTGGAGAGAAGGCAGGAGAATGACACTAAGTGAACTGTTTATTCGGAGAGCCAATGCAGACATGATGGGGCCAATGTTCTGCTTCAATGTCAGAGTGATTCAGTGATTCTGAACATTGGACTAAATGATTTTTCAATATTTACCACAGTAGAAATAAAATGTCAACCAAGACTTCTTTGGTGGCATATTTCATAATCTTTAGCATCTAGAAAGACATGGGCCGCAAATGCATTCGAACACCACGTCCCCTTCAAGCCATTCACGATCCTGAATTGGAACTATCTCGCCGTTCCTCCACTGCCTCTGGGTCAAAACCCTGGAACTCCTTCCCTAACAGCCCTGCGGATATACCTACACCGCAAGGACTGCAGAGGGTCCAAGACTGCAGCTCTCTGCTACCTTCTCAAGGGCAATTAGAGATGGGCAATAAATGCTGGCCCAGCCAGCGACAGTCATGTCCAGGGAATGAATAATATGGAAAGTTTTGCTGCTGGAGTTTGCAGCTAATGGGAATGCAAATATCGAGACCCACAAAATCTGTGGGAAACAGGTCTTCCTCTCACTGCAATAAAATCACAGGTTTTGTAAAGAGATAAGCTTAGCATTGGTTTGCAATCATGGCGCTTTCTCTCTCGCTATAGAACCGAAGATCGCGGCAGAGTTTACTGGTGATTGGATTCTCCCCCTCCACCCCCAACTCGTAAAACCAACTTGGTCAGTGGGAGCTGTAATCCCCTGCAGAACTGACACCGGATCTCCAACGCTGTGGAGTGACTTGTACTGCGGAGAATTCTGCAATCCGCTACAACAACCCCCTCAGAAACACAGGGTAAATTTGGAGTTTTGTTCGACGTTGCACTCCATTTAGTTGAAGGTTTTGATGTGCGTCTGCCGGCTTGAGTCACCGTTCTGACTGAAGCAGATCAAAGGAGTTCAAAGGCAGTGAACTGGAATGCTTATTGATTGCTGCTTCAGACCTTATTTGTTGTATTCAGTGGGTGCCGAGTGCATCCAAGGGCATTTCTTTGTGCTCGATTCCAGTCAGGCCTCGTCGTTTTAGCTCGCCTCTCCCCCCCACCCCCACCACCACCCCCTCCTCCTCTCTCAAGTGCTGTAATCGGAAGTCTGGGATGAGACGCTACACCTGCAGTTATTCACTGAAGAATTTTCCTTGTAAAAGAAAAATGACTGACTGTCAACATTGTTCAAGCGCTGTCACTCTGCAAGGGTTTGGGGGGGGGGTGGGGGGAAATACATAGATCAATCAGCCCTTCGCTGCCCAGGGCTTGGCTCCAGCTTCCTTTGTATGAGGAGGTGAAGGTGGGAGGAAGGGGGGAAGGAAGGAGGGGGGACGGTGGGGAGGTGGGGGGGGGGGTTCACCTCTCATAGTGCCAGTAAGAGAGAACGACCTATTCGAACTATTTTTGTGTTCGTTCTCTGATAAATTGCTGAGGTGTGAAGCTCATGCAGTGTTGGGTGGAGGCAGGGGGCGGGAGCAGTGGTAACATCACCATTCTAGTAGAATCGTAGAAGCCCTACAGTACAGAAAGAGGCCGTTCGGCCCATCGAGTCTGCACCGACCACAATCCCACCCAGGCCCTACCCCCCCTATCCCGACGTATTTACTCACTAATCCTTCTAACCTACGCATCTCAGGACACTAAGGGCAATTTTTAGCATGGCCAATCAACCTAACCCGCACATCTTTGGACTATGGGAGGAAACCAGAGTGCGCAGAGGAAACCCACGCGGATATGGGGAGAATGTGCAAATTTCACACAGACAATGACCCTTGGAATTGAGCCTAAGTAGTCTGGAGACCCAGACTCATGGCTTTAGGGACAGGGGTTCAAATTTCACCTTGGAGTTCGTAAAGTTTAAATTTAATTGATTTTTAAAAATCTAGCAATTGTAAGATAAGTCTCTGTAATGGCAGCCATGGACTGTAACGAAAATATCATTGATTGCCATAAAAACCCATTGGTTCACTGATATTCAGAGAAGAAAACCTGATGTCCATACCGATCTAGCCTACATGTAACTCCAGACCAACTGCAAAATGTCTGACCCTTAACTGTTTTCAAGAGATGATGACAATGGATGGTATGTAGCACAGTGGTTAGCACTGCTGCCTCACAGTTCCAAATTCGATTCCTGGTTTGGGTCACTATGTGTGTGGAGTTTGCACATTCTCCCCATGCCTCCATGGGTTTCCTCCGGGTGCTCCGGTTTCCTCCCACAGTCCAAAGATGTGTGGGTTAGGTGGGTTGGCCATAATAAATTGCTCCTTAGTGTCAGGGGGATTAGCTAGGGTAAATGTGTGGGGTCATGGGGATAGGGCCTGGGTGGGATTGTAGTTTGTGCAAATTTGATGGGATGAATGGCCTCCTTCTGCACTGTAGGATTCTATGATCTATAAATGTTGCTGCTGCCAGATTGGGTAGAGAGGGACACATTATTTCTGTTGTTTGGGAGTCTAAGACTAGGGGGCATTGTATATAAATAGAATCAAACATTTCAGGGGTAAAATGAGTAAACCTTTTAACACAAAGAGTAGTCGAAGTTTAGAACTCTCTTCCACAAAAGACAACTAGTGCTAGACTTGATTTGATTTATTATTGTCACATGTATCAACAGACAGTGAAAAGTGTTGTCTCTTGCACGCTATACAGACAAAGCATACCGTTCATAGAGAAGGAAATGAGAGACTGCAAAATGTAGTGATACAGTCACAGCTAGGGTGTAGAGAAAGATCAACTTAATCTGAGGTAGGTCCATTCAAAAGTCTGACAGCATCAGGGAAGAAGCTGCTCTTGAGTCGGTCGGTACGTGACCTCAGACTTTGGTATCTTTTTCCTGATGGAAGAAGGTGGAAGAGAGAATGTCTGGGGTGTGTGGGGTCCTTAATTATTCTGGCAGAGGCAGCGGGAAGTGTAGACAGAGTCAGTGGATGGGAGGCTGGTTTGTGTGATGGATTGGGCTACAATCATGATCTTTTGTAGTTTCTTGTGGTCTTGGGCAGAGCAGGAGCCAAACTAAGCTGTGATACAACCAGAAAGAATGCTTTCTATGGGGCGTCTGTAAAGGTTGTGAGAGTCATAGCTAACATGTCAAATTCCTTTGGCCTTCGGAGAAAGTAGAGGCATTGGTGGGCTTTCTTAACTATAGTGACGGTGTGGAGGAACCAGGACAGGTTGTTGATGATCTGGACACCTAAAAACTTGAAGGTCTCGACACTTTCCACTTCATCCCCATTGATGTAGACAGGGGCATGTTCTCCTTTACGCTTCCTGAAATCGATGACAATCTCCTTTGTTTTGTTGATATAGAGGAAGAGATTATTTTTGCCATACTTAAATTCTTCTGCAAATGTTTTATTTTCTTCTAATCTTAAGTTTGTCTGCAGATTTGACAATTTACTGTTGGTTTTGCTACCTAGCCTTTATATGTAGTTTAGAGGCACACAGTAAGAAGTCTCACAACACCAAAGCACCTGATGAAGGAGCGGCGCTCTGAAAGCTCATGATTCCAAATGAACCTGTTGGACTTTAACCTGGTGTTGTGAGACTTCTTACTCGCCCACCCCAGGCCAACACCGGCACCTCCACATCATAGATTTGAAACAACAAGTGTCCGAATACTGTCCTGTTCTGTTCAATGCTGATCCCGGATTGGTTCAGTAGGCTTCCCAATCACCCTCTTAACTAACTTTTACCCTAATCACATCCCACCCTCAACAGATACTGCCTTTTGTTTAGTTTGAATTTTTTAAAAATGGAATTCACGATGAGATATTGGTGTATCTTTGAGAAAGGTTTTCTTTTAAGAAACATGATTGTTGCAGCTTTCGTAGCTCCAGTGATATCATTGTTGCCAGCTTGACTGGAACTGTCCTTTTATTGCTACGTGAGAGGCTTAAATGTGATTGATTATGTTTCCTCTGGGATTAGTTTTATGATCCTGCATTGTTAGGAGGACAATCGTGTATTTTTGGACAGTTTTTTTCAGTTTCAGTTTGGAGCTGCAGGTTTGAGTTTGAGTTTTAGAAGGGGCAGCAAGCTAAAAAGAAGTGTTTTCCCTCTCTCCCTTTCTTTCCTTTGGAAATTCTCTTGTTTTCCTGAAGGGAATCCGCTATTGTTCAGGACTGGACCACAGTCTCTCTGGTGCTTTGGGGAAGCTTCTTTGTTGTCAAACTGTTCTGAGTGAATCAAGTTCGAGTGAATCAATTCTTTAACCAAAGGACTTAATTTCCATTATCATGTGAGCAGTAGACTGTGCTGAGTGAAAAGAATCTTTTGTCATTGCATTTGTTTGATTGGAATATTGTAGATATTTTTGTGAAGGATTATTCATTATAATGGCTGTTTTGTTTTTGTAATTGATAAAAGTTCTTGCTAATTTCCTTCCTATACATGTTAACTCTATTCTTAAATAAATGTTGTATGATAAAAGCTCCCTAGTGGGTCATTTTAATCATACCTGAAGTGAAACATATTGGGCAGAATTCTCCAGCCACACTGGTCTAAAAGCCAAAAATACCCACCCGACTGTCAATGGGGTTTCACTTTGCCTGCTAAAATTCCAGTGGCGGGTGAGATCCAGCCATCATACTCATCCTATGCAAATTCAAGATGCAAGACTTATGATTCAGGTGGACTGCATAAAACACTTTGGAGTTTCTGGCCTAAACCATAACAACCTCCTCAAGTAGTTCCCCAGTTCCTTTTTGAATCTGTATCCATCGCTTTACCGTCTGAATTGCTCTGTTGGTGAAAGATGTTTCTTTAATCCTGCGTAGCGGGTATAGAAGCAGAGGGAAAGGTAAAGTTCCTAGGTGACTATAGGCTGTGATTTAACCTGAGGATCACCTCAGGTGAGGGGCAAGGTTGAGAAGGCAGGAAGAAGGTTCATAACCTCAGCCGCTCCGGGAATTGAACCCACGCTGTTTGGCATCGCTCTGCATCACTAAACCAGCCGTCCAGCCAACTGAGCTAAACCGACCCACTGAAGGGGAGGACCTGGTGAGAAGGTAGGGAATGATGTTAGATTGGGAATCATGAGTATTTGAGTCAAACCAATTATAAAAAAATGGGCTTGAACTTTGGCCTCCCTCATGGTTTGAATAATGGGAGAATCAAAAACAATTTTAAAATCTGTCACCAAACAAAAATGGGAAATATTTCATATGTTGAAAGGATCTGGACGAGACTGGAGCATAAACAACAGGATTGGCGTCAGCTTACAGGACCCGGCATGTGATCAATTAGTGCACTCTGCAATCTCCCAGGGTACTAAATAGCCTCTTCCTGCCACACCCCCACCCCCAGATTGGCATTGTATCAGTCTATCTCCTTCAGTCTTACCTGTGGGGCTCAGTCATAATGACACCCGCGATGAAAAGCATAGAATCCGTGCTAATTATTGATGGCTACCAGCTTGTTTTTTTTGTGTGGGGATGACTGCTGGAATTCCAGAAAGCGCTGAACTAAGAGAGAGCCATTGTGAACGTTCCCTGTCTGTGTGAATGTGACTGGAATACATCAATCACCCAAGGAAGGTGGTATCTCAGTCTAATGAATATTTTAGCGCAGTGGCTCAGACCTTCACAGAACATTTGACCCGCTGCCGGGAATTACTTTTCTTAAACCACCCAAATTTCACTTTCATCTGCCCTTTGTATAAAGCAGGTGCCACCAGGTTTAGTAAGAACAGCAATGCTTCCTTAATAATGATATTCAAAGACCTGAGTGCAGGTTCTATGGTTCATTAAAGCAAGGAAGAAAATCTTGCATTTAAATAGCATCTTCTGTAGCTGTGGGACGCCCAAAAGCACTTTGCAGCTGAAGTGTAGTCACTGCTGGAATGTAGGAAACAAGATCACTCAGTATCTTACACTCAGCAATGAGACAATGATAATCTGTTGTGGATTGAGGAAGTGGGAGCCTTACACTTTGTGGGACCCCACGCTCCCAAAAATGTCACGCCTCACCCCCAATGATGTAATTCTACTCCATCCCCTTTCCCCCCACCCCAGGATGTTTGCATGTCAAAGGCTAAATCATTATTGGCCTTACTTTAGCCAATGTTGACCCATTGTGTGAACAAATTAAAGTTTTTTTTTAAAGTTTATTTATCAGTTACAAGTAGGCTTACATTAACACTGCAGTGAAGTTACTGTGAAAATCTCCTAGTCGCCACACTCTGCTACATTGAGGGAGAATTTAGCATAGCCAATGCACCTAACCAGCATATCTTTCAGATGGTGGCAGGAAACCAGAGCACCTGGAGGAAACCCGTGCAGACACGGGGAGAACGTGCAGGCTCCACATAGAGGGCGACCCAAGCCAGGAATCAAACCCGGGTACCTGGTGCTGTGAGGCAGCAGTGCTAACCACTGTGACACCGCGTCACTCACATGTAAGCCTGACCGGGTAAGGACAGCAGATTTCCTTCCCTATAGGGCATTAGCGAACCAAATGGGTTTTTCTAACAATTGGCAGTGGTTTCATGGTCATCAGTAGATTCTTAATTTCATTTTTTTTTAATTAATCCAAATTCTAATATTTGCTGAGGCAGGATTTGAACCTTGGAAGGTTGTAAGGGGTCCCTGATTATGCTGCTTTTCAGAGGCATTAGGAAGTTTAGACAGAGTCAATGGATGGGAGGCTGGTTTGAGTGATGGATTGGGCTACGTTCACAACCCTTTGTTGTTTTTGCAATTTTGGTCAGAGCAGGAGCCATACCAAGCTGTGATATATCCGGAAAGAATGCTTTCTGTGGTGCATCTGTAAAAATTAGTGAGAATCGTAGTAGACTTGCCAAATCTCCTTAGCCTCCTAAGAAGGTAGAGGCATTTGTGGGCTTTCTTAATTATAGCATCAGCGCGGTGGGACAGGACAGGTTGTTGATGATCTGGACGCCCAGAAACTTGAAGCTCTCGACCATTTCCACTTCATCACCATTGAGGTAGAGAGGGGCATGTCCTCATTAAACTTCTCAAAGTGCCATGCTAAATTGCCCCTTAGTGTCAGGGTTGTGTGGGTTGGGTGGATTAGTCATGATAACAGCATGGGGATACGGGGATAGGGCGAGGTTGTGGGCCTGGGTAATATGATCTGTCGGAGAGTTGATGCAAACTCGATGGGCTGAATGCCCTCCTTCTGTGCTGCAGGGATTCTATGATTTTCTCCCCTGATGCTGGTATTCAAGTGGAAGGGTCACCACAGGAGGAAGCCCAAACAAGATCCGTCATGTTTGTTTGTTGCCTTTTAATGGAGGTTCCCTGTATTGCTCAGTGCTCGATTAAGGGACCTGTCACCGGGAAGGGGAGATCCGCTGAGAGCTACACCTCTCCCCTGCTGGAAGCCTTCCCTCCCTCCATCCCCTCTACCAGAAAACACACCGCTGGGTGGGGCTGGAAAATCCTACCCGTTAACTTGGTTTCCCAGGAGCCATTGAGCATTTTCCAGCATTTTCCAATTCTATCCTTGATAAACTCAATTTGCTATTTTCCACTAAAGAAATCAAATAACCAATAATTTCAATTAAACAGTGCAAATTGGACAAGTTGGCAATCGAGGGACAAGTACATTGCAAGTGCGAGATCATTTATATCAAATAATGCTGAATTAAGAACAGCAGCCAGTGCGATACATGCCGGACTAGAGGAATGGTTTCCAAATCCTTGTGTAAGGGAAATCCCTGTAAATAGTATCACACTTCTGGGACTTTCGTTTTAACTTGCTAAGGAATGTACTGTTAGAAATTGGATAAACAGCTGCTGAAAGATGGAACAGGAGACTGAGCGATTATCCTGTCTTTGGTTTGCAGAAACAACAGTTGCGCAAATTCGGCAAAACAAAGCAACCTTCATCGCGATCGTATGGATATGAACACAACTGAACTAATGCCCACTATCAGAAAATAATTAACCCCCACTGAGTCACGGCTGACACTAACTGGCAAAGGGAAACAGAGCTGTTATCATACAAAACATCTTCTCTTAGAGCATATTGGCAGAAAAAACACAGCGGACAATCACTGGAAAATTCTGGGTTTCCTCCGGACGCTCCGGTTTCCTCCCACAGTCCGAAAGATTTGCTGATTAGGTGCACTGGCCTTGCTAAATTCTCTCTCAGTGTACCCAAACAGGCGCCTGATTGTGGCGACTAGGGGATCGTCACAGTAACTTCATTACAGAGTTAATATAAGCCTACATGTGACACTAACAAATAAACTTAAATCTTCCTGCCCGAGATGGGGGAAAACGTTTCATGTCACTTTCCCACCTCTCAACTGTGAGCTCTGACCATGCGTGTGGGCTGATTATTATGTTTTATGTTAAGCTCTAACCGTGAAATCCCAAAAGCGTTCTGATATATTACACACGACGGAGTGAATTCTTTCTCCGATTCATGTGCAGAACATAACACTCTCCTGGTGTCGTCATCCTCCATTGAAAACTCAGGCTGAGTTCCGGATTTATAAAGTTCACATTAACTTCCCTCATCGCAGCCACTTACACCTTCTGAAAGGATTACACACCAGTTATATTCTATGATCAGAAGTGTTAATGAATACTTCACCGGCACACTCTGTAATTTCCTCACACCTCCTTCGCAAGCACAGCGAGTAACATGTGCCCAGAGAGCTGACAATTCGGCAAAGGGTTTTCCAGATAAGGATTCGCGTGCGGCCCGGGAGGATTCTTGCCTTTTGCTTTCCATCTGCTACCTCGCCTGGTGCCCCGCTCCGAGTGCTCCTTCCTTGACATGTTGAGCAGGGGCAGTGAGAATCAGCACTCTCTCCATCCGTGGAGATTGGGATCGGGGTGAGTTCGATGATCAGCTGCGGTCAGAATGAATGGTGGAGTAGGCTCGAAGGGCCGAGTGGCCTTTTAGTTTCTACACTTCTAACTTTCTATGGACCCGATTCTGCTCTCATCCACATTCCACCCAAGTTGCTTTCTCTAGCACGGGACACTGACTGCAATGGGACATGCATAGCCCCAGCCTTCCAGCTAATCTTGTCATTTTCTTTGTTCTTTTAGGATGGGAAAAGAGGGATACGGTTCTCGGAAGGTTTTAGTTCAGTCAGGCAGCATGGTCAGTGCAGGCTTAGAAGGCCGAAGGGCCTGTTCCGGTGCTGTAATTTTCACTGTTCTTTGTTCTTGTTCTAACCCAAGTCCAGGGATGCTGAGGGAGACCGCTGAGGGCAACACAGTGGCACAGTGGTTAGCACATCTGCCTCAGAGCACCAGGGACCCAGGTTCAATTCCTGGCTTGGGTCACTGTCTGTGTGGAATCTGCACATTCTCCCCGTGTCTGTGTGGGTTTCCTCCAGGTGCTCCGGTTTCCTCCCACAGTCCAACGATGTGCGGGTTAGGTTGATTGGCCATGCAAAAACACCCCTTAGTGCCCCGGGATGCGTAGGTTAGAGGGATGAGTGGGGTAAATATGTGGGATTATGGGGATAAGGGCCAGGTGGGATTGTTGTCAGTGCAGACTCGATGGGCCGAATGGCCTCCTTCTGCACTGTAGGGATGCTATGATTTGGGGGTGGTGTTTTCTAGTCAAGATCAACAAAATCCAGCGGCTGGACGGATCACACGGGGGACATTCTGAAACAGGAGTAACAGCATTTCAACAATGATTCTGTGAGGGTGGGTTGCATTTGAGACTTCCTCAGACATGAAAGAAAGTAAGTTGGCTCTGTCTTCACTCAAGCAGCACTTTACATTTGTGTTTCAGATCTCCAAGATTTTTACTCTCCCTTTTATCCTCGCTGTCTAATATACACCATGTGCATAAAGTTGCAAACCAAAGCCCAGTCTAAAGAGTCTGAACGTGGCGAGTGTGAATCAGAAGTTGATAAAAATTTCATCAATTCTTCTGTCGAAGGAACGTTTGGGTGGAACACAGATCAAAGAATCGGAAGCTTAAACGCTGTAAATGGGCCTCAGCCGCTGTAGAGAGTTTAACAAAACTGTCGTCACTGGGATTGACAGCGATGAATTTGTTGCTGCTATTTTTTTGTCACCCAGGCTGAATCCTCCTCAAGGACTCGATGTTGTGGTTAGTACTGAAGGCAGCAACAGAGACAAAACACACTCCAGACGGTTCCTTGCTTTAATCTTACTCTCCGCGATTACATCTTCCAGCGTCGCAGTCTCCCTCAAGATGAAAGAGAAAATGAAGTGCTGGATTATTAAGTGGTGGCGGGGACGGGGGGGGGCGCTCACAAACAGAAATCTGCCGTCAATCCCAAGGTGACATTGTGCATGGCACCTCTCCTCTTGGCATTCTCTCTTTTTGTTTTGTATAGACTTGTGGATCCCAGACTCACCCAATCCGTTTGCTACTGACCTCAATTGAGCCACAAGGGAGTCATGTGATGCTGCAGTTAAGAAAGCCCACTAACGCCTCCACTTTCGCAGGAGACTAAGGAAATTCAGCATGTTCGCCACAGCTCTCACCAATTTTTACAGATGCACCTTAGGAAGCATCCTTTCCCGAGATATCACAGCTTGGTATGGCTCCTGCTCTGACCAAGATCAGTCACCAGCGGAGTGCCTCAAGGATCTGTTCTGGGACCCTTGTTGTTTGTCATTTTCATAAATGACCTGGATGAGGAAGTGGAGGGATGGGTAAGTAAGTTCGCTGATGACACGAAGGTCGGTGGTGTTGTGGATGATCTGGAAGGATGGCAAAAGTTGCAGCAGGACATAGATAGGATGCAGGACTGGGCGGAGAAGTGGCAGATGGACTTCAACGCGGATAAATGTGTTGTCGTCCATTTTGGCAGAACCAACGGGATGAACGAGTACACTATTAAGGGCAGAAGTCTGAGTAGTGTTGAGGAGCAGAAGGATCTTGGGGTCCGGGTCCACAGGACTCTTAAATTGGCCTCGCAGGTGGAGGAGGTGGTCAAGAAGGCGTATGGTGTACTGGCCTTCATTAATCGAGGGATTGAGTTTAGGAGTCGGGAGGTAATGCTGGAACTTTATAAGACCCTTGTCAGGCCTCATTTGGAGTATTGTGCGCAGTTCTGGTCGCCTCACTATAGGAAAGATGTAGAAGCTATTGAAAGGGTGCAGAGGAGATTTACAAGGATGTTGCCTGGACTGGGAGGCATGCCTTATGAAGTTAGGTTGAGGGAGCTGGGACTCTTTTCCCTGGAGAGACGAAGGTTGAGAGGCGACCTGATAGAAGTTTACAAAATGTTGAGAGGAATAGATAGGGTGGACTCTCAGAGGCTATTTCCCCGGTTTGAAATGGTCGCTACGAGAGGACACAGATTTAAGGTGCGGGGAGGGAGGTTCAGAAGTGATGTTAGGGGTAAGTTTTTCACTCAGAGGGTGGTGAGTGAATGGAATCGGCTGCCGTCAGTGGTGGTGGAGGCGAACTCGCTGGGGTCTTTTAAAAGACTTCTGGATGAGTATATGGGGTTTAATGAGATTGAGGGTTATAGATAGGTCTGTAGGTTGGTAGGTGATGTGGTCGGCGCAACTTGTGGGCCGAAGGGCCTGTTTGTGCTGTAGTGTTCTATGTTCTATGTTCTATGTTCTAAGATTGTGAAAAACGACAAAGGGTTGTGAGCGTAGCCCAGTCTACCACGCAAACCAGTCGCCCACCCACTGACTCTGTCTACACTACCTGCTGCCTCGGCAAAGCAGTCAGCGTAATCAAAAAATATTCCTCAGTAACCACTGCATTAGTGGAGTGAAACAATTAGTCACAGTGGGCGGAATTCCCGGATGTTCTCTCTTCCACCTTCTTCCGTCGGGAAAAAGATACAAAACTCTGAGGTCACGTACCAATCGATAAGAACAGCTTCTTCCCTGTTGCCATCGGACTTTTGAACAGACCTACCTTACATTAAGCTGATCTTTCTCTACACCCCAGCTATGATTGTAACACTACATTCTGCATTCTCTCCTTTCCTTCTCTATGTACGGTATGCTTTGTCTGTGTAACGTGCAAGAAACAATACTTTTCACTGTATTCTAATACATGTGACAATAATAAATCAAATCATGTGTAAGGGATTTTTTTCCCTCAGGGAGGATAAGAATATTAGTAGCAAGCCATCTCACATCCTTGTGTGATTTGTTAAAGACTTACAACAGAAAAGGGACAAGTGAAGTCTCCACTTTAAACATCCTTGAGCACTTTGACATTGAGGGTGTGTTATCAGCCGGAGGCTAGCATGTGGCTTCAACAATGACTAGGAACCAAGTCTTGTAAAACCTTAGCATGAAGACTGAAGACATTGTGACCAAACCCTTCCTTCTTATTAGTCATCTGGCAAAGACAGATAGTAACATACAGTAACCAGAACAGTTGAGGAATGCTGAGAACATTGCTGAATTTCTATACGCCTGCATCCTCTATACCAATATGGTTTCAGATTCTTTTAGGTTCTTTCACAGGACTTGGACATCTCTGGCTAGGCCAACAGTTATCAACCATCTATAATTATCCTTAAGAAGGTGATGGTGAGCCGCCTTCTTGAACTCCATGTGGTGTAGGTACACCCACAGTGCTGTTAGGGAGGGAGTTCCAGGATTTTGACCCAGCGACAGTGCAGAAACACTGATATATTTCCAAATCAGGATGGTACATGTCTTGGAGGGGAACTTGCAGATGGCGATGTTCCCATGTATATGCTACCCTTGTCCTTCTGGGTGGTAGAGATTATGTGTATTGGAAGGTGCTGCCAAAGGAGACTCGAGGAGTTCCTGAAGTGTATCTTGCTGCCACTGTGCATTGGTAGTGGTACCCCCCTCTACTACTACCTCTGGCAGCTTGTTACAGACACTCACCACCCTGTGTGAAAAAATTGCCCCTCTGGACACTTTTGTAACTCTCACCTTAAACCTATCCCCTCTAGTTTTAGACTCCTCTACCCTTGGGAAACCAGCTACCTTATCAATGTCCCTCATTATTTTAAAGACCTCTATTAGATCACCTCCTTTGCTCTGGGGAAAAAAAGTCCCAGTCTAATGTTACCTTGAAACATTATCCTTAAATTGGCAGAAAAGAAACAGGGAATATGTTTGAAAGTAGGAATTCTGGACCTGTTTGAACAGTAATCCGGAGTTAAGCATCTTGTATCTTGTTCATTGTCAAACATTCACTTTGAATTTAGATGTAATGATAAACTTTACAGCTGAAGTGGGATGATTTAATGGTGCTCTTGTAATGCACACTTCCAAAATCAACAGGATAATGTCTTATACACAGCGAACATCAACAACTGCATTAAACCTTCAGCATATAATTGAAACTGAGTAAGGGCAGTATAAAGAAGGTCAATTAGACGCAGTGTTAATCAATCTTACACCGGCAAAACGGCAGATCATGCCATGTTGTCGACCAGAACATCTTAAAAAGATTATGAATAATGTGTTTTGCAGGCATTTTCAATCAGAGTATGCAAATAACTTAGCACTTCCAAGATCAAAAGGGCTTGCTGCAGCAAAGGTATTCTAGATTGGTTTTGAAACAGTTTGGGATCAAAAGAACGTTGTTTAAAGCTTAAGAGAGAAGGCTAGGTGTGTGCCTGTGTGTTTGTGCATGTGTGTGTGTGCACGAGCCTGTGTGTGCATGCATGCTCATGTGTGCATATGCCTGTGTGTGCACATTTGTGCATGTGTTGTGTGCATGTGCGTGTGTGTCATGCATGTGCATGTGTGCATGCATCTTGTGTGCACACATGCACATGTGTGCATGCGTCTTGTGTGCACACATATGCGTGTCTGTGTAACGTAACATTTCTACGTGTCCTTTTAGTTTCCCACAGATATGACTGTGTCAATTTAACTCATAAATTTGAATTTGATAAAAAAAAACACCTGGAATTAAAGGTGACACACAACTACTGTTGATTATTGTGAAAATCCATCTGGTTCACTGATGTCCTTTAGGGAAGGAAATCTGCCACTTTACCTGGTCTGGCCTACATTCGACTTCAGATTAAGCAGCAATGTGGTTGACTGTCAAGTGCCTTCAGGGGTGGACAATAAATGCTGGCCCAGCCAGCGACACTCACATCCCACGAACAAATCAAACTTTTTTTTTAAAAGTCGACTTTCTGAAAAAAACATTTTTAGCCGAGAGGTTGGTGATTGACGTATACCAGGGGGATGTTTTTGAAGGGATGAATACAATCTTCCCCCCATCAGATCGCTACCTAATTGAGTAGGTCAGTGCATCAGATGATGTAGAGGTGCCAGAGAATGCTCACCACAACCCTGCCCCCCCAAAACTAGTGCAAAAGGAGCCAAGGAGTATTGTAATTATTCTATGAAGACCTTTGAATGAGTGGGTTTGCATCAGCGAAAGTTTGACTTCAATGGCAGTGGTGAGTATGAGGAGTTTGGATTCTTTGGCCAAAGATCAGGGGTCAACTTATACACAATGGGGTGTGGGGGGCGATTCTCCCAGCCTGGTCTTGAGCAATGCAGGGGCCAGGAGACATCAGCAGAGGTTACTTAGCAGCTTCCCCACTGGCTGCCATGTATCTTCAGCCACGAGACATCAGACATGGGCGCAGAGCTGAATAAATTATTTAAATGGAGTATTTACATCTCATTACTGAGGACTCCTAGGGTCTCCCCCCATCCCCGCTATGAGTGTTTCACTCCAGCGGAGCTTACACCAGCTCCCCAGTAGCAGGGCTGCATGGGGGGTGGTGGAGTGGGTCATGGCTGCCAGTGGGTGGGGTGGGGCTGGGGGGGAGATGGAGGGAGCTGGTGGGGGGGAGGTGGGGGTCGACAGCACTGACCCGGAAACATCCAGAAGTGGTGGGAGAGGTTGCATGGTCAGCGATGCGCAGTTGCAGAGCTGACCAGCGATCGGGAGGCCAGCAGTGGAGGGCTATTGCGCACATGCCAATCTCGGCGCATGCGCAGTGGCCCACTCAGTGCTATGCTGCCGGCTTCTCCTGTGGGAACAAACCCTGCTCACTGATTTTCAGAGTGATTCACGCCAGGGCTCTCTGTGATGTATAGAGTGTGGGAGATTCATTTAGAAAATCCTGCTGAAAAAAAACAGCAGGATTTACTCCAGATTTTACATGAATTTGACACTTGGGATTCTTTTGGGAGAATTCTGGCCAACATCAGCTGTTATTCGAGCATATACGGTTGTTAAGTTAGCCACTTTCCTTTTATGGAAAAGTGCTGCTTCTATTCAGTTTTAAAACTGCAACGAAGCTGAAACCATGAATGCATGATAAGCTAAATCCTTATGGTAAGTAATGTTTGGAGTTTGATAATATTAAAATCTGGTGCCTTCAGATACAGCAGAATAAAGTCAAGGAGGGAATTATCCCATTGTCGTCCGTTCATTACACCTCAGCACAATTTAACCGTTGGCATATTAGCAAATCCTTTGAGTTGAAGAATTATCTGGAATTGGAAACAAAATGTCAACAAATTTTGCTGAATGTTTGTGAATATTCGAAGCTTGGGATCCACTCACATGCAAGTTCGGGAATCTTCCAGAAGGTAAAAGAGAAAATGCTGGAAAAACTCAGCAGGTCTGGCAGCATCTGTAAGGAGAGGAAAGAGCTGACGTTCCAATTCCAGATGGAATTCTGGACCTGTGGAGGACGAGGTGGTAGAATTCCGGTGAATATTTCTCTTGTAAATGGCTGTTCTATGGTCGCTCCCATTAACACAGGTGTCATAGAAACCCTACAGTGGAGAAGGAGGCCATTCAGCCCATCAAATCTGCACTATCAACAATCCCACTCAGGCCCTGTCTCTACTACCCCACATGTTTACCCTGCTAATCCCTCTAATCTATGCATCCCAGGACACTAAGGGTCAATTTCACCTGGTCAATCAGCCTAACCAGCACATTTTTCAGACTGTGGGAGGAAACCAGAGCACCCAGAGGAAACCCATGCAGACACGGGGAGAATGTACAGACAGTGACCCGAGGCTGGCATCGAACCTGGGTCCCTGGTGCTATGAGGCAGCAGTGCTAACCACTGAGCCACCCCGAGTGAAACAACAAGGGTCTCTACTGGGAGGAAGTTGCAATTACAGCCTGACATGTTGACATGGGTAGTTCCCATTTTAAGTGTGAACATAAGGATTTAGGTTTGACAGTGGTTACTGTGGGAAAAGTTGGAGATGTTTTAACATTTCAGATGAGACTTCAAACCATGTCTTTGTCCTCCCTCTCAGACAGTAAAGATTCCCTGGAATTGTGTGATTAAAAAGAGTTGGGTGCTCTCCTTGGATCCTGATATTTATTCCTCAGTCACCATCACTGAAACAAATAACTTGTTCACCTCTTTTCATAGAATCATAGAATCCCTACAGTGCAGATGGAGGCCATTCAGCCCATCATGTCTACACCAACTCTCTAACAAAATATCCCACCTAGACCTTTCTGGTAGCCCACATATTTACCCAGCTAATCCCCCAAATTTACACATCTTGGAACACTCAGGGGCAATTTAACATGGTCAATCCACCTAACCTGCACATTTTTGAATGCTCAGGGGCAATTTAGCATGGCCAATTCACCTAACCTGCACATTTTTGGATTCTAAGAGGCAATTTAAAATGGCCAATCCACCCAACCTACACACCTTTGAACATAAAGGGGCAATTTAGCATAGTCAATCCACCTAACTTGCTCATCTTGGGACACTTAAGGGGCAATTTAGCCTGGCCAATCCAGCTAACCTGCACATCTTTGGAGTATGGGAGGAAACCGGAACATCTGGAGAAAAACCCACACAGACACGGGGAGAATGTGCAAACAGACAGTGACTCGAGGCCGGAATTGCACCCGGGTCCCTGTGCGGTGAGGCAGTCATGCTAACCACTGTACCACTGTGCTGGCCCAGTTGTGGCTGTTTGGGAGGTCTTGTGATATGCAAGGTTGCTGCGCTTCCTGCTCTACAACAATGTCTTCAACACTACTTCATCGTCTGTACAGCACTTTGGTTACAAAGGCTGCTATATCAATGTAAGTTAAGAAGTTCTGTTCCCTACACTTTAATTCTGCAATGGAAGAGCTACTTATGACCAGATGTGAAGACGCAAGAGATGGCTTAAAGTCAGCTGATGGCTCTTAACAATGATTCTGCAAGCCTATCATAGGGAGACCACTTTGCAATCCTATGTGTTTTCCCCAGAAATGGAGAAGAATGGGCAAAAAGTCACCAAGACAGGGGTTACTTCAAACATAAACCCAGAAAACACAAGTGATAGCAGCATCGTGTGTGCGGAAAACGAAACTCTTCGCACTCCCTGGAATAAAAAGGTTTGCTAAACACTTTGTGCATATTAAGTCATTCGAGGGCAAGCAAAATTGAATTATGCTAATTTATCACCTTAATGAACCACTTGACCTCAGTCAATGAGTGCAACATGCATCAGACAGGCAGTGTAATGTGGAGAATAGCATTCACCCTTCAAAGAACAGCGTGACTGGTTGGAGAAGCTGTGCGATGTTTGGACAGGATACAACACTATATCAATAATATACATTGCCCACTATAATACCTCCAGCCTATGGCCATTGAAGCTCGCAGCAAGAGGTAATCCAACAATCTCTGTCATATAGGAAGGAAAGTTTAACTCAGTTTTACTTAGAGGGTCGCTAAAATTTATGGGTCACAGCTGAAAACGCGCAGAAAGAAGGTTGTTTTTTAATTCATTCTTGGGACATGAGCGTTGCTGGCTGGGCCAGCACTTACTGCCCATCTCTAGTTGCCTGAGAGCAGTTGAGAGTCAACCCTAAAAGGGAAAACCTCAGCAGGTCTGGCAGCATCTGTAAGTAGAGAAAAGAGCTGACGTTTCGACTCCAGATGACCCTTTTGGCGTCCCCTTTGGGTCGTCTGGACTCGAAACGTCAGCTCTTTTCTCTCCTTACAGATGCTGCCAGACCTGCTGAGATTTTCCAGCATTTTTTGGTTTCAGATTCCAGCATCCGCAGTAATTTGCTTTTACTTATTGAGAGTCAACCCTATTGTTGTGGTTCTGGAGTCACATGTAGGCCGGACCAGGTAATAACAATTGATTTCCTTCCCTAAAGGGTATTAACGAACTAGATAGGCTTTTCATAGAATTTCATAGCATTTTTATAGAATCTGTACAGTGCAGAAGGAGGCCATTTGGCCCAATGAACCTGTACCGACAATAATCCCATCTAGACCCTATCCTTGTAACCCCCAAGTATTTACCCTGCTAATCTTTCTGATACTATGGAGAAATTTAGCCCGGCCAATCAATCTAAGCCATACATCTTCAGACTATAGGAGGAAACTGGAGCATCCGGAGGAAACCCACGCAAACATTGGGAGAATGTGCAAACTCCATACTGGCAGTCACCTGAGGCTGGAATTGAACCCGGGTCCCTGGCGCTGTGAGGCAGCATTGCTAACCACTGTGCCACCCGCTTTTCTGACAATCAGCAATGGTTTCGTGATCATCAGTAGATTCTTAATTCCAGATTTGTTTTTGAGTTCAAATTCCATCATGTGGTGGGATTCGAACCCGAGAGCCTGGAACATTCATTGAGTTTCTGGACGAATAATCTGGTGATAATGTCACTAGGCCATCACTTCCCTCTGTTCCCCTCAGAAAGGTGAGTTGGCTGTTGTAGAAAAAAGAATGCTACCAGGGTTAATGGCATGTGGGAGTGAGGACAGACACTTCACTGCCCAGGTTCTGGTTAGACAGACTTCATGGACCAGTTAAGGTAAAGTGAAGTTCGATAAGTGAGGGAGAGGAGTAGGGTGGGAGGAACCTCAAGCTGAGTGTAAACACTGGCATGGCCCTATTGGGCTGAATGACTGATTTTAGGGTGCAGGTTCTATGTAGCTCCATATAACATATTTCATAGCCCTGAGTCTGTTGGATTACTTGGAATCAATGTCAGTATTATTGTACAGTGCGACAGATCTCATCGAGAATGGTCATCAGGTTCCGCTTGGGAGATTACCAGTCCTGGATAATTCAATAGAAGCCAAACCACTGCGGATGAAGGAGATCTGAAATAAAAACAGAGAGTGCTGGGGAAAATCTCAGAGAAATAGAGTAAATGTTTCGAATTCAATACGACCCCTCTTTGGAACTTCTACTCTGAAGAAGAATCATAGTGAACACAAACCATTAACATAGAAACTAGAAGCAGGAGCAGGCCATTCGGCCCGTCGAGCCTGCTACACCATTGATTTTGATCATGGCTGACCATCGAATTCAAGATACTGATAGCACCCCCCCCTTCCTCCCATATCCCTTGATCTTTTTAATCCCAAGAGCTGTAAAGGCACAGTGGTTAGCACTGCTGCCTCACAGCACCAGGAACCAGGGTTCAATTCCCGGCTTGGGTCACTGTCTATGTGCAGTTTGTACATTCTCCCCATGTCTGCGTGGGTTTCCTCCGGGTTCTCAGATTTCCTCCCACAGTCCAAAAATGTGCGGATTACGTTGATTGGCCACACTAAATTGACCTTATTGTCACAGGGGGAGAGAAGGGTAAATATATGGGGTTACAGAAATAGGGCCTAGGGGGGATTGTGGCTGGTGCAGACTTGATGGGCCGAATGGTCACCTTCTGCTTTGCAGAGATTTAAAAAAAATTCTAATTTCTTCCTGAAATCGCTCTATTTTCTGTGGCTGTGAATTCCACACATTCCCCGCTTTCTAGGTGAAAATTTCTCCTCACCTCATTACCCCTTATCCTCAAACCATGACCCTTAATTCTGGACTCCCCCACCATCGGGAACATTCTTTCCAAATCTACCCTGTACAATCCTGTTCGAATTTTATAAGTTTCTCCCTCTGTTACCCTGTGAACTTGGTTTCTCCCTCCACAGATGCTGCCAGACCTGCTGAGTTTTTCCAGCGCTGTCTTTATTTCCAATAACTCAAAGATGGGGCTAAATGTAGTAAGGAAGAAGTCACCCCAGAGTGGAAGAGTGTTTATAATAGAGATTTTGCTTGGAAAGCATGGTTGTCCAATAGCCAGGTCAATTCCAAGCTTGCTACTATGAGCTGCTCTGGGTCACTGCACATCAAGTGTCTGATGACAACATACAAGAGATTACCTTCCAGAGACAATCAGTTAGAGATGATATGCGATTCCATGGCCTGTATGTAAGTTTTAAGTTTTTTTAAGTTAAATTTTGCTTATTAGTGTCACAAGTAGGTTTACATTAACGCTGCAATGAAGTTACTGTGAAAATCGCCCGGTCGATTCCATGGCGGGCGAGATGTTAGAATTCTGGCCATTATGGAAACTGCGGCACAGTGGTTAACACTACTGCCTCACAGCGCCAGGGACCCAGGTTCAATACCGGCCTCAGGTGACTGTCTGTTTTGGAGAATGCATGTTCTCCCCGTATCTGCGTGGGTTTCCCCCGGGTGCTCCGGTTTCCTCCCACACTCCAAAGATGTGCAGGTTAGGTTGATTGGCCATGATAAACTGACCATGGTGTCAAGGGTTTGGCAGGGTAAATGTGCGGGGTTACAGGAATGGGGCCTGGCCGGGAATGTGGTTGGTGCAGGCTCGATGGGCCGAATGGCCTCCTTCTGCACTGTCGGGATTCTATGGTTGTACTGTGATTGCACTCTTTATCAGGTATGGTGCTCCAGCACCTCCGCTGGGTGGGAGGTGCAATTACAGCTCGACAAGTTGCCATGGACAGTTCCTGTTAAAGTTTATTTATTAGTGTCATAAGTAGGCATGTATTCACACTGCAATGAAGTTACTGTGAAAATCCCTGAGTCGCCACACTCCGGCACCTGTTTGGGTACGCTGAGGGAGAATTTAGCACGGCCAATGCAACTAACCAGCATGTCTTTCACACTGTGGGAGGAAACCCATGCAGACACGGGGAGAATGTGCAATCTCCACACAGACAATGATCCAAGCTGGGAATCGAACCCAGATCTCTGGTGCTGTGAGGCAGCAGTGCTGACCATTGTGCCACCATTCTGTAAAGGAAGAGAGCTTGAAGCACAGATTAATGCTGTTGTGTGACCTATTTTGGAAGCAGCGTTTTTGGTCATGACATGAGACCAGAGTGAAGATTCCTCCTGAACCCGTGCCACGCTGGTGATTCTTGCCAGGTCAATGGGTAACTGCCGGTAGAGCAGGTCACACAGCCCTGAAGGAGTTCACTTTGTCACCTCCCCCCCCGTGTGGGTATTTAGGAGAGGAGAATCATCTCGGATGAAATGTAATTAATATGGATGCAATGCGGCATTCAGAGAGTGCTTTCAGCAATTAACGGGAGCTTGAAGCTCCAGTAATTTAATTCTCCACAGACTGGGAATTAGCTGATCAGCCAAGTTTACTTTATCACACAGCAGGGAAATACCTCCACTCGCTGCACACAAAAGCCTTCAGTCAGCAACAGTTCCAAAATGGCTGCAATTGTTTTTACATCATGGACAAAGAGTGTCAGCAAAAGATTTGCACAAAAATTTCGTTTTGACCAAAGGGCCAAAATGTGTGTGTGTGTGTGTGTGTGTGCGTGTGTGTGTGTGTGTTTGTGCATCTGTGTGAGTGTGTGTGTGTGTGTGTGCGTCTGTGTGTGTGTGTGTGTGTGTGTGAGTGTGTGTGTGTGTGTGTGTGCGTCTGTGTGTGTGTGTGTGTGCGTCTGTGTGTGTGTGTGTGTGTGTGAGTGTGTGTGTGCGTCTGTGTGTGTGTGTGTGTGTGTGTGTGTGAGTGTGTGTGTGTGTGAGTGTGTGTTTGTGCATCTGTGTGTGTGTGTGTGTGTGTGTGAGTGTGTGTGAGTGTGTGTGTGCGTCTGTGTGAGTGTGTGTGTGTGTGTGTGTGTTTGTGCATCTGTGTGTGTGTGTGTGTGTGTGAGTGTGTGTGTGCGTCTGTGTGTGTGTGTGTGTGTGTGTGTGTGAGTGTGTGTGTGTGTGAGTGTGTGTTTGTGTGTTTGTGCGTCTGTGTGTGTGTGAGTGTGTGTGTGTGTGAGTGTGTGTGTGTCTGTGCGTGTTTGTGCGTCTGTGTGTGTGTGTGAGTGTGTGTGTGTGCGTCTGTGAGTGTGTGAGTGTATGTGTCTGTGAGTGTGTGTGTGTTTGTGCGTCTCTGTTCGTGTCTGTGTGTGTGTCTGCATATGTGAGAGTGTGTGCCTTTGTGTGTGTGTATTTGTGTGCGTGTGTGTGTGTTTGTGTGTGTGTGCCTGCGTGTGTGTGTGTTTGTGTGTGTCTGCGTGTGTGAGAGTGTGTGCTTTTGTGTGTGTGTGTGTATGTGTCTGTGCATGTGTCTGTGTGTGTGTGTGTGTCTGTGTGTGTGTGTGTGTCTGTGTGTCTGTGCATGTGTGTGTGTGTGTCTGTGTGTCTGTGCATGTGTGTGTGTGTGTGTGTGTGTCTGTGTGTCTGTGCATGTGTGTGTGTGTGTCTGTGTGTCTGTGCATGTGTGTGTGTGTGTGTGTGTGTCTGTGTGTGTGAGTGAGAGAGAAAAAAAGAAAGGGGAGAGGGAAACATCTGTCACTGATTTTAACATTTCTAAGTTCGTCAGTAAAGCCTGCCACTAATAATTCATCTTTGGACACACAGCGATGGTGAGAAACATTAATGTAATTCAGTCGCCATTTTAAAATCAATATCTTAGAATCCCTACAGTACAGAAAGAGGCCATTCAGCCCAGCGAGTCTGCTCCGACTGCAATCCCACCCAGGCCCCATCCCTGTAGCCCCATGTATTTAGCACAGTTAATCCCCTGAACAGGAAGGGGCAATTCAGCGTGGCCAATCCACCTAACCCGCACGTCTATGAGCATGGGAGGAAACTGGAGTACCCGGAGGAAATCCACGCAGACATGGGGAGAAGGTGCAGGCTCCGCACAGACAGTGACCCAAGCTGGGAATTGAACCCAGATCCCTGGTGCTGAGAGGCAGCAGTGCTAACCATCGTGCCACCGTGCCAATGTAAATTAGTTTTTCATGGTGAGGGTGGATGTTTAGAAGTAGTTATGATTTTAGTGCACCAGCTAAACACTCTGTTACACCTCATTCCACACAGTATAACGTTTTCCAAGGGTTCTTACAATAAGACTGATAGTGTAAGAGTGCAAACTCTCAGCAATTCAGGGATTTTCTTTTCATTCCAGCGTGTGGAGCATGTACCTCAACAGTATATCCTTTGGAGAAATGTAGACTAACTGACAGCAACCTCTGCATTTTTACGATTGTGCGGATTCGAGAAGTTGCTGTGTCAGATTCCCAAGAACACTGGCAGCGCACACTAACAACATTGCGAAAATCACCACCAGAAGTCTGGGTCCACTCCTATTTCATTCTGCTTGTGGTAACTTGCTGTGCACAGTTTGGCTGTTACCTTGCCTACATTCCAGCAATGACTACACACTTCAAAGCAAATTCCTTGGCTATAAAGCACTCTGGGGTGTCTAAGAGCTTGTGAAAGGTGCTACAATGTATTAATTGATGTTCTTCTTTCTTTCCACAGGTAACGTACAAGTAACTTTCCTGTGTTTAGTCGATACTTGCTCTCTCCTTGGAAACAAAATCAAAACAGTATTTGCCTGTAAAAGCAGAAGAAAGAAGGCTGCACATTACATCAAAGAACTTGCTGGCATTGAGCCTGCAATACAAAATTACCCTGGCCCATTTTGGAATTCTGTCACTTTCAACATAAGGTTCTCTGGACTTTTGCAGCCGCGATTCCGTAACTCCTTAATGACTGCTGTCACACTTCTGGGAGCAAACTTGGAATGTAATTGCAGTCCTAATTTTGTTCTATTGTGTCAAAGAGAATGGTCAGATGGAAACACATTTCTGCGTCTTTCTGCCATTGCTCAATTTCTACCTTTCAAAACGTTACGGCCCAGAACTTTACAGGATCGTCGTATCCCCGCAGTGCGGAAGGGGGCCGTTCGGCTCATCAAGCCTGCACCGACAACAATCCCACCCCGGCCCCATTCCCGTAACCCCCACGTAACTACCCTGCTAATCCCCCCGGCACTAGGGCCAATCAACCTAACCCACACATCTTTGGACTGTGGGAGGCAACTGCAGCACCCGGAGATAACCCAGGCAGACACGGGGAGAATGTGCAGATTCCGTACAGACAGTGACCCCGAGGCTGGGAATTGAACCTGGGTTCTTGTTGCCGGAGGCAGCAGCGCTAACCACGGTGCCACTGTACCACCTCTCAGAGTGGTGACCACCAGTGGTGTCCAGTGTCGGGCTAGACTGGTATGGGGGTGAGGGTTTATTCTTGGTTGTCAGTGTGTTGTGGAGGGTGTGGGGGGGTCCCCTGGAGATTCAGAAGTGTGGGATTTCCCATGCCAGACTCAATGTGAGTCTTTAAAACAGTTGCTGTGAAATTACATATCTTTTCCCCCTTCTAACCTTTTAGGGTATCAAGCAGCAGAACAGTGGCAGAACCATCTGTAATTAGCAATTTAAATTGCTTTGCCCCATGGCTCTCAGTGCAGGGTAATTGTCCAGTGAAGTTGGTGTTTCTGACTTCAAGCTTCACATTATGGGCGCTGGGACAGTCAGTAAATTTAAGGAGGAGTTAGATTTTTAATGGGTTGAAGGGTTATGGGGAGAAGGCAGGAAAATGGGGATGAGGAGCATGATCGAATGGTGGAGCGGACTCGATGGGCCGAATGGCCTAATTCTGCTTCTATACCTTATGAACCAATGAACTTCTGGACAATTGCAGGGTAAACCCTTACCTGGGAACCTCCCAGACGGATTCCCCGTGGTGAACTCCCCAAGTGCGATGCTGTGGAGCCGGGGAGTTGTGGTCCATCATTGAATAAGTTGGGAAATTTGGTGAGCGCTAGGAGATTTGGGGCTTCCAAATGGAAATGTCTCAGTGGGGAGTTTTTGTGTCCCGGCAGCTACCGGAATTGTAGCGGGCGGGGGAGTGGAACGTACAAAGGTCTGTTGACCTCAGATGGAAATTTCCGGTTTTGCTGTTAGTGTGGACGGAAAATCTCACCCTTAGACTTTTGTTAAATAGGAGCATCAGGCATATGGAGCAAAGGTCAGGAAAATGGAGTGGAGAAACACAAATCCGACCAAAATGGTAAAGCAGGTTTGAGTTCTAAATGGCCTACTCCACTTCCTAATGTTACTACAAGACCCATCATTAGCACATTAGTAGATTTGAAGCAAATGAAGGGAAGGCTAAGCCAAGAAGATAGATAGGATGAGTGGGAGTGCAAAGGTCTGTAGAGATTGGTAAAGAGGAATATCTCTGAAATTCCTCAATTTTGCAACAATGGGAAGGGGTAAGTCAAAGGGGGAGAAATGATGTTTGATTTTAATGCATCAAAGAAGAATAAAAGGAGGAAGAGATTGATGGACAACTAGAAAGCAGAGATGGAACTGAAAAACACAGACAAATCTCACTGAGAGGAAGGTGAAGTTTACTTCTTAGTATCACAAGTAGGCTTACATTAACACTGCAGTGAAGTTACTGTGAAAATCCCTTAGTCGCCACACTCCAGCACCTGTTCAGATACACTAAGGGAGAATTTAGCACGGCCAATGCACCTAGTCAGCACGTCTTTCTGACTGTGGGAGGAGGAAATTGGAGCACCCAGAGGAAACCCACAAAGACATGGGGAGAATGTGCAGGCTCCACACAGACAGCGATCCAAGCTGGTAATCGAACCTGGGTCCCTGGTGCCGCAAGGCAGCAGTGCTAACCACTGTGCCACCGTGCCGCACTGTTGTTTCTGGAGCCTTGTGATGCAGACACTGCATCGCAACACGCGGTCAGTGAATTAGAATGAGCATAGTGAGGAATGGCATATTTCACAATTGATCATCGAATTCAGTCGGTAAAGTGACCTGTCTGGGCTACACATCACCGGAGGACTGTGTAACAGCAAGCTGCAGAAGGAATCCATTACGGCTTCACACTTGAATAGTATATCTAATCACTGTTTGGGATGTTTGATTGGCAGTGATGAATGATCCTTTGAGTCTCCTCCAAGTTCCCTGTTAATCTAGGGACGATGTCCTTGTTTATGAGCCTTTGGCTCTCGGCCCTTGTTTTGACATCTCTCAAGATTTCCCAGCAAGGGAATTGGAATTTCTCCTTGAATTCACATTGCAGCTTGCTCTGCACAAAAGGACATGATCAGCTAAGTGTTCCACCTCCAGCTCGTTCTTTGAACACACAACTTGACTGCCCCCTCTCCTTCTAAAAGGCAACATCCTGTTTTGACTGTTTTGCTGAAGTTAGAATCGAAAGCCTTCAGCCAGAAGAGTACGTAAACTCTGCTCCCCTGTCTGTGTGAGAAGATGCCCCAGTTTGAAAATGCCACGCAGCTGCAAATGGGATGGCACGGTGGCACAGTGGTTAACACTGTTTACACAGAGATCCCCAGTCGCAATTCAGGCATCCACTGAGGTTGGTTAAATGGAAATGGCCCGAATGTACAACTCCTCTCTGTACCTATTCTTGTACCATGATTGTCAGGGCGGCACAGTGGTACAGTGTACTGCCCTGCTGCCTCACAGTGTCAGCGACCCGGGTTCGATTCCACACACTCTTTGTGTGGAGTCTGCATGTTCTCCCCGTGTCTGCATGGTTTTTCTCCAGGTGCTCCGGTTTCCTCCCACAGTCCAAAAGACTTGATTTGGTTTATTATTATCACACGTATTAACACACAGTGAAAAGTATTGTTTCTTGCACGCTATACAGACAAAGCCTACCGTTCATAGAGAAGGAAACGAGACAGTGGAGGATGTAGTGTTACAGTCATAGCTAGGGTGTAGAGAAAGATCAACTTAATGTGAGGTAGGTCCATTCAAAAGTCTGATGGCAGCAGGGAAGAAGCTGCTCTTGAGTTGGTTGGTGGGTGACCTCAGATTTTTGTATCTTTTTCCCAAAGGAAGAAGGTGGAAGAGAGAATGTCTGGGGTGTGTAGGGTCCTTAATTATTCTGGCTGGTTAGATGTGCTGGTTAGGTGCATTGGCTGTGTAAATTTTCCCTCAGTGTATCTGAACAGGTGCTGGAGTGTGGCGACTGGGGGACTTTCACAGTAACTTCATTGCAGTGTTAATGTAAGCCTACTTGAGACTAATAAATAAACTTACACTGAAATGAAGGGGGGACTACAGGATAACAGCGAACAAACAGAAATGGAGAAGCCATTGGAGAATAATCAAATGGCGCTGAGGAGATTCACAAGGATGTTGCCCAGTCTGGATGAAGAGAGGCTGGATAGGCTGGAGAAAGGGACGATACTTTGGATGCTGGAATCTGAAACAGAAAATGCTGAAAAATCTCAGCAGGTCTGACAGCATCTATGGAGAGAGAATACAGCCAATGTTCCAAGTCTGGGTGATCCTTTGCAAGAATCAAAACGTTGGCTCTATTCTCACTCCACGGATGCAGTCAGACCTGTTGCAATTTTCCAGCATTTTCTGGATAGGATGGGGGCTCTTTTCCCTGGAGCAGTGAAGACTGATGGGGAATCTAATTAAGGTGTACAACATTATGAGGGCATGGATAAGTTAGCTGGGAAGGAGGTTTTCCCCTTAGCAGAGGGGTCAATGAGCAGGGGGTATAGAGTTCAGTGGCAGGTTTAGATGGGATGTGAGGAAAATCTTTTTCACCTCGAGGCTGGTGGGAATCTGGAACTCGCTGCCTGAAAGGGTGGGAGAGGCAGGAACCCCCACAACATTTAAGAAACAGTTAGATGGCACTTGAAACTCCATAGCATACAAGGATATGAGCCAAGTGCTGAAAAGTGGGATTAGAATGGATATGTGCTTGATGGCCAGCATGGACATGATGGACTGAAGGGCCACTTTCTGTGCTGTAGAACTCCAAATGATGCAATGGATTGTGAGAGTGATAGTGGCTTAGCTTGACTCCCATGGTTGGGTCAATGTCTCAATCTACTCAACATTATTCACCATTATTTAATTTTATTTAATTCCAATTAATCTCCCAAGATATTGTGTAGAAGGTGGTACAATGGTTAGCACTGCCACCTCACTGCACCAGGGACCCAGGTTCAATTCCTGGCTTGGGTCACTGTCGGTGTCAAGTTTGCATGCTCTCCCCATGTCCACGTGGGCTTCCTCTGGGTGCTCCGGTTTCCTCTCACAGTCTGAAAAACGTGCTGGTTAGGTGCATTGGCCATGCTAAATTCTCCCTCAGCATTCCTGAACAGGCGCCAGAGTGTGGTGACTAGGAGATTTTCACAGTAACTTCATCGTAATGTTAATGTAGGTCTACTTATGATACTAATAAATAAAATTTGGGGGCAGCATGGTGGCAAGGTGGTTGGCACTGCTGCCTCACAGTGCCAGGGACATGGGTTCAATTCCAGCCTTGGTTGACTGTGTGGAGGTTGCACATTCTCCCTGTGTCTATGTGGGTTTCCTCTGGGTGCTGTGGTTTCCTCCCACACTCCAAAGATGTGTGGATTAAGTGGATTGGCCATGCTAAATTGCCCCTTAGTATCAGGGGTCTAGCAGGGCAAATACACGGTGTTATGAGGATGGGGCCTCGATGCAGACTGGATGGGTTGAATGGCCTCCTTCTGCACTGTAGGGATTCAATGATTAATGTTTATTGTAATGGGGGCAGGAACTGGCTCAAAGTAGGGTTGATAACATTGTCGCCTGGTTACCATCAACAGATAGGCTAGCAATATTTTGAAACAGGCCTCCCATTGGAGGCCATTGGAGTGTTGCCCAGTGTAGGTTAGAAGCAAGCTGAGGTTCTAAAACTGATGTGGTCAGAGCGTCGGACACAGAGCCAGAGTGGCCCAGTCACGATAAGGTTGGAATTAATTTTTGTGACAATGTGACCTGATTGAAACTTTCTAGTGAAGTAACTAAGAGAGAAGAAAGTTTGTTTTGCAAAGGAAAACGCAATGAAGGAAACTATTGATAAACAAACGATTTGGATAGATCCTGAACAATATAGTATTGCCTTCGCATTGATTCCACCGATCTATCGATCTTTCATGTCTCTTTATTAGAGTTAATACTGTAAAGTGAATTGTGAGGTTGCAGTGTTAACCACTGTGCAGCCCCACTGGAGCTAAGTGAAAAAAACCCAGATTCCAAAATCCAGGTCTTTCTAAACTGGCGCGCTCAACCTCAAAGGAGAACTTCTGTTGGGTTCTAAAACATCAGCTTTTGGTTTGCAAATCATTAGATAGCGAATCAACAAGGTGAAACAACAAGGTGAAAGAATAATCTTCAGGTTGGAACTTGATCTGGATTTGGAAGAGATTTGGACCCAGGTTCAACAGGAGATTACTCACGGGTTCAAATGTTCAAAGTATAGTAATCGAGCTCTGTACATATCCAATCTCCTGAGGAAAGGCTGCACAAATTTGAATCATGTCCTCAAAGGCACATCAAGCATGACTCTAAAATATCCAATCTAACATCACATCCGATCTCACCCTTGGTAGGTAAAATTCCTTGAAATTATAATCTCTTCACTTCCAGGACAATTACATGTCTTTAGGCATTTGTATCCAGTTCTTTCCAAAATTGGATTCTAGGATCTTAGTTCCAGTGTTTCGATGGATGAACCTGCGACTGCCAAACTGATGTGTAGTCCCACTTTTACCTGGGTCCATCAGCAAGATTTTCCTGTTCTTATATCCAGGCATATTGGATCACCTTGTGATAGTGTATAGAGGAGAAGCAAGCAGGAAAGATTGGACTTGCCATCCATGGACAAAGGGTTGGATAAAATGAGAACAACCTTACCAAAGGAATTCTAAGTGCCAAACGAGTGTTAAAATGGGAGAGAATTGCAATTTTTTCATCAAAATTTCAGACATAGAATCATAGAATTCTCCAGTGAAGAAGGAGGCCAGTTGGCCCATCGAGTCTGCTCCAACCACAATGCCACCCAGTCACTATCCCCATAACCCCATTTATGTACCCTACAAACCCTCCCCCCCGACACTAAGGAGTAATTTAGCATGGCCAATCAACCTATCCTGCATATCTTTGGACTGTGGGAGGAAGCTGGAGCACCCGGAGGAAACCCACATAGACATGGGGAGAATGTGAAAACTCCACACAGGCAGTCACCCGATGATGGAATTGAACCTGGGCCCCCGGCGCTGTGAGGCAGCACAGCTAACCATTGTGCCATATGATCTTATGGCATTTAGTGCAAAAAAGGAGGCAAAGTGTGATTCATGCCAGTAGGTGGAATGGACAGTCTATTCTCACCAAAAAGCTGGCTGCTCACTTTGGAGGGTCCTATGTCGCACGCGCAGATTTTCTGATCATGCTGGAAATCCAGGGCTGATAAGATCATGAGAGGCAAGAAGTTGGGCACGAACCCAGTTTTTCCCCTCTTTGGTGACCTCACCGGCTTGCCACACCAGTTGGCCAGCATGAGGAGCCGGTAATATCGCATCCCGTCCCAAGACTTTCGGGTGGGATACCCTCATGGTCCGGCATGAACACATACCACAGCAAGAAAATCTATATTCAGCCACTGGTAATGACAGGGCATAGCAACAGTCAGTTCATGAGAACTCTCCCCCAGAACCCCAAAGGACCAAGTGGCTACAGAGGGTTTGAGTGTCCCTCACTATTCATGCTTCAACTTCAAACTTTCAACCATGTTCTTCACCAGGCCATTCATCTAGAAACTCAGCTAATGTTCTGGGGACGCAGGTTCGAATCCCACCATGGTACCTGGTGGAATTTAAATTCAATAAAAAATATTTGGAATTAAGAATCCACTATGAAACCATTGTCAATTATCAGAAAAAGCCAACAGGTTCACTAACGTCCTTTAGAGAAGGAAATCTGCCATCCTTACCTGGCCTGACCTACATGAACCATCCACAGCAATGTGGTTGATTCTCAACTACTCTAGGGCAACTAAGGCTGGCCAATAAATGTTGCCAACCAGTGATGCCCATGTTCCACGAATGAATAAAAGGAATGGTGACCATGACAACTACCATTGCTTGGGTAAAACCTCATCTGGTTCACTAATGTTCACTTTAGGGAAGGAAATCTTATCTGGTCTGGCCTACCTGTCACTCCAGAGCCTCAGCAACATGGTTGACTCTCAACTGCCCTCTGAAATGGCCTTTGCGAGCTGTTCAGTTCAGGGGCAATTAGAGATGGGAATAAATGGTGGCCCAGCCCAGCGATGCCCAAAAATCACGAATGAATAATAAAAAAGTCAATTGCCTTGCGGGGGGGCGGGTGGGGTTCGACTGGAATGACCTACTTTGGCTGAAGTGGCAATCCCAGGGACACTCTCAACACGGGACAGGATCCAAAGTGATCTTTCTGGGTTAGTAGTTGGGTGAGGTGCGCGTTGCATTGTATGCTTCGCAATGAGACGCCGTCTCTGGCTGTTTTAAGTCAACATAAAGAAACATTGTGACATTATAGCGAGCCACCGTCTTAAATTTCCTGCTGCAAAGGAGTAGCCTTTGTATCAGCGCCCTGGCAAAAAACAAGTGTGTAGCCCCTGTAATTACTTGCTTTTCAATTACTCTCCTTTTACAATCGCGCTGACCCAGATACCGTTGCTGCAATTCAGGCACACCCTCATCTCGTATTGTCTCTTATCGAGCCGGGAATGTGCTGTTTGTGCAGTAAGTTGTCAGAACCTTTGTGAAAAGTTTGTTCTTGGGACAGAATCATTGCTGACAAGGCTGGGCATCTCTTACCCAGCCATACACGTCCTGCGCTCAGACTCCCATCAAACTTACAACACTTTAGGAAGATCGTCGAGTATCAAAATCACCTCCAACCGGTCAGGAATTTTAACAGTCGGGTAGAATGAGTGAATGAAATGTGATTAACTCTTGAATATAGTTGTCCACTTTTATTTTTCCAGGTAATACTTACCAACGTGAGTCTCTTCGACAGTCCCACCTGCTATTTGGTACAGGCAAATGTTTTTCCACTTAGCATAATCCAGTGTCTACCACACTGCAGTGCAGAAGGAGACCATTCGGCCCATCGAGTCTGTGCCGCCTCTCCGAAAGAATTCCAAGTCTTCAAAATTCTCCCTCACTGGGCGCTTTTGAGGTTGATCAGGCAATGATCTTATGAAATGATGGGATGGGCTTGAAGGGCAGTATGATCCACTACAGCTTCTGTATTTTATTTCTCGTGTACGTGCGCATACTTGTGTGCGAGTATGATTGGACCTGTGCGTGTGTGGATGATTGATTGCGTGTGTGAGATCATAGGGGGAATTTTACAGCTCCCCTAATGGCACATTAAAGGATAGAATGGGGGGGAGGGTTGGGTGTGTGTGTAAAGTAGCATAGCTGGCCAAGCCCACCACCTTCCCATTCTCCCTCGACGTATCTGCCCCACAAGGCCTCAGGTGGGCAGTCCACTCAACCTTAGGCCTATTGAGGTTTGATAAGACCCACCCCCAGGAGTGTGTGTAAAACTGGAAAATTGTGACTGTACAATTGAATAATGTGTGAGATTATGTGTGTGTGTGTGTGTTAGATTTATTGTGTGAGATTGTCACTGTACAATTAAATTGTCTTTAAGATTGTGTGTATGAGGTTTTTTGTGAGTGTGAGATTGTGATTGTATAATTGAATTATGTGTGAGATTGTATACGTTAAATTTATTGTGTGTGAATTTGTGACTGTATAATTAGATTGTGTGAGTTTGTGTGTGTGTGTGTGCGTGTGTGTTAAACTTATTGCGCGTGCATGTTAGATTTATTGTGTGTGAGATTGTGTGTGTGAGAGATTGAGTGAATGATTGATTGTATGTGATTAAGGGTGTGTGCACGTGTGTGATTTACTGAGTGTGTGCGTGTATGCATGAACATGTGTGTTAAATTCAACATGGCGCTCTGTTTCTCTTTGGCTGTTTCTGTATGGATTTCAGTAATATATTGTGAAAGCTGATTTGCTTGGGTAAGCCAGTCTAAATGAAACTCGTCCCCCTTTATCTCTGGGAATTATCCAGGGACTTGCCATTGATTTATGGATCTCAACTTTTCAGTCCAAATTAGTTTGTCCTGATATGGCCACTTCCCACTCCGAGGAGAAACCAGGCACTTCTTCATCGGAAAGGAGGCAGCTTCACTGGGGATTCCCGATAGTTTTCAAGCACACTTGGATTCTTTCCTTGTACTGCAGTCAATTATCTTGTAAAGATGTACCACCCAGTCACTCAGTCAGAGAGGGGCATTGAGCCTTATCCATAGGATCAGGGAATTGAGTTAGAAAGGCCAATGGAACTGGGGTTTCTTGCCAGGGAAGGGGACAAAGGGGAGGGGATGTTCAACCAAGTGGGGCGGTGAAGTTGAAAACATCTTAGAATCATAGAATCCCTGCAGTGCAGAAGGAGGCCATTCGGCCCATTGAGTCTGCACCGACAACAATCCCACCCAGGCCCTATCCAAGAAACCCAGTGTATTTACCCCGCTAATCCGCCTGACACAAAGCAGCAATTTCGCACGGCCAATCCACCTACCCTCCGCATCTTTGGCGTATGGGAGGAAACCAGAGGAACCCCATGCAGACACAGGGAGAATGTGCAGACTCTGCACAGCAAGTGATCTGAGGTTGGAATTGAACCTGGGTTCCTGGTGCTGTGAGGCAGTGGTGCTAACCACTGTGCCACCGTGCTCGCCCCAGGACTGAGATCAATGGACTTTTGCACAGTCCGCCCTCACCCACTGTGATTCTTGTGGCGAGCGGGACAGGAAAACTCCCCCTCCCACCGTGATTCAGTCCTGGTTCAGTCCAATGACAAAGTGGTCTAAGTTGAGGAGGTCTTCAATTCATTTCCCCATATAGTTGAGAAGGTGGGCTGGAAGTCCACACGGGTATGGATTCACCTTCAACAGATACCTGCTCTTCCCATTCCGATCTCTGAGCTGTTTGAGCCTCTCGGTTGGTGGAGAGTAAAGGAGACACGAGTTCTCCTTCTTCATAAAAAATACCTTTATTTCTTTGATCCAACTCCACACACAATTCCCTACAAACACCTGGTGCCACCTGTGTGGCTCCTTTACATATCAGTGACTTCTGTGGAACAATTAACATGAAATTAGAACTTAATTGGAAGATCTGTTTGCCCATTTCTAACATGAGCTTCCCCAGTTTTAATCATTCCATCACTGGTGACGACATCTTCAGCTGCCCTAAGCTCAGGAATTCCCTCCACATCTCCTTCCTCTTTTAAGACACTCCTTAAAACCGGCCTCTTTGACCAAGCTCTCGGTCATCTCTGCGTGGCTGAGAATCGTATTGTTTTGAAGGATGCTCCTGTGCCTCAGGCCGGGCACTGTACCACTCATCGTTGTTGCTCTTACTTGTTCCTTCAGTTTGATCATTCAAAGACCTGGACTGAAATAGTCAAGAAAAACTCATCTCTTTCATTTCTTGAATTATTTCAACCAGATTATTTTTCCGATATATTTTCAGTACATTGAATCCCTCTTTATACTGTGGGCTGTGTAACCAATATAAAAATTACACTGAGGAAGGGGTGCCTCCTCTGTTTAGCTCAACAGTCTCCCACATTGGCCGATATCTCATTCTGGGGCACAAATCTGCCAATGGTATTCTGGGACACCCAGTTATAAAGTGGGTGGAAGTTTCTCGAGATGGTGACTTCCCCCAGAGTTTTCTCTTCACTTTCTTCCTATCAGGAAATCCAAATATTTATGAAAGGTGTGCCAATCTAGTGGGCAGCTTTGTCCTGGGTGGTGTTGAGCACAGGACAATCCCTGCCCACAACACAGCCCCTCCCCACAGCACAGCCCCTCCCCACAGCACAGTCCCTCAGATCAATCGCAAGATCCTGGACGATGTCAAAGATCCTGGGGTCTCCTCTTGATGAAGGTTGACACTGACGATGAAATTCACTATTACCCTCAATGTGAAGCTCAATCCTCGGCCAACAGAGAAAATGATTATTTAAGGACCAGGATCGCAAACCTGAGACTAAGATCACGGTTACTAGGCAGCAGTGATCCCCATGGTTACTGGGCAGCACCGATCCCCATGGTTACTGGGCAACAGTGATCCCCATGGTTACCGGGCAACAGTTATCCCCATGGTTACTGGGCAGCAGTAATCTCCATGGTCATTGGGCAGCTCCAATCCCCATCGTTATTGGGCAGCAGTGAGTCCCACACTTCTATGTGTCCTAGAGTCACTGAGTCATAGAGGTTTGCAGCATGGAAACAGGCTCTTCAGCCCAAATTCTCCATACCACTCTTTTTTACCAATAAGCTAGTCCTAATTGCCCTCTACACCCATCTTACCCATGTAACTGTCTAAATGTTCTTTAAAAGTCAAAATTGTACCTGCCTCTACTACTACCTCTGGCAGCTTGCTCCAGACACTCATCATTCTCTGTGTGAAAGAACTGCCCCTCTTGGACCCTTTTGTATCTCTCCCCTCTCAGCTTAAACCTATGCCCTCTAGTTTTAGACTCCCCTGCCTTTGGGAAAAGATATTGAGTATATTGCTGATCTTTGCCTCTCATTATTTTATAGATCCCTATAAGATCACCCCTCAGCTTCCTATGCTGCAGGGAAAAAGGTCTCAGTCTATTCAGCTTCTCCGTATAACTCAAACTATCAAGTCCTATAACTCTCCCCAACGTCCTACCATTAACTGAATAGATTCTACCCTGGTTCAATCTACCAAAATGCATCATCTCGCATTTATCTAAATTAAATTCCATCTGCCTTTCATCAGCCCACTGGCCCAATTGATCAAGATCCCACTGCAATCCGAGATAACCTTCTTCACTGTCCACTATGCCACCAATCTTGGTGTCATCTGAAAACTTACTAACCATGCCTCCTAAATTCTCATCCAAATCATTAATTTAAATAACAAATAAGAATGGACCCAGCACCGATCCCTGAGGCACACTGCTGGTCACAGGCCTCCAGTTTGAAAAACAACTCTCTACAACCACTCTCTGGCTTCTATCATCAAACCAATTTTGTATCCAATTGGCTACCTCACCCTGGGTCGCATGAGAAATAAATCTCAAAGATAAACGGTTAATGGGGATATGTGGAAAGGTGGGTGAGATGTCTTGCGGGAGATAAAACAGGGAAGGATGAAAAGAACATATAGAGGTAGTACAGTGTCCAGCATGTAAGAGGTTATTCTAATGGACAGAGAACAAGGGGGTGACAAAGTAGAGTTAGTTTAAGATGTCAAATGGAGGTTGGTGATAATGCTTGAACAGAGATACTGGAGGCGCTGAGAAGGATTAGTGAATTATTTGTTGAGACGAGGGAGTCACTGGGCAGATGTCAGCATAAGGATTCCGACTCCTGCAATATGTCAGCAGTCGTACTCACTCGCAACCTGGAATCAGAGTTCATACCTGTTTGAGAAATGATGCTGCTGCTTGTATATTCCTGAATAAACTACTGAGATAACATTCCAATCAAATCAATGTTCAGTTTGTAATGGTTTTCATTGTCTACCAATATTTTTATGTGAATGTCATTTGGCACGTGATAAAAAAAACTCTTTCCTTCTCACAAAACAGACAATTTATGTCATTTCATCTCAAGCTGCAGATTATTTTGTGGGGCATTTCCATCGAGCACATCTAGACTCCATCCTGAATTTGAGAATGGTGCACGCTGTCCTGGAGACAGTCTCTTGAATTTTACCGGCACGCCTGCCCTGATTCCGGGGGCGGGCGAGGTCCAGAGAACGGCATTCTTCATTGGCCTCAGGCAGGATCGTACGAACTCCGGCGGACGTGCCGGTAAAATTCCGCCCTGTGTGTGCTGCATTGGATCTGAACGGCCGTAACTCCAGAGCAGTTCCAGCAGTAAGGGACAATAAGGCCAGTGCTGGTACGGCTCCTGGCTCTCTGAGCACCAACCTTCTGCAAGCCAGGAGTCAAACTGCCAGGATTGCTTTAAAAGACTCTTTTTTTTTAGCATCTTCTGGAATGAAAGGTTTTTAAGAGTCACCACAGCTTCACATTTGGTTTGCCCTCAGTGTGGAGATTCGCATCAAGGAGCTGGTGGTTTAAGTGCAACATAATATGGCTTTGGTTAACCCATACAGGAATGTATTGGATTGAGGTGAGATACGAGTTCATATCGTGAGTAGGTGAATGAAGCCGTGTGAAAATTCTCTGCCCGCTATTCCGCAGGGGCCACTGACCTACAGTTTCTGCTCCACACGGATTGGAGCTGGGCCCTTGAATAAATTAGCCATTAAAGTAGCTGGCTTGGTTCATTGTCTGTGTGGAGTTTGCACGTTCCTCCCGTGTCTGCGTGGGTTTCCTCCGGTTTCCCCCCACATTCTGAAAGACGTTATCTGCATTGACCCGAATGGAGTGTGGCGGCTAGAGAAATTTCACAGTAACTTCATTCCACTGTTAATGTAAGCCTTACTAATTAAAAAAAAGGTGAAGGAATTTCCGACAAGAAGTAGTGTGTGTGGCAACTCACTAATTACCAAATCTGATTTGATTTGATTTGATCAAACGCATTGTTCACATGTCCAACAGCAGTTACCAGAGCATTAAAGAGTTTCGGGAAAGTGGGTCATTCTGTCAAGGGTAAGAATCTCAGTAAAGGATACATTTGGCACTATGGGACAAAGAAAGGGTTGGGACACTGACACTGTCCCACAAATCCTGCAAAGCCTAAGCTCAGCCAGTAGGCTTAATGTGTAAATTGGAATTAGCAAATGATGTGAATTATTTCACGTGTTAATTGAAATATGAATCATCTGACTAGCATAAACTGCTGAGGTTAATAAAACCTTCATTACTAGTTCTAACACTCGACTTGACAATGTAATTAATCCAGTTTTCCCTTCATACAGCCTCCTGCTTGGAGATAGTAAGAAGTCTCACAAGATGATAAAGTCCAACAGGTTTATTTGGAATCATGAGCTTTTGGAGCACTCAGAAGTGTTTGTGGGGGAGGTTTCATATCCTATATATAGGTAAAGACACAACTGCAAGACAATGGTTGGAATGTGTACAGATGTGCGAGCGGAGAGAGGGATAATCACGGGTTAAAGAGGTGTGAATTATCTCAAGCCAGGGTAGTTAGTAAGATTTTGCAAGCCCAGGCCAAATAGTGGGGGTTACATGTAGTGTGACATGACCCCAAGATCCTGGATGACGGGGTTTGTTTTTATATATCGTGTTTGTGAACCCAACTCTCCTCTCAGCTGATGAGGGAGCAGCGCCCCGAAAGCTCATGATTCCAAATAAACCTGTTGGATTTTAACCTGGTGTTGTGAGACTTCTTACTGTTCCCACCCCAGTCCAACGCTGGCATTTCTACCTCATGGCTACGATTGACACACAAGCCGCTGGCTTAAGGTGGAGAGGATTTCCAAGAAGATCGCGCACTTGACATTCACCTGATGAAGGAGCGGCGCTCCGAAAGCCCCTGATTCCAAATAAACCTGTTGGACTTTCACCTAGTGTTGTGAGACCTCTTACTGTGTCCACCCCAGTCTAACACCCATGATCTCTCCACACCATGCTCTGAGATAGCGATAGACGCAGATGATGGTATGGTCTAGGTGTTTCTTATGGACTAATTATTTGGCATTTAAAGCAATGGATGTGGACTGGGTTCAGTCACTTTGAAAAGAAATGGGCCAGTTCCAGAACCACAGGAAATGCCTTTGATGCGAAGGCAGGAGACAGGAGTAACTGGTCTCAACAGGACATCAATCGTGGGGCAAGTTAGACTGAACGGAATGATCTTTTCATCCAACAGAAACCACAGACATCTATAGATTAAAATTACTTCCCTTGTCTCGAGCTGGTAAACATTAAAAGGGCTGTTAGCTCTGCCAAGGGAGCTCAGATGAACAGGTCTGCGATCACATCACATTTTCCTATAAGCTGGATGCAAGCTGCCCTTGTTACAGTCGCAGCCATAGGTGGATAAATCGACAGCACCCATAACATGGGCACTAGGAAGGGCTGCTGGAGCAAGTAATAGGCTAATTTAGTAAGAAGTAGAATCCTTACTGTGCAGAAGGAGGCCATTCAGCCCCTCAAGCCTACACCAACAACAATCCCACCCAGGCCCTATCCCTGTAACCCCATGTATTTACCCTGCTAGTCACCCTGACACTAAGAGGCAACTTAGCATGGCCAATCAACCAAACCTACATATCTTTGGACTGTGGGAGGAAACTGGAGCACCCAGAAGAAGCCCACGCAGACATGGGGAAAATGTGCAGACTCCACACAGACACTGACCCAAGACCGGAACTGAACCCAGGTCCCTGGCACTGTAAGGCAGCAGTGCTAACCACTGTGCCACCCATATCCATAAATTGATTGAAGCAATGAATATAGACTGGAATGGCTGATTTACTAATGGTCCACGCTTGCTCAAGATTGTCTGATGGGAGTGGATAGCGCAGAAGGTGAAGGTGGTCATTTTCATTACATTCACTGGGACAAGCCCGGTGCAATTAAAATAAGCCCGACGTTCCTTATACAAAACGAGTAGCATTCCCTTATTAAACCTGGTCCTCGTAATCCATGCCAAAGCCATGAATCATCCAAACTTCCCAATGATCCTGCCGCAATAAGAGAATACAACGCACTATGGCTCCTCTCAAAGCAGACGAATATCTCAACTTGTTATCAGGACTAAGGGCTGTTCTAAAAAGGTTGCCATCAAGCGATAGTAAAATGAGTAATTGCATGGTGAATCACACAGATCCCAAGGTCACCAGGATGAGTCAGTGCTTTGTGCGTTGCTGGCTAATCTCAGCCAAAGCAAGCCAGGCCCTCTCAAATGAATCTCTTTGTTCTTGGCCAAGGAAGGGAATTATCATCCACCGAGGTCACTGCTCCTGATTGTTGTCCAGTGACCTTGTCTGGCTGCTGGATCCAGGGTAAATGATCCCAATACGTGGTGCAAATATTGACGATCGCGCTCAGTGGGGGGTGACCACTCGAAAGGACCTGTGCGGCCACACTGGAATATGTTCTGGCAGGCAAGCTTCACATGACAGTGAGCGCCCACTCTCAAAGCTCAAATAAATCACATACATCACTGGAATGGCTCAGTCCCTGTATAAACTAAAATCTTTCACATTGTTAAGGGGTAGCTCAAGTTTGACCCCATGTTAACTGGCCTTTTTATCATTTTCTTTTAAAAAAAGCAGCACAATTCATGATTGATTTTCTGAGATGGATCACCACTTCAAAAAACTCGAACCCAAACGGAGAGAGATTACTGCGTGGTTGACTTGACATTTGCGAACAAGTGTAGCACTTTGGAAAAAAAGCAATACATACACGAGTATGGGTATCCTCCAGGTGCTCCAGCTCCAGTTTCCTCCCACAGTCCACATATTCTGTCCTTCTTAAAAGTGAAAGTAAACCTTGGCAATATAGATGAGACAATCAAAGGTAAAGCAAAGCTTAATGTGCAAATGCATCATATCACAGTGCAGAAGGAAGCCATTTGGCCCATCAAGTCTGCACCGAACACAATCCCTCCCAGGCCCTGTCCTCGTAACCACATGTATTTACCCTAGCTAGTGCCCCTGACACTCAGGGACAATTTAGCATGGCCAATCAACCTCACCCACACATCTTTAGACTGTGGGAGGAAACCGGAGCACCTGGAGGAAACCCACTCAGACACAGGGAGAATGTGCAAAATCTGCACAGTGACCCGAGGCTGGAATTGAACCCAAGTCCCTGGAGCTGTGAGGCAGTAGTGCTGACCACTGTGCCAAATGTACCACTTTATTCACTCTATGACAACCAACATGGAACCATCAAGAAGGAAATACATTTCAGTTCATTTAAATTGTACCTTTGAATCGTAGCATAATGATTCTTGCAACGCCCTGGTTTCTCAAACGCATGCAAATAAGTCATGGCATTTCCGTGAGGTAGTTGATCTTCTTTGCAAAATGATGTACCTGATTTCAATAAGTTTCATTGCCCCTTTTCCTGCTGTCCAGGCCTGAAGGCACAGGATCATATTGGGGTACATCACCGCCATTACTGTCTTATATTATTAGCAAATCAATGTGCAGGTTAGGTTGATTGACCATGCTAAATTGCCCACAGTGTCCTGGGGTGTGTAGATTAGGATTAGCGGAACAAATATGTGGAATTGTGGGGATAGAGCATGGGGCAGGATTGTTGTCAGTGCAGACTCGATGGACTGAGTGGCCTCCTTCTGCACTGTAGGGATTCTATGGCTCTATATAGTGCCTAAAACAAGGCACTTCATAGGAGCATAATCAAGTGAATTTGACACTGGGCCATGTAAGGACATACCAGGACACATGGTCAAAGGCCTGGTAAAGGAAGCAAGTTTTAATTAGTCTTGCAAAGGAGGAGCTTGTGGTACAGAGGCAGAAGGGTTTAAGGGAGGGTTTCCATAGCTTCACAGGCAGCTAGAGACACAGCGGTGATAATGTGGAATGCTCAGGAGGGCAGGTCTGCAGGAGTGTTCGAAGAACTGTCGGAAAATACAAAGTTGGGAGGGAGAAAGGCCAGAGATTATCAGGATGTTGCCTGGTATGGTGGGAAGGTCTTATGAGGAAAGACTGAGGGACTTGAGGCTGTTTTCGATAGAGAGAAAAAGGTTAAGAGGTGACTTAATAGAGGCATACAAGATGCTCAGAGGATTAGATAGGTGGACAGTGAGAGCCTTTTTCCTCGGATGCAGATGGCTAGCATGAGGGGACATAGCTTTAAATTGAGGGTTGATAGATATAGGACAGATGTCAGAGGTAGGTTCTTTACTCAGAGAGTGTAAGAGAAGTAAGGGCATGGAATGCCCTGCCTGCAACAGTAGTGGACTCGCCAACATTAAGGGTATTTAAATAGTTGGATAAAAATATGGATGAGATTGGAATAATGTAGGTTCGATGGACTTTAGATTGGTTCCAACAGGTTGGTGCAACATTGAGGACCAAAGGGCCTGTACTGCGCTGTAATGTTCTATGTTCTAAAACAAAGATAAGAATCTTAAGGTTGAGGCATTGCCAGAGCAGGGGCCTATTTGGTCAGCGACACAGGGGGTGAACGGGACTTGGTGCAGGGTAGGGTATAGGTGGCAGAATTTTAGAATATTTTCTGAAGGGTGGAAGACGGGAGGGTGCCTGGAGAGTTTCACAGTAGTCATGTCCAGAGATGACCCAAGGCAGTGATGAGAGTTTCAACAAATATTGAGTTGGGACAGGGGACAGAGTTATGTTATATGGGTGAAAATTGCTGGTTTTGCTCAGGGTGCATGTATGAGCTCACAATCTAATCCTGGGGGGCCAAAACCAAAGTCACAAATCCCTTTGGTTACAAAGTGGTCCTTCATTCGCTGCAATGTTTCTGCATCACTTGACATTTAGGAGCTTGATAATAACAAGCTCATTTGATTTCAGTCATGAGTACAACACCAATCAATGTTTCCCCCCCAGATCAAAGATACCAGGGCCATTAGATACATCTTCTGAGCTCAGGGCTTCATTGGTCCTGGCCAATATTGATCCCTCAATCAACACCATGGTCATCGTATTGCTGATTCCCTGTTTGGAATGTTCAAATTGGCCGCCACATTACAACAGCGACAGTATCTCAACAGTAGCTGGAAGGTACTCTGAGATGTTCTGCTGTTGTAAATTGTGTCACAGAGTTGCAAATACACAAAACAGCCCTGACGAAGATCACAAGAAACTGCAGAGTTGTGTACAGGGCCCAGTCCATCACTCAAACCAACCTTCCATCCACTGACTCTGTCTACATTTCCCGCTGCCTCGGCAAAGCAGCCAGCGTAATCAAGGACCCCACGCACCCTGACATCCTCTCTTCCACCTTCCTCCGTAGGGAAAATGGTACAAAAGTCTGAGGACACATACCAACCAACTCAAGAACAGCTTCTTCTCTGCTGCCATCAGACTTTTGAATGGACCTACCATATATTAAGCTGATCTTTCTCTGCACCCTAGCTATGATTGTAACACGAAGGCCGGATTTTGGGACCTCGCTTGGGTGAGGCTCGTAAAATCCAGCGTGAGGCCAATAGAGAATTCTGTTCTGTTAGCCTCACCCACCCCAATTCCAGGACAGATATGCTGGTAAAATTCCAGCCTATATTCTTTCCTTCTCCCTTATGTACTCTAAGAACAGAATGAACAGAATGTGCAGGAAACAATATTTTCACTGTAACCCAATACAAGTGACAATAATAAATTAAATCGAATCAAAATTTTATTCAACTCTTTGTCTTTGGTGCTGTGTATCAGAGTGAACTTGGCACTATTGCTGAGGTTGGGGCATGTGGATGAGTTTCCCATCAGGACTGCATGCAATCTCCTTAATCCACCATCCCATGTCCTGGCTTTGCCTGTTTTGGGTGATATTTGGTAGGACTTTCCACTTGGATACAATGACAGAGTGTCTCATTTGTCCGGTTGCCAGTGCTGGAGAATGTTCTGGAATCAGATGATTTGGGATAATTTTGCTGGACTCTGTTTGGGCCTATGATAGTGAGCCCCTTCTGGGGAACAAATTTCGCAACGGCTTAAGCACAGGGCCACCTGACATTTCCATAACTGAAGATTTCTTTCTCTTAAATATTAAGGGGGTATTATGTGGATTCTGAATCCCCAATTACTTGCTGTATGTCAAAAATGCACCAATGTTCCTGGCATAGGCTATTAGCAAGGTGTTGGCAACAGAAAATATGCTGTTTGATATCTGCTGTTATTAATGTGTCATTTGCGTACTTCCAACAATAAAGTTTAAAATTTATTTATTAGTCACAAGTCGGCTTACATTAACACTGCAATGAAGTTACTGTGAAAGTCCTCTAGTCGTCACGCTCCTGTTCGGTACACTAAAGAAGAATGTAGCATCGCCGATGCACCCTAACCAGCACATCTCTGGGATGTTAATATTAAGGGTGGATGGGAGGGATTTTGTCTTTGGCTGATGGTGTTAAAATGGGCAATAGTGAATCAACAGTCAGTTTTACAACTGTCCCAGTTATTACTTACAGTGGAAACAAACATTGAGAAAGCTGTAAACTGAGCTGTCAACTCATGAACACTCTCCTGATACCATCACACTATTACCTCAGCGATGTCCATCGGCCATTGTCTCCAGTGGAATATTCCAGAAGTGCTGCTGAGGGAGCTGACAGGATGTTTCCTTGCCTGAACTTCCACCTTCCCCAGTCGGAGTGGTGTTGGGAATCCTGGGCACGTCCAGGGGAATGTCTCTCCCGTTTGTGTTACTGCTATATTTTCCACCATTCCATCTCCAACACTGATCGAAAACATCTTTCCCATTGAAAAGCAGGACGCAGAAATTTCGCAGAAACTCTCCCACGGCTTCTAAATAAACAAGAACACTGTCAATGGTGGGTCTACACTCTTTGTTATTCATTTGTGGGACATGAGCAGCACTGGTTGTCCAGTATTTATTGCCCATCCTTAGTTGACCCAGGGCAGTTGAGAGCCAACCACATTGTTGTGCCTCTGGAGTCATATGTAGGCCAGACTGGGTAAGGATGGCAGATTTCCTTCCCTAAAGGACATTAGTGGGTTTTTCCGACAATGGTTTCACCGTCATCAGAAGATTCTTAATTCCAGATATTTTTTATTGAATTCAAATTCCACCTTCTTCTATGGCGGGATTCGGATGATGTGGAGATGCCGGTGTTGAACTGGGGTAAACACAGTAAGAAATCTCACAACAACAAGTTAAAGTCTAACAGGTTTATTTGGTAGCAAAAGCCACTAGCTTTCAGAATGCTTGCTGCCCCTTTGTCAGTGCCCCTAGTGGCTTTTGCTACCAAATAAACCTGTTGGGCTTTAACCTGGTGTTGGATTTTAACCTGGTTTTGTGAGACTTTTTACTGTGGGATTCGAACTCAGGTCCCCAGAACATCAGCTGAGTTTCTGCAGTAAGTCCAGCAATAATACCACGAGGCCCATCACCTCCCTCTCATCAATTAAAATCTCAACATCACCTTAATACCAATTGGATTGTGCAATGATCTCAATAAGGCCCATGAGGTGGACTTCTTGGAGTATGAGATACCTGACTGAGGTAATAATTACCTGCCCAATCAGGGAGCCTCACCTGTATACATAATGCAGAGTGTCAGGGTGCTGATTTCTGTACCTGAAGCGTTCTTCAGAGTGGGGTAGAGTTTGTAAATAAAGGAAATCTGGTGAAGCAACACCAGCCTCTGAGATGTTTTTATTGGATTGGTTTACCCCAGGATTGACCTGAGGATCAAAGGCCAATGTCAGCACCTCCTCCACGAATGGGAACGCCTGGTTTTATTATACTGAGCAAAAGAAAAGAGTAGCATTTATATATCACAGGATCATGTCTCGAATAAGCAACTCACTGTACCGCAACATACAATCAATGACTTTGAAGTTGAGAATTTTGCAGACAAATGAGTAATAGGCTAATGGTTATGCTAATTAGATAATGATGTCAATAATGATGGCAGCATGACATCATGGTCAGATGACCAAGAGGTTCTCAAGGAACAAGGCGGAGGCGTCTGTGTCCAGAGAACTCTATACTTACCATGAGATGTTGGATGTAATTTAGCTTAAAGAAAAGCTAACTGCTGACTATCTCCAAGTCACTCAAAGAGAGAGAGAAAGCTCATTTATAGAATCAGAGAATCCCTATAGTGCAGAAGGAGGCCATTCAGCCCCTCGAGCCTGTACCGACTCTCCGGCAGAGTACCTTACCTTGTCCTATCCCTGTAACCCCCGTACAGTTATCCCACTCATCCTCCTAACCGTCACATTTTGGGACACTGAGGGGGAATTTAGCATGGCAAATCCACCGAACCTGCATGTCTTTGGAGTGTGGGAGGAAACTGGAGCACCCGGAGGAAACACAAGCAGACATGAGGAGAATGTGCAAACTCCACGCAGACAGTGACCCGAGGTTGGGAATCGAACCGGCGTCCCTGCTGTTGTGAGGCAGCAGTGCTAACCACTGTGCCACTGTGGCAGTCATTGAGCCAGAAGACCAGGCAGATAGAGGACAACAAGGACAAGCCATGATGACAATGCAAATCAAACACAAACAGCTCAAAGCTGATGGGGGAAGTAGTTGATGGATCAGTATTTGATAATTTGGGGTGGGATTATTCGGCTGTGCTCGCCCCAAAACCGGAAAATCCCGCCCGAGATCAACGAACTTTAGCGTGGTCCATCACCCCCACACCTGCTACAAATCCTGTGGCAGGCAGGAAAGGAAAACTACCCCCTCCTTGTGTTGACTGAGGGTGGAACGTTGGCGGGGGCACCAGTCTCTGGAATGCAATTGGATCCTCAAAGAACACTGGGACCTTTTGAACATTTAACATCCTCTCCGAAGGAAAAGGGCCCAGCTGGGATCTGAATTTTTAACACCCCTTCAGAAGGGACAGCAACTCTGGCAGTTCCTGAACCCTGCACTGGGAATTCCAGCCTCTTTCATTCACTCAAATCCTGGGAGGGGGGTTTGACTCCTCAGCTTGGGGGAAGGAATTCCATTTATTCAGTTCAATTCCTGCGGTGACGGGAACTCTGTGGTCAGAGGCAAATTGTCTTCTCAAGGGTGGTCAAGGATAATAAGCTGAGCTGGTTCGACAAGCTGAGATACCAATGAATATGTAAGCAGGATGTTTGATGTGCTGGATAAGGGACTACGCATTAGAATGTGGAATAATTTCATTCAGATTTTGTTCACTGATTTATCTGCATTAAATTCACTTTTCCAATATATTCGACATTCAGTCTCCCATTAAAATAATCTAGTGAAACATAACCACTCTGCAATGGTGGCACAGTGGTTAGCACTGCTGCCTCACAGGGACCAGTGACTGGATTCAATTCCCAGCCTCGGGTGACTGTGCGGAGTTTGCACATTCTCCTCATGTCTGCGTGGGTTTCCTCCAGGTGCTCCAGTTTCCTCCCGCTGTGGGTGAGGTGGATTGGCCATGTTAAATTGCCCCTTCATGTCCTAAGATGGGGAATTAGTGGGGTAAATACCTGGGGTTACAGAGGATGGGGTGGGCTGGGTAAGATGCTCAGTCTGAAGGGTTGAGCAGACTCGATGGGATGAATGGCCTCCTTCTGCACTATACAGATTCTACGATACATCTCCTAGTCCTGAGCAGTAATGATAATGGGTGTTTCTTGATCATAGTGAGCTGAAGTTGGGTACCTTGCTCCCATTTTATCTCTGTATCTTGTACTGAGGCAAGAGTTGCTTGACCTTTGTGGTAGAGTGGCCCTTTAAGAAGGTGTTACCTGAGGGTCATGTGATGGAACCCTATGGATTGTCAAGGTGGGGAGCTGAGGCAACCAGGAGCATACCCCGGGGTCGAGGAGGTCCTGCAGTCGGATCTGGGAGGTGAGCTCTTCAATCTGACCTTTTGTAAATAGAATTATTTACCGCTAATAGTTGATTCAAGCCACATCAAGTCACTCTCGATCCATTGCAACCTTTATACAAACCCTCAACATTAAAACACTGCATCTCTTACAGTTAACCATTAACCGGAAACACTGTAGAAGGGAACGTTCCTGTACCATGGACATCTCAGGAATTATTTGATTCCTCGTGTGTTTTAATCAATTCTAATACGTTTCTGTTAAAGCGAATCCACAAGCTCATTTATTAATCACAATATTTTCATTTTGCAAATTAATAAATGGTTTATGAAAATTGCAGTTGGCCTGTCTGTGTGGTGCCATTCAGTGCTAACAGTGGAATGGTTATTTTGGGTCTTAACCCTACTTAGGCATAATTATCATTTTGTGTAGTTAATTAATCACAGATTCTTGCGTTATTGCCAAGTTGGAAATTCTGAATGAAATCTAGTATGAAGCCTTCCACAATTCTGTTGGTAAATGGACTTTGCACTGTGCGCAACCTAGCCCAGACAGCCTGAATGGCCTCAAGGATCATCCGGTAGCCTGGATTGATCAAAGCCCACAGTGGGACAGTGGGGGGATGACTGGCCTGGCTGTTGGGGATGTTACTGAGCAAGTCAAGTAACTTCTGCTGGACACATCAGTCTGAGGACAGAGCTGCGTTCAGCACTGCTGCTTACCGTGTTACAATAACGTTCCGACTGTCTGGCATTGCATGTGGTGAGGCCATATCCCTGACACCAAATATGCCTGCAGCAGTCAAACATCCGGAGACAACCAGTTATAACAAATGGGAGATCAGGTCAATTGGCCAAAAGGTTTAATTGGCCAAACCAAGAGATATCAAATATTATACTTGATATCTCGAGATGATAAGATCTAATATTCCATTCACTTATTTCACTCCTTGAACCAAAGGTTCTGTAGTTAATGTCCTGTGAATCTGTAGCCTCAAAACCATTACACAACATTGCACAGCAACAGGCCCACCTCCATTGAGTGTATATTAACCTGGAGTTTGTTTCAGGCAGAATGCGCCACCTCACATTTATTGACATTCATAGAAAATCATAGAATCCTGACGGTGCAAGAGGAGGCCATTTGGCCCATCGAGTCTATCCTGACCACAATCCCATCCAGGCCCTATTCCCGCAACCCCATGCATTTACCCTGCTGATCCTCCTTACAACAGGGTCAGTTTGGCATGGCCAATCAACCTAACCCACACATCTTCGGACTGTGGGAGGAAACCAGAGCACCAGGAGGGAACCCACGCAGGCACGGGGAGAACATGCAAACTCCACACAGACAGTGAACTGAGGCTGGAATTGAACCTGGGTCCCTGGTGCTATGAGGCAGTACTACTAACCATTGTGCCACTGTGCCACCCAGATTGAATCTTACCAATAGCAGTCAAAAATCCTTTGGTCTTCTAGAGGATTAATGTTAACCATTTAGATATTTCTTCAGCTTTTCACACTGCTGTCTTTGAGGCTTGTGTACAAAGTATTGACATACATAACGAACACAGATGGCCTCAGAGTTGAAAGCAGTGGGGTGCTACTTCCTAATTCCAACCCTTTCGACAAACTGCCTTCTACCCATATTTTCTGTTTTCCTCATTTTCACTCCAATTTGACACAAGGCTCCATACTCCACACTCCCCACATCTTCTCTAGTAATCTCTTGTTGGATTTCTTATCAAAAGGCTTTCCGAAAGTCTGCGTGTAAACTCAAATTGGACCTGACCAGAATGAATTAACGAGTAATTCCGTGGGATTATTTTTTCCTTAATGCACTGATAACATTACAAGGCACATCCGATGGGAAGTTTAATAGCTCCTGGTTACAGTGCGAATAGGCACCAATCTGTTAAATACCTGGATATCAAAGTGATACGAGGTCCATAACTGACTCTGATGCAATTGTACAATGATCTCTGGGCAACATGGTTTACTTAAAAGTGCAGTAGAAGATGACAAGTGTGAACTGTATCCCATCTAGCTGTTTTTGATGCACTTTGGATGCTACCTACCAGCTTATTTTAATGTAACTTAGCCAGTGGGTCTAGTGACCAACCATCACATAAAGTCCGCAGTGTAGGGCCACCTTGTGGCAATGTCTCAGTAATTCCCCGCCTTACTTCTGGCATCTTACTATCTTACCAAAGTTGCCACTCTTCGTTTACAAGCCATGAGGCCAAGGAGGTGATGGCTTAGAGGTATTATCGCTAGACTATTAATCCAGAAACTTAGCTAATGTTCCAGGGACCTGGGTTCGAATCCCGCCACAACAGATGGTGGACTTTGAATTCAGTAAAAATATCTGGAATTAAGAATCTACTGATGACCATGAAACCATTGTCGATTATCAGGAAAAACCCATCTGGTTCACTAATGTCCTTTAGAGAAGTAAATTTGTTGTCCTTACCCTATCTGGCCTACATGTGACTCCAGAGCCACAGCAATGTGGTTGACTCTCAACTACTCTTAGGCAACTAGGGATGGGCAATAAATGCTGGCCCAGCCAGTGACACCCACGTCCCATATGAATAATAATAAAAATAGAATTGTCTGGTAATTAATGCATGGAGGACAATGAGGAGGGAGGGGAATTAACAGGTGATCCCTCTCCTGTGTTGGAGGGTCTTGCTGTGGGAGCATTCTCGCTCTGAATTCAAAGATTGTCAGTTTATAGTCCCAGTCCAGGGCCCGAACACAAAAATCTAGGCTAACTCTCCACACCAGTACCCAGTGGGTGCTACACTGTTGAAGGTGTTGTCTTTTAGATAAGAGGTCAAATCAATACTCCAACTGCCCAGGAATGCGAAAGGTCCCCCAGCGCTATTTTGGCGGGGAGCATAGAAGTCCTCCCCAGTGTTCAGGCCACGAATCATCCCTCAATCAGCATCATAAAAACAGATCGCCTGGCCGGTACCATCATAGCACTGTCTGCAGGAGCTCGCTGTGAGCAAATTAGTTGCTGAGTTTTCTATTTTGCAACAGTGACCACACTGTGAAGACAACTCATTGACTGTAAAACCAATGGGAAGCCTGTGGTCATGGAATGAACTTTACAGACACAAGGCTTGGATGTATTCCTGAGTGGACAGCCTCTCGGTCATGGTGAAAGGGGTGGAAACTGGAAAGCCCCAAACCCGAACACAGACCTACCATTTTTCAAGGGGCAGGACTAGGCCCGAGCCAGAATTTATGCCTGAGCATTTGACAGAGACAACTGCCTCTACTCATGTGATTTTGTTGGTAAATGTGTGAGAAGCCTAAAATGCACAGAATAGACACGTAGGAAGAGGTCTGAACTTTGTGGATTTTCTTTTGGATAGCCAGGGTACCATTTTGGAGAGGATAAGTACCCCTTTAGATATGATTCCAGAATACCTTTGGGGAGGCTAGTTCCCATTTGGGAGTGGGAAGGTGCCCTTTGGGTTTTCTAAAATTAGACACCAACGTGGGTAAAAAAAACTCTTTGGGGCTGTCAAAAAGTGTCAAGCTGAACTGTCAAGCTGTTAAAATATTTAAATCTCCTGCCCTTTAACTCTTAAAAAAAAGTGTGTGTTTAAAAAATGCTTGCTATTTCTCTCTATCTGTTGACATTTCCTTTGGGTTACCATTACTGTACTGGTGCATGATTGGTTTCATCATACTCACTCTCACAGTGGGCCACCTGCCATTTCACAGTCTTATTGACAGCTCCAAGGGATTATGGATTCTTTGAAGTGGGACTATGAATTCCAATAGCTGTTTTTAAAAGGGATTATGCAATTGAAAGAAATGTTTGTTGTTACAGGGGATAATGTAGTTGAAGGAATGTAAAAAAGTTTATATGCATGACAGTATTTGTTAAAATACAGTCGGCTGGTCTGCCCATGGCGGGTATGGAATGACTGGGCATGGTAGGTTTAAAGACAAAGGGTGGCAGGGGTTGGCACTGTTTGCATATGGGGCTAAAGAGCCTTGTGGGATGGGCAGAGGGGCATAGGTTGGCATGGAGGGTATGAGGTGCATGGGGCGTTGGCAGGGGGTTTGACATGGCAGGCATTGATAGATAGGTTCTGGGGGGTGTGAGGGATGCAGGGCTGCTTTGTACTCCTCTGTTCTTTTTGAAAAGGTTGGCACAGGGCTGATGCACTGAGGCAGACCTTCTGACCAACCCACCTCCGCACCCGACATCCTCCACACTCATTCCGAAGTCACCGAGCTCTGCACTCGGGGGATCCTGCTACCAGCCTTCTTTCTCCTAGGTCAGGTTTGAAGGGGCGAGAAATGTCCCAACTCCGTGCTCCCGACCCAGAAACTTCAGGTCCACATCTCTCTGTTCTCACCTAACACCCGGGCACAGCAACTCCAAAAGAAGTCACAAGGCGGTAAGCAGATGGGGAAACTTTGCTAATGCCCATCTTTGAGCCCAGGGACCCAGCATCAAACCATTGCCTGAACACACCTGCTAATACTAACCCCTCTCCAAACTAAGCATTAATCCTTGACGTTCTTGTGTCTGTCCAGCTTAGCATCTCACATGAACACATCGATCACACAGCCACTGAGTAAGTGCCATTCAAATATTACTAAGGGTATGTAATACGGTGCAGGCAGGGTGATCAGCCATCAGAAAGATTGTAGTAGATTTCAGGAGGACGTGAGCAGTGTTGTTAATGTCTCAGACAAGTGGTGGGTGCAATTTAAGATGGAGAAGGTTGGGGAGCAGGCATTTGGTGAACAAAGAGAATTACTCCACAGGAACAGACCCTTCAGCCCTCTGAGCCAGCACCAACCATGCTGCCCAACTGAACTAAAACTCTCTACCCTTCCATGACCATATCCCTCTATTCCCATCCTATTCATGTATTTGTCAAGACACCCCTTAAAAGTCAGTATCTGCTTCCACTATCTCTCCGAAAGCAAGATCCAGGCACCCATTACCCTCTGTGTAAAAAATCTTGCCTCGTACATCTCCTTTAAATCTTGCCCCTTGCAATTAAACCTATGCCTCCTAGTAATTGATTCTTCCACCTTCTGACTATCCACTCGGTCCATGCCCCTCATAATCTTGTAGACTTCTATCAGGTTGCCCCTTCAACCTCTGTAATTCCAGTGAGAACAAACCAAGTTTCTCCAACCTCTCCTCATAGCTAATGCCCTCCATACCAGGCAGCATCCTGGTAAATCTTTTCTGTACCCTCTCCAAAGCCTCCACATCCTTCTGGTAGTATGGCGACCAGAGTTGAACACTATATTCCAAGTGCGGCCTAACTAAGGTCTTATAAAGCTGCAACATAACTAGGCAATTTTTAAACTCAATGCCCCGGCCGATGAAGGCAAGCATGCCTTCTTGACTACCTTCTCCACCTACATTGCCACTTTCAGTGACCTGCGTACCTCTACACCCAGATCCCTCTGCCTATCAATACTCCTAAGCGTTCTGCCATTTACTGTATATTTCCGATCTGTACTAGACCTTCCAAAATGCAATACCTCAGATTTGTCCAGAATAAACTCCATCCGCCATCTCTCCACCCAAGTCTCCAACTGATCTATATCCTGCTGTATCCTCTCACAGTCCTCATCGTTACCCATAAATTCACCAAGAGAGGCAGCGGCTGGTGGGAAGAAATGGAAAGGAGTGAATGAGGAGAGAAACAAGGGATTTAAATCATCAAAAGAACAATTTTTAAATTGGGACATTGCTGATTGGAAATGAAATAGCGATACATTCATTCAAGTCAATGGGCAAGACACAAAATACCATCTCCGCTTTTCGATATGTATTAGAAAAGACATTAAAAAGCTTGGACGTAGTACAGCTGAGATTCACCAGGGAATGGGAACAGACCAGACATTATTCCCATTGGAGCAGACGGATCTGGGATAATAAGAGTTTTGTTTTACATTATGATATGCTCCGTGGGACTAAGTGGAAAAACACTTTTTTCCCTCCTGGGCAGGGTGGAACTGACAACAGGACACCGGGAAGGAGGAGGGAGGTTCAAATTAATTTTATTTACGTAGAAGAGCGTTTGTCACGGAGGGAAGTGTGGATAACTATTTGAGGCAGGAGGAAGATACAGAGGCTAGACTTTTATTTCTTTCGCAAAGGCCCCCATGGATTCCTGTAAATTCTGTGCGCCTCCTGCCTCAGGACATCCAGTCTGTGGCCAAGGGATAAATCAGCATCACATTCCAGAGATTGTCTATCCCACTCACAACATTGTTTCCACAAAGATCTCCAACAAAGCTGAAATGTGACTGTTTAGCCACAGGGTTTTGAAGATGTCTTCCTTTCGTAAGCAGTCAGAGCTTCTCTAGTGGATAGCACAGTGGTTAGCACTGCTGCTTCACAGCTCCAGGGGCCTGGGTTCGATTCCTGGTTTGGGTCACTGTCTGTGTGGAGTTTGCACATTCTCCTCATGTCTGTGTGGGTTTCCTCCAGGTGCTCCGGTTTCCTCCCACAGTCCAAAGATGTGCGGGTTAGGTTGATTGGCCATGCTAAATTGCCCCTTAGTGTCCCGGGATGCGTAGGTTAGAAGGATAAGTGGGCAAAATATGTAGAGACATGGGGTAGGGCCTGGTGGGATTGTGGTCGGTGCAGACTCGATGGGCTGAAGGGTCTCTTTCTGCACTGTAGGGTTCTATGATTCTATGAAGCCTGGTGCTAGATTAATCAGGATGAGTTGGATTTCATTTTCACTCTGGAGTTCAGAAGAATGAGGGGAGATCTTATGGGAACATATCAGATTGTGAAGGGAATAGATAAGATAGAAGCAGGGAGGTTGTTTCCATCAGCAGGTGAAACTAGAACTAGGGGGCATAGCCTCAAAATAAAGGGGAGCAGATTTAGGACTGAGTTGAGAAGAAAATTCTTCACCCAAAGGGTTGTGAATCTGTGGAATTTCCTGCCCATTGAAGCAGTTGAGGCTCCCTCATTGAATGTTTTTAAGGCAAAGATAGTTTTTTGAACAGTAAAGGAATTAAGGGTTATGGTGAGCGGGCGGGTAAGTGGAGCTGAGTCATGATCTTATTGATTGGCAGGGCAGGCTCAAGTGGCCAAATAGTCTACTCCTGCTCCTAGTTCTTATGTTCTTATATCTGGATTTGGCAAGTCGCGTGCTGCACTAAACAAGTCGGCTCTTGTCTGTCCCAAAGTCCCTCCAGAAAGTCATTTTGCAAATGGGACTCAGAATCGTGAAATGGTCGCACTATTGTCAAAGGTTTATGGCTGGGAGTTTCTGCTCCTGTTCACTCGGATGGGTTCAGCAGTGCGAGTGGAAAATATTGCGAGAAGACCTTAGACTGGTTCTTCGCAGACAAATGCTAATCATCAAATCTCTCCATTTGGACCCGCAGAGAGCAGACTGTCAGGAATGTGGAGTCTGGAGATCTCGCTCCTATTATTCTGGCTCATTAGGCAGGAGAGTAGAAGAAGATGTCAGTGTTGACGCCTGGCTTGCCAAAAGCTGGAGCAAAACTGTCAAGAGGAAGGGGTGGCAGGAGCTGCTCCACGTGTAGAGGATGAACCCCAGAGAGCTGTTGCCTGTCTGCACCTCGCTCTGCCCAGTGTCTACAGATGGCACTTGACATTCCTACAGATGTCCAAGAACCAGTGTTGCTGAGGATTTGGTGACAGATTCCACTTCCAGTGCTGCTGAAAGTGACTCTGAATCTCAATCTGCACACCAGTGGTTCCTTCCTGGTGACCTCTGCGGGATTCCTCAAGCCAGTTCATCCCAGGGATCATGGATGCAATCTTTGTGGAAGATAAGACCAGGATCAGGAAAGACAGGAATGCAAGAGCAATGGGATTTGTGCAGATCTCTGGTTTTCCACAGATGCAATCGACTGCACTCGTGCGGCACTCAGAGCTCCGTGCCAACAAGCTGCCAACTATATGAACCACAGGGGCTTGTGTTCAACTGGTACAACAAGTACATCCTGTAGGAGTGCGCTCTAGTCTCAGGGAGTGTGAACAACTGCTATACTCTCAGCTGCCTTCAGACCCCGAACATCTTTCAGGCTCCATAGAAATTGTAGGGTTGGCGCCTCATGGTCATGAGCGACCCACCGATGACGTGGCTGAATACACCTGTGCAAAGGACACAGAATGCACCAGAGACAAGATACAATAATGATCAGGATAAGAGTGACGGAATGGGATCACATGTTTATGTCTCCCATGCGGCTGGATGTATAAAGTCATACCTAATCCAGCAAGAACGTTAGTGTGTAACTGCAAAGGGTTAACAGTTAATCCTGAGGGTCATGCACTCCTGAAGGACAGATGATGAATGGAAGTCCAGCACCACATCACTGGAGCACTGAATAAAACCGCTGGAATAGAAAGTAGCCCCATAAAAGCCTATATTTATAAGGCACTTGAGCTTATTAATTACAGTCAGATCAATCACTTCCACTCTCTAACTCTTTTTCGAGTAGAGGCAGGTGTACAAGAACGAGGAACATATTTTCGTACTTACAGCATACAAATGTTAGACATGTTGACTAGACAGGTGGCTTGAAAACATGAAATTACCTTGAATAGAGCAATAAATAGATAGCAATCTCTGTAATTACACTGTTCATTTCTACAGGAACACCAAGTGCCAGGAGCATTGCTATAAATAACTCATTACATGTACAACGATGTACATTAATACTTTGCCTCGAGTATGCTGTGATGTATCTAAATAACTGTTTGCTTGCTGATAAGTTTCTATCACCACACTTGGAATGATAGTATCTTCCATAATATATACTTTTACACAATTGAACATTCCTGATGACTATTGGACTTCATTTCTCTATTCAATGCCATGTTATTTTCCTCTGACAAATAACAGTAAAATAGGGCTCAGGTTTGACGTGCCAAAACGTATGAAAATATTTGAAGCAAACCTAATCAAATGGCCAGATTTGAGTTATTGCTTTCTTGCTTTTCCTTGACCGAGCTGTTGTGTTAAGCAATTGTTTGAACAGATTTGAAACTTCAGGGGAAATGGGAAGGGTCCAGAACTGAACTCAGGTTCCCTTCGCTGTTTGAAAAACCCTGCTCCCATTTCTACACCCAGGTTGAACACTGGATTAGGAGGGCTGGTTAACATTGGAAATCCAGCAGTAGGAGTTAAGAAACAATGCATCACGCAAACCAGCCTCCCATCCATTGACTCTGTCAACACTTTCTGCTGCCTCGGAAAAACAGGCAGCAGAATCAATGATCCCACACACACTGGACATTCTCTCTTCCACCTTCTTCAATTGGTAAAAAGATACAAAAGTCTGAGGTCACGTACCAACTGATTCAAGAACAGCTTCTTCCCTGCTGCCATCAGACTTTTGAATGGACTTACCTCGCATTAAGTTGATCTTTATCTACATACTACCAATGGCTGCAACACTACATTCTCCATCCTTTCCTTTCTTTCTCCCCTATGTAATCTATGAATGGTATGCTTCGTATAGCGAGCAAGAAACAATACTTATCACTGCATCCTAATACCTGTGACAATAATAAATCAAATGAAATCAGATCACTTTTACAACCATGAACAGCAACAGTCATCATCTCGACCCACCCCAACCTTGGCAACTTATACATTTGGAACATCTCATAATTATTTAGACCTTTGTCCAATGACGGTCAGATAACAGGATGTCCGAGTTGGATAGACTTCTGTTAAACTCCAGTTTGGGTTTTCTTTCAGCGTTCGTCATTTATTTCCACTTCTTGTCATGTTCCTCTCACCAACACAGAGAGTGTCAGGGCTGGAGGGAAGAGAAGAGGAAAGGTCAAAACTCTTTGGAAACAGGGGAGCTTTGAAGAATTGTGCAGATTTGGAGGTGTGACGGTGGAACGAAGCGATAGCAATAAACGTTTCTCAAAGCCAGCGGGTGGACTATTGCCCCAGTCTGTGCTGCAGGCAGGGGTACCAGGGGATTCCTGAACAAAGCAGCCTGGAACAGTGTCCTTTCTTATCATGGACCATAGAATCCAGGGATGTTGTTCCAGTCACCAGCTGCACCCCCTGCTGCTGTAGGAAGGAGGGGGCACCTCAATGTCTGGGCACATTCGCCATCCAGTCAGTGTCTGCCAGTCAGACTCGCAAGGGGTGATGTTCAGTAGGGCTGGAGGATGGGTCAGCGGCAATGCCTCGGCTGTGGGGATGAAGTTGCTGTGGGTGGTGGTGGTGTGAGGAGGGTAGAGGCACGGTGGTGACAGTTTGCAGGTAGCAAAACAGCCCAGGAAACAGGCCCTTTGGCCCAACGAGCCCGCGCCGCCATTTTAACATTACCAGTCCCCCCCTCCACCCATGACCCTTATTTATGATTATGGCATTCCACATTGAGGGAAAACTAATTTAGGGACAATTTATTACCTCCAATCAGCCTAATAGCACATCTTTGGGGTGTGGGAGGAAACTGGAGCACCCGGAGAAAACCCACGCAAGCACGGGGAGAATGCGCAAACTCCCACAGACACTGGCCCAAATCCATGTGTCTGCACAGCAAACAGTGATAGTCACTGAGCTGTGGTGTTGTCCAGCATCTGGTCCAGTTTAAGCACACACTAACGACATGAAGCACTGGGCTACTCTCGAACATCCAAGAACATCCCTCCTAACCTTGTACACCTAGATCAGGTCGCCCCCTCAGCCTTCTCTGCTCCAATGAAGGTAAACCAAGCTCACCCGAGCTCGCTACAGAGCTTAAACGTTCCCTCCCAGGCAGCATCCTGGTGAATCTCCTCTGCACCCCCTCCTGCAATGTGGCGACCAGAACTGCGCACGGTACACAGAAAAAAATTCCACCCAGGTCTGTAAATAATTATCTTGGCAACAGCGCAAACCAATTACAAATTGATTCTTCCTGTGACAGGTGCAGAAATTCTAACTTAATCGTTGTCCTCACGTTCTGATTAATATAGAACTGGTTTCTGTCCAACCGCTTAAAATCTCGACATTACACATTGCTCTGAAAGGTGACAGTTTGCAGGTGGCATTTCAGGAAGAACCCTGTTTGCATTAAATTAAATTTTAACATTACCTTAGGTGCTGCCTTATTTAGAACCTGCTCGATTAAGTTAAGGCAGCAGTAAACCTCCTAACTAGCGCCGATGGGATAATATAACACGGCAAAGATTTAACCAAGTTAGAGTGGTTATCGTGATGAGTTATGGTCGTAGTCCAGCGATATTGTTTGGATGCACTCGAAAGAGCTGGATTCTAAATTAGATACAGGAGAGGCTGTCAGTTTTACTGCGGGGCTACAATACTGTAAAGGCGGACCTCACTGACACACCATTAAAACAAATCATTCTCCCCTCCGCACTCCATCCACTGCTTCCGGACTTGGAGCTCGATTTTAACTCCTGCCAGAAGATTTAATCCTTTGTGGCAGCCATCGAGGTTCCAATGGGAAGCTCCAACTTCCTGGGGAAGGGCGGGGATTTTGGGAGGTCAACCAGGCTATCATGGAATTCCAGAACAAACTCAAGGGGCTGAATGGCCTCCTCCTGTTGTTGTGTCCCTGAGATGCCGTTGCCAGCGACTCGGAGGCCTGGTTGTTGGCAGCCAGGAACGTTAAAGCTAAAGTTTATTTATTAGTGTCACAGGTAGGCTTATATTAACTCTGCAATGAAGTCACTGTGAAAATCCCCTAGTCGCCCACATTCTGGCGCCTTTTTGGGTCAATATAATGAATGTGATAGGTTCCAGGGGTGGGCGACAGGGGGTTTCAGTGCAGGGGGTGGGGGCGATGAAGGCAGCCTGGGATTGGACAAGCCAAGATTAACCTTGTGAGCATCCCACACCCAGTTAAAATCCTCGATCACTGTTGGACCCTCAATAATATCACCTAAGCTTACAGGTGGCACGGTGGCACAGCGGTTAGCACTGCTGCCTCACAACACCATAAATCCAGGTTCAATTCTGGCCTCGGGTTACTGTCTGTCTGGATTTGCACGTTCTCCCCCTGTGTCTGCCTGGGTTTCCTCTGGGTGCTCCAGTTTCCTCCCACAGTCCAAAGACATGCAGTTATGTGGATTGACATGCTAAATTACCCCAAGATGTGAAGGTTAGGAGGGATCAGTGGGGCAAATTCATGGGGTTATGGGAATGGGACGGGGGATGGGGCCTGGTAAGATGCTCTGTTGGAGAGTTGGCGCAGACCCAATGGGCTGAATGGCCTCCTTCTGCACTGTCGGGTTTCTTTGAAGCTGATCTGTATATTGAAAGCCGGATCTCCCTGACATCCCATGTTCCCAAGACAACCATTTCCAATTATTGGATTTTGGGAGATCCCCCAGGTCGTCGTTGAATGGCAGAACAAGCTCAAGGGGCTGAATGGCCTCCTCCTGTTGTTATGGTGCCATTGCCAGGGACCTGAAGGCATGGTTGCCGGCAGCCAAGAATGCAGTGGGTGCCAGGGATGAGTGCAGGGGTTGGGGACCAGCCTGTTTTGGGAATGAGTCAATGAGACACCACCCTCTCTTCATCCGGCTGGTTTCTGCCCAGTGGGCAGAGTTAAAATGGGATCTTAAATGTTACAACGACTTTCGTAAGGACATGTGTAGTCTGCTGACTGACATCCCCTTTTGTCTCTTACAATAGCAGAGCCAGTGTGTCTTATGGAGGGCCATTGGTCTATTGTTGCTGCCTGTTATAAATGTCCCTACTGGACCTGTTTTCAGGGACTGTGTGTGTGTGTGTGTGTATGTGTGTGTGTGTGCATGTATGTGTGTGTGTGCGTGTATCTGGGTGTGTGTGTGTGTGTGTGTGTGTGTGTGTGTGTGTGTGTGTGTGTGTGTGTGTGTGTGTGTGTGTGTGTGTGTGTGTGTGTGTGAGGACTGTCACATTGCAGCCTCTTCAGGGAGCAGAAGCAGCTGTTCCAATGGGGCGTTGACACCTCTGGTAAATCGACGAGTTCCCCCCTCTGCATCCTTTGTTCGCTCCCGCGAAGAAGACTCATGAATAAAACTTCCTTCATTTTCTGCCTGTCTGTCTGTGGCTTCACGGGCTGCTTCTTATTAACTCAGTAGAATTCTAACAGATGTTTGCAGTGACTGACTCTTATGGATATGTAGCTGTTGGCACTGAGATTATCTGAACAGATTGCTGTGATGTTATTTTTTTTTCAAAAAAAAAAGATATACCCTTTTTTTTGTTTGACATACAGATGCTCCTTTGTCTGCAATTTTCAGAGGCAAGGATTGTCATTCCCTCACTGTGCGCACGTTATCAACGAGACAATCCTTTCCTGTCAGCTCTTTTTAAGTCACGGCTGAGTGCACAGAATTTCAAGAGAGGAGTCAGCATGTGGAAAGCAAAGACCGATGATGATGTTGTTCTTAAAACCTACAACAGTCCAGCTGTGTCCTCTCCTCTGAAGGAGAGAAGGCCCAGAGGTGACCTGCAGAGGTCTTCATCAAATCACCACGCCGCCCAATAGGATAAACAAAGAGAAAGCATGCCCCCCGGGCCCCCCCTTACGGGGGGGGGGAGGCCAGCACTGGGGCGGGGGGGGGGGGGGAGCCGCTGCTACGAGGCAGTCACTAATAAATTCAATAGGGAATTCAGGAGAAATGTCTGCCCAGTGACTGGGAGAATGTGGCACTTCTCACCGCCACAAGGAGTGAACAGCAGAGATATATTTACAGTGAAAGAGGTGAGAGGGGAAAGGAGAGGATGGAAATGTTTATTGGGTGAGATGAGGTGAGAGGAGGCTCAGGTGAAGCAGAAATATGGGCTGGAAGGCCTGACTTTGTGCTGTGAATACGGAACAGTGTGTGTTCACTCACTCATCTGGACATCTCTCTTCCAAAAGTATTAATATGTGCCTCCTCCTTCAGATGCCTGATAGATCTACCTGACACTGAGTTGATCTTTCTCTACACCCTAGCTATGACTGTAACACCACATTTTGCACCCTCTCCTTTTCTTCTCTATGAACGGTATGCTTTGTCTGGCTAGCGCGCAAGAAACAATTCTTTTCACTGTATCCCAATACACGTGACAATAATAAATCAAATCAAATGAAGAGGGCATTGGACAGACTCAGGATTAACATAGAATTCCTACAGTGCAGAAAGAAGCCATTCGGCCCATCGAGTCTGCACCGACACTCTGGCACGCCATCCTACATAGGCTGTATCCCCCACCGCAACTCCACATATTTACCCTGCTAACCCACGTATCTTGGGACACTAAGGGGCAATTTAGCACGGCCAGTCTACCTAACCTGCACATCTTTGGAGTGTGGGAGGAAACCGGAGCACCCAGAGGAAACTCCACGCAGACGCGTGGAGAATGTGCAGACTCCACGCAGACAGTGACCCAGGATTATGCTTGGCAAAGTACTGGTTTGCCATTGCTTTCTGCTGTGTGGCTGTCCGGGGTTCTCTCCCACTCTTACAGCCCGTTACCAGGTGTGTTGGAAGGATTTGCCAACTCATGTTCCAGTCGTTACGAACTCACCTTCCTTGGCCATCAAGACTTGAAGTGGAACTTGAACCTGGAACGAGTGGCTCAGAGGCAGGAACATTGCCCACTATTCCACAAGACCTCCAAGCAGATATATTCACACAATTCAATTACTTTAAAAAAACACTGCGGCAAAGAAATGTGTTCCACAAAATGTGTGGGCCAGAAATGAGGAACTGATTCTTCCTCCAAATCTTTGCGGCCAACATCTCCCACTCCCGGAGGGGGTGTCACATGATATGAAGTTCTCTTCAAACTGCTCTATAATTGATTAGCGTTTGGCACATACTTTCATCACAGCTTATTATCTAAATGCATCTTTCAGGTGGCATGCCCTTGAGTGCTATGCAGGAGCAGAGAGAGGGGGATAGGCTGCTTACCCCTTGAGGCAGTTTCACCACACACCTTAACTCCAATTTCTCACCTTTGCTCCATGTCCCTCGGTATTGTTAAGATCCCAGAGGGGGAACCATAAACGAAAATAATTCCCAAAATATTCGACATTCAGTCTCCCATTAAAATAATCCAGAGAAACATAACCACCCTGCAATGGTGGCACAGCGGTGAGTACAGCTGCCTCACAGGGACCAGGGATCTGGGTTCAATTCCTGGCCTCGGATCACTGTCTGTGTGGAGTTTGCACATCTTTAGATGTGGGAGGAAACCAGAGCAGCCGGAGGAAACATATGCAGATACGGGGAGAATGTGCAAACGCCACACAGTGACCCAAACCCAGAATTGAACCAGGTCCCTGGCGCTGTGAGGCAGTGGTGCTAACCACTCTGCCGCCCCAACATTTGCTTCAGCTTACAGCATCTGCAGTAATTTGCTTTTACTCCCAAGTTTTTGGACCATTTTAGCCAGCTCACATAATACATCAAAGTTCTGGTCTACATCACTGCCAAATAGGAAAACTTACCCCTTTCTGATCTCTTTCTCCTTACAAGCATTCAGTTTTCCCTTGTCTGTCCGCTTTTCCTTTGAGTCTACAGCTATGCACTAATCACCTTTACTCTCAAGTTCCCTTCCGGAAAACAGTATTTCTTACTATCCAAGATAATTACAATTTATTCCTTTGCAATCTCTTAAAAGTCAATTTCAGACATTCTTAAAACCATTTACAGATTCTATCGGCACTCTTGAGGAAATTACAAAATTTCCTTGTTGTTATAATATTCTAACTAGGCACTAACAAAATGTGATTCTATTTTAATGTCCTAGACTTTGCGTAACCCCAGAATAAAAATCTGGGCGGGGGTTATTTTTTGGGGGCGGTGGGGAGGAGCGCTTCAGCTGCTGAGTGGGGTGAGGCTGGCTGTGATAGGGACAATTTAAGCTGCAAAGTAGTTAAAATAATTTTGACGTTTATTCGTGTCACAAGTAAAGCTCACATTAACACTGCAATGAAGTCCCCTAGTCACTGCTTCTTCAGCAGGTAACCTTCAAAATGCAGCTAATTAAAATACAACAAAGCTTAGTCCAACTGAGAAATCAAAGAAAGGGTTTAATAAAGAAACATCATTATTCCAAAGTTGGGGCCTTGCCCTGGGCTACTCCAAGCTCTACACAATTCTACATAGTTCCTTATTTATAGTGAATCAGCTGACTATTACATCACTCTATAATTGGATTACTGGGTCAGCTGACCCTTACACCTTGTTCCCATCGGTCACAACCAATACAAAGGTGTCACCAGTTACGTTCTAACAGTCGTTACACTCCAGCGCCTGTCCGGGTACTCAGAGAGAATAGAGCATGGCCAATGCACCTAACCAGCACATCTTTTGGACTATGGGAGGAAACCAGAGCAAACACATGTGGACACGAGGAGAATGTGCAGACTCCGCACAGACAGTGACCCAAGCCGGGAATCGAACCTGGGTCCCTGGCGCTGTGAGGCAGCAGTGCCAACCACTGTGCTACCGTGCCGCCCACATAAGAAGCATTTTCACAGACTTGATATTGCAACATCAATTGGTTCTGTCTGTCAATCCCGCTCGCCATTAGCAAAAAAACACAAGGATTTGGAGCTGGGGCATTAGCGCTCAGTCCGAGCTTCACTGCGGTCTCGGAGCTCATGATGCAAACGTTTTGGGTGGGGTTCTCCGATCTCGCACACCCCGTCACTAAAGCCAACGAGGACGGAGGATTCGGCGCTCAGCCAAACCTCCGTTCGCTGCAGCGGGACTGGAGAATCCTGCCGGCGTGAACGGCCAAAGAATTCCAGCCCAAAGCTGTGCGGGTTAGGTTGATTGGCCTTGCTGAATTGACCCCCAGTGTCAGGGAGATGAGCAGGGTAAATGAGGGCTGTGGTCAGTGCAGGCTCGATGGGCCGAATGGCCTCCTTCTGTACTGTGGGGATTGTATAATTCCATGTTTGATAAAAGATGATAAAGGGGGAATGAATGTATGTTTAATGGAAAACTACATCTGGCCAGTACTGCAATGCTGAGAATTCAGTTGAAGAGGTCGGCAAAGCGCGAGTCTCCTCTGTTCACTGGGCTACAACAGAACACAAATATGACCTGTGACTTTACTGTGGTGCTGTCTGCCTGGGTCTGCAATCATCTTAGCCTCAAGACTTGCAGCAGTTCTCCTTGTTGCCATGCACACTGTCTGGGCAGACGACAATATGTTTCCCATTGTCTGCAATCAGGTCTTCCCCGTGCTTCATCACACGGCCAAACTCACGAGTCTCACACAAATAAGCTGGAGATGCAAAAAAGACTGATTCAGGGCAGTAATTAATTAGCCTGTTCTGCCAATGTGGCTAAACTGCAAACCGTACCTGTCAGGACAATTACAGTAACTCTCATCTGAAGTGGCACACCACCGAATCAAACTTGAGGCAGTACAATTCTCAACAACGACTGTAACACTCGCCTACATTTATATAGCCCCTTTAAGGTAATGCTCCAAGATGCTTCCCAAGGTTGATACTTAGACCAAAACGGACACGGAACCAGAGGGAGGTGCCAGAGTTCCCGCGTCCTGGAGTGGGGGGGGGTCCCAAATCTTGGAGGTGGCCCCAAATCTGAAAGGAGGCCTTCAGAGACAAACCTCCTCTGCATTCTGCATCCCTCTACCCCCCTCTTCTCACCTGAGATGGGGATTTTCAACCTTTTCAGTTCGGCACCCTGCTCCAACTGGCCATTAAGTGGCCATTTACGGGTGTTAATAGGGACAAAGCTGGATTTCCTGTCTGAGACCCAGTCCTAATGGGTCAGGGGTGATCCCAGAGGAATCCCATCCATGCAATTTTACACTCTTCCCCCACTCCTTGTCTCAGAACCTGCCGGGGTTGGCGGGGTGGGGGAGGGGAGCAGTGGGATCGGGGAGCGGAGGAGGTGGGGGGGGTGTAAATTGATGGCCATTGGCCATTAGCACTGAGGGGTCATCGAAGAAATAGGTACAACAGCAAATGATTATAAAAAGAGAGGCCAAGAAGTCTGAAGAGGAAATTCCAGAGGATATGGCTGCCATTGGTGGAAGAGGTAAAAGTTAAAGTTAATTTACTTACAAGTAAGGCTTACATTAACACTGCAATGAAGTTACTGTGAAAATCCCCTAGTTGCCACACTCCGGCACCTATTCAGGTACACTGAGGGAGAATTTAGCATGGCCAACGCATTTAACCAGCACATCTCTGGACTGTGAGAGGAAAAGCAAGGGAATATGCAAACTCCACACAGACAGTCACCCGAGGCTGGAATCGAACCCAGGTTCCTGGCGCTTTGAAGCAGCAGTGCTAACCACTGTGCCACCGTGCCACCCAGGTCAAATCTGGGAACTGGGAGAGGCCAGGATTGGAGGAGTGCACGTTTCCCAGAGGATCGTGGGGCAGCAGATGGTTGTCAAAATGAAGAGTGTGCGGCTAAAAGGGTTTTGAAAATAAGGATAAGAATTTTACGAGTGAGATGTTGGTGGTCCAGGAGGCAATGTTAATCTGTGAGAACAGGGGTGACAGGTGAACAGGTTTGGTTCAAGTTTGTATGCAGACTGCAGAGTTTTGGATAAGTTAATGAAGGAGTGTAGGTTGAAGGGGTTGGTCAGCAAGGAGAACATTGGAGTGCTATGTCTGGAGATATCATAAGCAGATAAGAGGGTTAACACCGCTGCCTCACAGCACCAGGGATCTGGATTTGATCCCTGGCTTGGGTCACTGTGTGAAGTTTGCATATTCTCCCCTGTGTCTGTGTGGGTTTCCTCTGGGTGCTCCAGTTTACTCCCACAGTCCAAAAGATGTGAGGGTTAGGTGGATTGGCCATGCTAAATTGCCCCTTAGAGTCAGGGGGACTAGCTAGGGTCCTAGCATGGGGTTACAGGAATAGGGCCTGGGTGGGATTGTGGTCGGTGTAGACTCGATGGGCCAAATGGCCTCTTTTTGCACTGTAGCATTCTATGATTCCATGGTGACAGTAGCAAATGAGCTGAGACAGAACTGAAAGCGAAGTGACGTGGGTGGTCTTTGTGAGAGAGGGAATGTGGTTTGGAAATTCAACACATGGTCAAAGGGTCAATGTTGGTCAGTTTGGAAGAATGACTAGGGCGGAGGCTGGAATGGAGGGGGAGAAGGTGGAGGCTCTGCGGTGGGTAAACGGCACTGGTGAGGTGGAAATGACATTTATTGGTCCCTGTCAAAGAAGGTACTTTTAACATCCAAAGCCGGACTGTTTTACATTTTTTGCCTCCTCGTATATACAAAGCACTGAGTTTACAAACCTCAACTGAGCCAAGGGGAGGTGTGAGCAGCTGAAACGATGCCTCCTTCTATTTCCCAATTGCATTCTTGGCTACTTCCCCAGTTTTGTAGTGGTTTGGTGGCTACAGCTCCAAGTCTGCAGGCTGAGCCTGGGTTTGGTCATGGCAGCTGTCTCCTGGGGAGAGTGCACATCCACTTCTTTGGTGGTCTCATGGTGAGCTGGTTTGTGTGGTGGGCACGCATCCGGCTCCCTGGTACTTAACCGGTGGCCGTTTGTTCACGTTCTCAGGCAGCCTCATCTCAGTGCTTTGGAAAGCAGAGGTCTTACACGCCTCAGAAACCCACCTCGCCAAGGGAGTCGGAAACGTGATGGCTAGAATTTTACTGGCACGCCTGCCCCAATTCCGGGGGTGGGTGAGGCTCGGAGAGCGGCATTCTCTGATGGCCTTGGGTGGGATCCTTTGAACCACGGGTAGATGTGCCAGTAAAATTCCATCCTTAGTTTCTGAATGAACCATGGCTGACATTGGTATGCCCCTGCTAAACTTTTTTAAAAGTATATTATTTATTAGTGTCACAGGTCGGATTACATTAACACTGCAATGAAGTTACCATGAAAATCCCCTAGTTGCCACACTTCGGCACCTGTTTGGGTACACTGAAGGGGAATTTAGCACAGCCAATGCATTTAATCTTTTGGACTGCGGGAGGAAACTGGAACACTCAGAGGAAACCCACCCAGATAACATACAGACTCCACACAGACAGTGACCCAAGCCGGAATTGAACCTGGGTCCCTGGAGCTATGAGGCAGGAGTGCTAACCACTGTGCCAGCCCCTGTTCACATCACTTCGCAAATACCACCTGCAGCGCTTTGGAATAATCTGCCCTCGCAATCCTCACATCACATGTGCCTGTTAATGGTGCCTGCTCCTCATTCTCTTGTTGCGAGAGATTACATTGTATTTTCTGTATTTTTGCAATGATCCTTGCCTTAGCCTGTGCATAGCTATCCTGTTCAATCATAGGTCCTTGTGGCTGAGTGCGCAGTGCAAGTCATCTGGATTGATTTAGTCTCATTACCTCGGCAGGAAAGTATTAGTCAGGCAGATCTGCTTCTGTTATGAGATAGCTTCAATTTCGGTGAGCTGAGTAGCTTTTTCTCATGCCTGTTCATTTGACTTGCTAACTGCATTTATTGCACATTTTCTTGGCAGATTGATCACGTTTGAACAGAATTGCCTTTCCTGGAGAGAGCTGCTGAGTTCGGGCGCCAGTCCTTGATTTGTGGATTCGATTCTTTCTTTCATGACATGCTACAGCTACTCTGGGCTACAGTTGGCAGACTGGCCTTTCCCTACCTCTGCTTCCCTGCCCCTCTATCACTCCACAGTTGAAGTGTTTCACGGTGGCACAGTGGTTAACACTGCTGCCTCACAGTGCCAGGGACCTGGGTTTGATTCCTGGCTTGGGTCATCGTCTGTGTAGAGTCTGCACTGTGTCTATGTGGAGCTCCGCTGGGTGCTCTGGTTTCAAAGAAAATTACAGCACAGGAACAGGCCCTTTGGCCTTCCAAGCCTGCACTGACAATGCTGTCCGTACTGAACTAAATCCCCTTACCCTTCTGGGGACCATATCCCTTCATTCCCATCCTATTTTTTAGATGCCCCTTAAAAGTCACTATCATATCTGCTTCCACTACCTCCCCCAGCAGCGAGTTCCAGGCACCTGCCACCCTCTGTGTAAAAGAACTTGCCTCGTACATCTCTTTTAAACCTTGCCCCTCACACCTTAAACTTATCCCGCCTAGTAACTGACTCTTCCATCCTGGGAAAAAGCTTCTGACTATCCATTCCGTCCATGCCCCTCGTAATCTTGCAGACTTCTATCAGATCGCCCCTCAACCTGTGCTGTTCCAGTGAGAACAAATCATGTTTCTCCAACCTCTTCCCATAGTTGATGCTCTCCATACCAGGCAACATCCTGGTAAATCTTTTCTGTACCCTCTCCAAAGCCTCCACATCTTTCTGTACCGTGGCGACCAGAATTAAACACTAGTGCAGCCTAACTAAGGTTCTATAAAGCTGCAATATGACTAGCCAATTTTTGAACTCAATGCCCTGGCCGATGAAGGCAAGCATGCCATATGCCTTCTTGACTACCTTCTCCAACTGCGTGGCCACTTTCAGTGTCCATGTACACCCAGATCCCTCTGCCTATCAATACTGTTAAGGGTTCTGCTATTTACGGTATATTTTGTCCCATAGTCTGAAAGACGTGCTGGTTTGGCTATGCTAATTTCTCCCTCAGTGTACTCGAACAGGTGCTGGAGTGTGGCGACTGGGGGATTTTCACAGTAACTTCATTGCAGTGTTAATGTAAGCCTACTTATGACACGTACAAATAAATACATTTCTTTCTCATATCAATAAAGGAAATGAATCAAGGTAGAATAAGCGATATAATAGATCAACCCGAGCTTCTAATTGGCTAATTCTCAGGCTGTGGATCATGACCCCGTAATGAGGTCGTGCAATAGGGTTTTGGGGTCGTGGGCTCCGAGGCAGCAATGGCTGCTGTAAAGCTTGGACTGAGCAACAACTGGTGTGAGGCCCCTCTTAAATCCTGGACTGTTTTTCTAATGGTGCGCGTTACTAACAGGGAGATCCTTGAGGCTTAATCAACACTGCAAAGAAAAAAGTTTGTGTTTCTCTAGTTCAAAGAAGAGATTCTGTGATTTAAACATTTCCTGACACGCTCAACTTCACCCTGCGCAATTCCCCACCCAGCCCACAATCCCAGTTCAGCAGCTGAAGACCCACACCCCTCCTGAACAAATCTTGTACCCCTCCCCCCCCCCTCCCCAGCTCCTATCCCAAATATTCATTCAAGGGTCACACAAAATCTGGGGTCTTTACATCTGGTCACGTCTGGGAAAAGCTTGGGAAGATCTGTTCAAGACGCTTTCCCTCGCATTCGGAAGGGGACTGCCATTATATTCCAGACTGTTTAGCAACCGTCTGGGATATAATGGGCAATAAATTTTGGCACAGACTGAAGGACAATCATTTCTCACACTGTCCACCCCCAGTGCATGACATTGTGCAGAACAGGAGGATGCCACTCAGCCCATTATCACTATTCTGCTTTCCCCTCACAGTCCAAAGATGTTAGCAACATAGAATCCTGACAGTGCAAAAAGGGGCCATTCAGCCCATCAAGTCTGCACCAACTCTCTGACAGAGTATCTTACCCAACCCTCTTCTCCGCCTTATTCCTTTTTGCCCGTGCTAAGTCTGTCCCTTAGTGTGCAAAGGTGCATAGGTTAGGTGGATTAGCCATGGTAAATGTATGGGATCGGGTGAGGGATGGGCTTGGGTAAGATACTGTTTCCGAGAGTCAGTATAGACCTGATGGGCTGAATGGCCTCCATCTGCACTGTAGGAATTCTATGAATTCTGTAAAAGGAATTATTCAATTAATCCCAGCCCTCTCCTCTGTAATGACTTCAATCAGGCCATTGAGATTGGCCTATTCTCCGATTAAGGAATCAATTGATGGGCCAATCAGGGAGTTTTTTTCCTTGTATTTAACCGGGAGTGTCAGTTCCTCTGGCACTCCTGGTTAAATACAAGGAAAAGGCTCCTGTTCTGGCCCATCAATTGATTCCTTCATTAGGGGAGTTCATATTCCAAAGACCAACCTCAATGGCCTGATTGAAGTCATTACACTTCATTACCTATCATCTTGCATCGTTTTTTCCTTTTCTGATATAAGTTGTCACTGAATCAGGAGTGGACAAGGACAATGCTTGGATCTTAAATACTGGTGCACCAGTTGTGATTTGTTTAACTGGTGTAAGTTTTGTCTGCACATTGCTCTTGTAAACTTCTTCGTTTCCATTACTTTCTTTCACTCCTCAGAACAGCACCTCACTACAAAATTCCTAACTTCACGTTTCTTCCATAATTTAACATTTTTTATAGTGGCCTCTCTTGCAACTCAGCAATGACACTAAGTTTGAAACATTCTTGTATATATAAATATATGGCATCAAACAATCGATAAGTATATTTACACGTCGCTTCACCTGAACTGTGGATTATAGAATTAATTCAACCTTCCTATCTTAATGTTGTAACTACGTTAGGAGCTGTGTGTTTTAGGCAGAGAGAAAAGACTTGGTTTGCACGCATAGATTCGAACTAACACACAACAGGTTTTATTAGAAGCTGCTCTCTGCACTGCACAGGTACAAAACTCAAAGTAAAACAGCAGCCTCAGCACACACCCTATTGACACCACCATCAAGTCACATGATCAGCTCTTAAAGCAACCTTGCAACCTTTTAAATATAAAATACCTATATCCTATCAAAGAACAAGAACAGGCTCTTTGGCCCTCTAAGCCTGCGCCAATCATGATGCCTGTCTAAACCAAAACAGTATGCACTTATGGAGTCCGTATCCTTCCATTCCCATCCTATTCATGTATTCATCTAGGTGCCCTCTAAATGCCACTATTGTATCTGCTCCCACCACCTCTCTGGGCAGAGAGTTCCAGATATTTACCACCCTCTGTAAAAAAACTTGCCTCACATATCTCCTCTAAACGTTTCCTCATACAGCTTAAATCTATGTCCCCTAGAACTCGACTTTTCTACCCTAGGAAAGAGCATCTGACTCTGTCCATGCCCCTCATAATTTTGTAAACCTCTATCAGGCCTTTGGGCAACGTCCATCATTCCCAGTGAGAGCAAACCAAGTTCATCCAACCCCTCCTCATAGCTAATATCCTCCGGACCAGGCAATGTTCTAGTAAACCTCTTCTGTATCCTTTCCAAAGCATCCACATCCTTCTGGCAGTGTGGCGTCCGGAACTGTACACAATATTCCAAATGGGGCCTAACTAAGGATCTGTACAGCTGCAGCCTGACCTGCCAATTTTTAAACTCAATGCCCCGGCCGATGAAGGCAAGTATGCTATTTGCCTTCTAGACTACCTTCTCCACCTGCGTTGCTACTTTCAGTGATTCAGTGAGTCAACAAGGTATTAATGTCAAGTTAGGGGGCAATGTTGGTGTAGTGGTGATGCCACATTAATCCAAAGGCCCAGGCTAATACTCAGGAAAGGCAAGTTCAAATCCCAGCAAGGCAGCTGCTGGAATTTAAATTCAATTTCAGAAATCCTGATCTGAAAAAGCTAGTGGTGACCATGAAATTGTTGTTTTATAAAGAAATGCCCATCTGGTTTAGTGTCCTGGAACGACATGCAGTGTCCTACATGTCACAGAAATGTGGTTCACCTTAATGGCCAAATAAGCATTCAGTTGAAGGATGGGCTTTGTCTGGTCTTGGGTAAGATACTCTGTCAGAGAGTCAGTGCAGACTTGATGGGCTGAATGGCCTCCTTTTGCACTGTTGGGGTTCGAAGATGACAACATGCACATCTTTGGAGGGAAGCAGAATAATGATAATGGACTGGGTGGCATTCTGGCCTTGTCAGTGACACTTACACAGAGGCTGGCGGGTGCCTGGAACTCGCTGCCGGGGGAGGTAGGGGAAGCAGATATGATAGTGACTTAAGGGCGTCTGGACAAATAGGGTGGGAATAGAGGGATATGGTCCCCGGAATGGTCAGGGGTTTTAGCTCAGTCGGGCAGCATGGGTGGGTGCAGGCTTGGAGGGCCGAAGGGCCTGTTCCTGTGCTGTAATTTTGTTTGATCTTTGTTCTACCTCATGAAAGAACAAATAAAATAAAGTATCGAATACCTTGCAGACAGACAATGAACTACAGTAAATTTCCAACGATTCGGTGAGCTGGAGCCTCTCAAAGTAATGCATGTTGGGTGGGGGGGTTTTCGCCACTCGAGGGTGGGTGACCTACAGTGGAAATTACATTTCCAAGGTTAACCTGTCAGAATACTGAGCAGCACACAGTCACCGCACCAGGATTCAGTCAAAGACCTTGACGAGGAAAATAGAAAGCTGCTGATACGCATCGTTAGTCCAGACACAGAGTCATAGAATCCCTAACAGTGCAGAATAGGCCATTCGGCCCATTGAGACTGCATGGCTCTGGCAGAGTGTTTTCCCAGGCCTCTACCCTGTCCCTGTAATCCCACACATTTACCATGGCTAATCCCCACCTAACCTACACATTTTGGGAACTAAGGGACAATTTAGCATGGCCAATGTCCCTAACATATATCTTTGGACACTTTTACCAGTTTGATTCTAAGTACTGGGCGGACTTGAATCTGGGAGCGTTTCAGATCCGACTTTTCGATCCATTCTCAGGCGTCCCATACGCACTGTGCCTGAAACCTTGCAGCTCCGATTGGTGCCTCCAACTGCACATGCACAGTATAAAAAAAATAGAAAAAGCACTCCCCTTCCAGATTGCTCCTGGGTCAGATAATGCCCCCACTCGGCCCCCACAGACATTTCCCCGCCCCCACAACATAATTGACCCCCTTATCCCCTCCGACAGAGAGCCATCGACCTGCCTCCCTCTCCCTCCCCTACCGATCTGAGTCAGAGAGCCACCGGAAGCTCTGAACTTACCTCCTCAGAAGCTGGAGCCCCCGAATCAGACCTTTGCGGACCATGTCTGCTTCTGGACGGGTGAACTCGGTGGTAAACGGGGAAGTGCTGTTAAGTTGGGCGTGCAGTCCATTAATTCAACTTAAATGTATGCAAATACATCGTCGCGCCTGTTTCGGACGCGGTCCAGACTGCAGCCATTTTCAGCCATTGGTAAAGGGGAACAGGTAAGGAGGCCGGCGCGGATCACGCTACTCGTCTCATGCGCTATACAGACAAAGCATACCATTCATAGAGAAGGAAAGGAGAAAGTGCAGAATATAGTGTTACAGTCATAGCTAATGTGTAGGGAAAAATCAACTCAGTGCAAGGTAAGTCCAATCAAAAGTCTGACAGCAGCAGGGAAGAAGCTGTTCTTGAGTCGGTCGGTACGTGACCGCAGACTTTTGTATCTTTTTCCCGATGGAAGAAGGTGGAAGAGAGAATGTCCGGGGTGCGTAGGGTCCTTAGTTATGCTGGCTGCTTTTCTGAAGCAGCAAGAAGTGTAAGAGTGTGGAAGGTGGAAGAGAGTGTGTCCAGGGTGCGTGGCGTCCTTGGTTACGCTGGCTGCTTTTCTACACAATCCACTGTGTGTTTCTCAGTGGAGGTGACTCACGATTGGCCGGTGGGGGGATCCGATCCTCATCGATCAGGTTTCCCATTGAAAGCACTCCTCACCACTGGGAGTCTCCCGGTGGGGGCGGACAGTCAGCGGGGCAGGAAGATCCCACTGACATGAACGAGGGAAAGTTCCAGCCCAGGGTTCTGAGGCCTGACAGGGAAGTGCAACATCTTGTGAGTTGTTTCCTTGCCACAAGCTTGCGAGTTCCAACGCGCCCTTCACCCAAATCGATCACATTTCCCTTTTAGCGTCAGGCAGGAATGAGAATCCTTTCCACAAACAGGATTGCATTGCCTTCCAGTCTCTCAGGGTTCAAAGGTCTGGCTTTGTAAGTGGGAGCAGTGAGGTAAGGCTCACAATCCCGTACTGTGTCACCCAGTGTTCAGGTGAATCCGAACTGAACACCTCATTGCATATTTACAAACGTTGAACCAATACTTAGTTAATCGGAAGAGAGCAAATGGGCAGATGGGCCCATCTGTTTAAGCTTTTTTTCCTCAGAGTGAAGGACAGGGACATTTAAACATGAATATTAAACTAATTTATATTTCATCTTCTTCACCATACAGCCTTGCAGCAGTTTTGTTACAATTAAATGTTGGAGGTTTTTTTCTCAGATGCGTATGAATAAAAGAATTACTCAAACCTAAGATAGAAATTAAATGCAGTTTCAAAATTCTAATGGATAATGCCTGCACCTACATGGAAAAATCAGAAAAGCAGCCAGTATAATTAAGGACCCCGTGCACCCCGGACATTCTCTCTTCACCTTCTTCCGTTGAGAAAAGTCTGAGGTCACATACCAACCGACTCAAGAACAGCTTCTTCCCTGCTGCTGTCAGACTTTTGAATGGACCTACCTCACACTAAGTTGATCTTTCTCTGCTGTGACTGTAACACTACATTCTGCACTCTCTCCTTTCCTTCTCTATGAACAGTAGGCTTTCTCTGTATAGCGCGCAAGAAACAATACTTTTCACTGTATGTTAATACATGTGACAACAAAAATTCAAATCAAATCAAAAAACTGTGTACTTGCTGAGTGAATTCTTCGAATGCAGTAAGACAAATGAAGGGTTTGGCTTTTTTTACAATCATAAACTGCACTAGGGGCAGAATTTTCCAGCCCTGTCACAGTGGGGGCGGTGGGGGGGTAAACACGTTAGCCGTTCAAAATTCCCTTGGTTTTGACGGGACTGGAAAATCTCGCCAGCGCGAGGGGCTGTAAAATTCTGCCCTGGAATCCGCTTTGATTTCTGGGTTGGTGTTTTTGGGAAGGGGGAGTGATCAGCAAATTTGCTGATGACACTAAGATGGTTGGATTGGCGGGTACTGAGGAGCAGTGCCTGGCAATGCAACAGGACATAGACAGGCTGGTAGATTGGGCAGATAGATGGCAAATGGAATTTAATCCGGAGAAATGCGAGGTGATGCACTTTGGCAGGAATAATGTGGAGGGGAGTTATACGATAAAAGGTAGAACTATCCGGAGTATAGATACGCAGAGAGACCTGGGGGTGCAAGTGCACAAGTCCCTGAAGGTGTCGGTGCAGGTGCAGAATGTGATGAGGAAAGCGTATGGTATGTTAGCCTTCATAGGAAGAGGTATAGAATATAAGAGTAGGAGTCTGATGTTGCAGTTGTATAGAACGTTGGTTAGGCCTCACTTGGAGTACTGCGTCCAGTTCTGGTCGCCGTACTACCGGAAGGATGTAGAGTTCCTGGAGAGAGTGCAGAGGAGATTTACCAGGATGTTGCCTGGTATGGAAGGGCTGTCTTACGAGGAAAGATTGAATGAACTTGGGCTGTTTTCCCTTGAGAGACGTCGGCTGAGGGGGGATCTAATAGAGGTTTATAAGATTATGAAGGGGATAGATAGAGTAAATGGTGGTAAGCTTTTTCCGCTATTAGAAATGGATAGAACGAGGGGTCACGGGCTTAGGGTGAGGGGGGCTAGGTATAAGACAAATATTAGAGGGCAGTTTTTCACGCAAAGGGTAGTGGGGGTGTGGAATGCACTGCCGAGTAAGGTGGTGGAAGCAGGCACGCTAGGGTTGTTTAAGAGTCACTTAGACAGCCATATGAGCGGGCTACATATAGGGGGATATAGTAGGCCTTACTAAACATTGTAGGCTTGGGAATACGTTTTGCCTCAGGGATGTTAGTCTTTGCCTGTTTAATAATGAATTTTTTTGTCTCCACAGGCATTTAAGTCCAGCAAGGGGCATGCATGCGGCAGGTTGTAGTGGGCTGCTCTTGGACGTTGCTTCGGGAGTTGCCTATTGCTTCATGTCGTTGGTGTGCTTAAACTGGACCATCTCGAGGGCAACATGACAGCTCAGAGACTATCTCTGTTGCTGTGCGGACACATGGATTTGGGCCTGTGTCTGTGGGAGTTTGCACGTTCTCCCCGTGGTTGCGTGGGTTTCCTCCGGGTGCTCCGGTTTCCTCCCACATTCCCAAAGATGTGCTTTTAGGCTGATTGATTGGGTACTAAATTGTCCCTAAATTGGACCTCCCTGATCCTCGCACGTTAGGTGTAGACTAAAATCATGAATAGGTCACTGAGACAGTGGGACGGCGGCGCGGGCTCGTTGGGCCGAAGGGCCTGTTTCCCGTGCTGTGTTGTTCTTTGTTCTTTGTTCTTTGGGAGAGCAAGAGGATGTGGAGAAAGGGAATGAGAAACTGAAAACAAACTTAAAATGAGCCCAGCTTCTCCTATTAAGCATTAAACACTGAATTATCAATCATTTCAGAGCCTAACTACTGTTCCCATTTCTGAGACGGCACTCTTCTCAATCGACAAAGAACAAAGAGAAGTACAGCACAGAAACAGGCCCTTCGGCCCTCCAATCCTGCGTCGATCATGATGCCTTAAACTAAAAAAACCTCTTGCCCTTACTCAGTCCGTATTCCTCATGTACTCATCCAGATGCCTGTTAAATATTGCTAATGTGCCTGCTTCCACCACCTCCTCTGGCAGCACGTTCCAGGCACCCACCACTCTCTGCGTGAAAAACCTCCCCCACACATCTCCCTTAAACTTTCCCCTTCTCACCTTGAACCTCTGCCCTCTTGTCATTGACGCTTCCACCCTGGGGAAAAAGTCTCTGACTATCCACCTTGCCGATGCCTCTCATAGTTTTGTAAATCTCGATCAGGTCTCCCCTCAGCCTCTCTCTTCCCAACGAAAACAATCCAATGGTTTTGCTGTTGCCATTTACACCTCCATCTTTTGTTTCTTATTTACTGCCTCTCCATCCCTGCTTGATTTCGTATCATCATCATCTCCTCTGTCAGTTAATCTTCCTTTCCCTCTTTCTAATCTGTAACCTTCCCTCGAGTCTTTCCTCCAGCCCTGTCCCACTCCTTTCCCCTGCTTAAAATCTGTTAGATCGCTGGTATTATTTGGCCGCTACCCTGAGATATTAATTTTATTTTTCTCTTCCCGCGGATGCTGCCTGGCAGGCTGAGTGTTGATGTGGAGACGCCGGTGTTGGACTGGGGTGGGCGCAGTAAGAAGTCTCACAACACCAGGTTAAAGTCCAACAGCTTTATTTGGTAACACAAGCCCCTGGCTTTCGGAGCACTGCCCCTTCATCAGGTGAGTGGGAGTTCTGTTCACAAACAGGGCATATAAAGACACAAACTCAATTTACAAAATAATGGTTGGAATGCGAGTCTTTTCAGGTAATCAAGTCTTAAAGGTACAGACATTACTATTCATCTTACTAGTGAAAGATGTGTTAATTACCCCAGACATGCTCTGGATGGCACAGTGCTGCCTCACAGTGCCAGGGACCCAGGTTCGATTCCTGGCTTGGGTCACTTCTGTCTGGAGTCTGCACGTTCTCCCCGTGTCTGCGTGGGTTTTCTCCGGTTTCCTCTCACAATCCGTGCTGGTTAGGTGCATGGGCTGCACGAAATTTTCCCTGCTAAGGGGCTTGATTGAGTAGATGTTGTGAAAATACTTCCCCTGGCTGGGAATCTCGAACAAGGGGCCATAATCTAAGAATAAGAGGTCGCCATTTTAGCACTGAGATGACATGAATCATCTCCTCTGTCTGTGAATCTCTGGAATTGATTTCCCTGGGGGCTGTGGAGCTCACAGGGAAAACTGGGGGCTGTAAAAGGAGACCATTCAGCCCATCAAGTCTGCACCAACTACAATCCCACTCAGGTCCTATCCTCATAATCCCATGTATTTAATCTAACTAGACCACCTGACACTAAGGGACAATTTGGCATGGCCAATCCGCCTAATCAGCTCATCTTTGGAGTGTGGGAGGAAACACAGACGAGACCCAGGTTTAATTCCCAGCTGGAAATCAAACCTGGGTCCCTGGCACTGTGAGACAGCAATGGTAACCACTGTGCCACCCCACTCACTGAATATATCCAAGGAGTGATGGATCAATGTTTGGGTACGAAGGGGATTAAGGGATATTGGGCCACTGTGGGAGGGTGGAGTTGAGATAGGGAGCAGATTTGAAGGGCTGAATGGCCCATTCCAACTTCCTTTCTCAGGGTGGGATTATCCACACAACCCGTGGTGATGGAGGAGGTGGCCTGCTATCGGCTGGGGGCAGCATATTCTGCTCCCACTGTTGGTCAAAGAAGGTTGCCATTGTATGGGCTCTCAACACTGGGAAACCCGCCGCAGGTGTGCGCTGTCAGCGGGACTGAAAGATCCCATTAGTGTGAACAGCAGGAAAATTCCAGACTTAGCTTCTAAAAGGGCGAAAGGAGGACAAAAAACAACTTGTATTTGGTTTGCATTTGGAATATAGGCAACATTCCAAGGCATCTCGCATATGGAAATGTGGAAAATTAATGCTGTAATGGGATGAGGGATCGGAGAAAGTTAGATTCCAAGAAGCTTATTAGTGGAAAAGTAGGATTTAACTCAAGCTGTGCAGCTGCTTGTGTTTGGGTGGCATGGTGGTCAGCACTGCTGCCTCACAGTGCCAGGCACCCGGGTTCAATTCTGGCCTCAGGTGACTGACTATCTGTGTGGAGATTGCACATTCCCCCTGTTTCTGCGTGGGTTTTCTCCAGGTGCTCCAGCTTCCTCCCGCAGTTCAAAGATGTGCAAGTTAGGTGGATTGGCCATGCTAAAATTGCCCCTTAGTGTCAGGGGGACTATCTAGGGGAAATGCATAGAGTTATGGGGATGGAGCCTGGGTGGAATTGTGGTCAGTGCTGACTCGATGGGCCGAATGGCCTCCTTCCGCACTGTCGAGAGTAAGGACAGCCTTCCTGTTCTTCACACTTTTCCTCTCTCTAATCTTCATCAACAACATTCACCATCTACGTTATTTTTAAGACAAAGTAGATTCTAGAATTTTCCAGGCTGCCAATTAGCCTCAGCACGATCGAAAGGAGGCAGAGGGCAGGGCTGACGGGTGACGGTATTCTCGGTGAGTGTTGTTGCTGCCACTGTAGACAGACATTCTGCTGTGTTCAGCAGGCTGTTCTGTGCAATGGCTTTCATTAGATTCCGAAAGGAAAGGTCGTTGACCTCTACACTGCAGCCAAAGAAACCAAGCAGGGTGGCTATTTCCATAGCTGATTTGGAAAACACACTACTGGCAAAGCAGCCGACAGATTCCAGCCCAATAATTCAAGCTCTGTGGAGTGTCTGGAGCAGAACTAGACAGCCCGATTCACAGCACTCATGTTCTCCTGATGATCACCGGATGGGAAAATTATTACCCTTCCCTCCACGCCAATACACTGCTTGGTGGTTCCATTGGGTGAGACTGTGGGAAGGACATATCGCAAAACATACTGTTTAGGAATATCTACTTTCTCACCAGAAAAATTGGATTGCTTATCATTGTGGGAAGGTCAACATGTACTCTAGGCAACCAGCACTCCACAGAATCCCTATGGTGCCATTCGGCCCATTGTAACTGCACCGACAACAATCCCACCTAGGCCTTATCCCGTAACCCTACTCCTGTAATCGGGACACTGAGGCGAAATTTAGCATGACCAATCCACCTAAAGTGCACATCTTTGGACTGTGGGATGAAACCGGAGCACCCGGAGGAAACCCATGCTGACACGGGGAGAATGTGCAAACTCCACACAGACAGTGACCCAAGCTGGGAATCGAATCCTGGTCCCTGGCGCTGCGAGGCAGCAGTGTTAACCACTGTGTCACTGGGTCACTCCTTACTTGTACCACAGATCCTGCTAGACAATTTCCAAGAACAAAGGGCAGACACAGCGGATAGCACTGCTGCCTCACAACGGCAGGGACCCGGGTTCGATTCCGGCCTTGGGTCACTGTCTGTGTGGAGTTTGCACATTCTCCCCGTGTTTGTGTGGGTTTCCTCTGAGTTCTCCGGTTTCCTCCCACAGTCCGAAGATGTGCAGGTTAGGTTGATTGGCCATGCTAAATTGCCCCTCAGCGTCAGGGAGATTAGCAGGGTAAATGTGCGTGGTTACTGAAATAAAGCCCAGGTGGGATTGTGGTTGGTATAGGCGCAATGGGTCGAATGGCCTCTTTCTGTACTGTAGAGATTCTATGATGTTCTATGAACCTAGTGTCTGGAGGACATTTTTGTTTTATTACCACGCAGCAACTTAACGTTTTATAGCAAAGGTACAGTATCTTATAGAGCAGCAATGTACCACGAGCCTGCCAAAATAAAACAATCTTTCCTCACAATGCTGGGATTGAAGAGGAAACAGCCAATGAATTTTGGCTGCACAGATTGTAACAGATGAGAGGCTATTGTCTGAACCTCTCACTGTACTGGGTTGTGAGCCGATGCTGTTAGCTACAACTGGCTGACGCGCAATTTATACCCACTGCCCGGAGGGAGTCACACTATCACAGCCTGACTCGCATGCTTTTGAGAGGACTGGCATCTGTACACTCTCAAAGCACAAGATAGCTTATCCTCAGACAACACTCAGGGCTCTCTGCAGCCGCTCGAGCTGTCCTCCACCTATTGTCAAACTAGGGAGGAGGGCTGGATGTAAGTAATGGAGTTAAGTAGTGACTTCCGCATTGCTGCAAAGACATTTAACTCCAGCTGAAGAGATTTTAAACCATCTACTCTTCAGCGCTGCTGTCTCACAGCGCCAGGGGCCCAGGTTCGATTCCCGACTTGGGTCACTGTCTGTGTGGAGTCAGCACATTCTCCCCGTGTCTGCGTGGGTTTCCTCTGGGCGCTCCGGTTTCCTCCCTCTGTCTGAAAGATGTGCTGGTTAGGTGGGTTGACTAAATTCTCTCTCCTGAACAGGTGCTGGAGCGTGGCAACTAAGAGAATTTCACCGTAACTTCATTGCAATGTTAACATAGGCCTACTTGTGACACTAATAAATAAACACAAAAAATATTTAAATACTTTTGTAGTTGCTGATATGATTGTTGCCAAGGTGACTTTGACACCCCTCTACCTCTTTGTGAACTGTTGTAACAACTCATTATACAGTCTAATGCCCAATTCTGTGAAGTTAAGGGTCGACATCAGTGCAAGTCAGAGTTAGTGTGAGGAACTCCCCAACATAAATACATCTCTTGTAAACACTTGAACAATCCACTTAGCCTTCTGGATTACTGCTGAGATAAGGTTCTAAGATAAGATTCTGAGTTTACATGGGGCATTTCTGGGCAGTATGGTGGCACAGTGGTTAGCACTGCTGCCTCACGGCGTCAGGGATCCAGGTTCGCTTCCCAGCTTGGGTCACTGTCTGTGCAGAGTTTGCATATTCTCCCCGTGTCTGTGTGGGTTTCCTCTGGGTGCTCTGGTTTCCGCCTACACTCCAAAGATGTGCAGGTTAGTTTGATTGGTAAATTGTGTTGGGTGGACTGGCAGAGTAAATGCATGAGTTTGTGGGGATTGGGTCTGGGTGGGATTGTGGCCAGTACAGGCTCAATGGACCGAATGGCCTCCTTCTGTAGTGTAGGGATTCTAGAATGGTTTCCCTTTCCGGGAAGGTGAGTGCCACCTTATTTCATCGATTTCCTCTTGTTGAAAGCCCTTGTGTTGATTGTGCATCAAGGAGTGTGATATTTATGGTTTCCTTTGTACTGAGCACACGCCCCATCGGGCATTCTCACACTCATAAATGACAAGCTGTTAACTGCACATCTCTCAGGGACAATTAAATTCTCTGTTATTTACTGACTGCCACGGTGCAATCAGAATCGATTATCTTCCATGCCAGCTGATTACTCACTGATCAGTTGGGGTTAGATACTGGTACCTTCCAACAAGGCTTGTACTTACAAGCAAGTGAACCACTTAGTCGCTGGGCTGTCCTCCCATTGATTGGTCACTCAGCCAAGTACCTCAGCTGGTCACATGAGGCTCAACCCTGCCAATGGTCACACTAACACGGCCTCTCTGTGTGAGCTTGGTCACATTGTCCTGGAACCAGAGGTCTGGAGTGAGAGGGGGCAAGTTCAACATTGAGGTGAGGGAGAAGCTGCTTCCCTCGGAGGGTTGTGGATCTGTGGAACTCACTGCTTCCAGAGTGCAGCAGAAGCCGAACCAATCAACAGATTCAAGAAAGAGATGGATATACTTCTGACGAAAAGCCGGGAGAAGGGGAGAAGGCAGGGAAGTGGAGCTGAGACCAGGATAAGATTGTGTTAAATGGTGGGGTGGGCTCGAAGGGCTGAATTACCAACTCCCACTCCTCATTCCCATGTTCCTATGTTCTTCATTTCAGAATCACAGAATCCTGACAGTGCAGAAGGAGCCCATTCAGCCCATCGAATCTGCACCGATCACAATCCCACCCAGGCCCTATCCCCTTAACCCATGCATTTACCCTAACTAGTCCCCCTGACAGTAAGGGGCAAGTTAGAATCATAGAACCCTGCAGTGCAGAAGGAGTCCATTCAGCCCATCGTCTGCACCTACTACAATCCCACCCATGCCCTATTCCTATAACCCCTCATACTTACTCCGCTAATCTCCCTGACACTAAGGGCCAATCCACCCAACTCACACATCTTTGGACTGTGGGAGGAAACAGGAGTACCTGAAGGAAACCCACACAGATACAGGGAGAACGTGCAAACTCCACACAGACAGTGAACCAAGATGGGAATCGAACCCGGGTCCCTGGCGCTGTGAGGCAGCAGAGCTAAACAGTAAAGTCAAGTCACTGCTCACTTACCAACCCCAGCCAATCAGCTTTTGTCTAATCATCTACTTAATATATGGAACTGCAGAAAAATGGTTTGTCCGGCAGTGGCAGATCACCCCCTCAACCTGAGAGGCAGTTTTAGCTTCACTCGACATCCCTGGGACTGAACAGAACTGACTGCATTTTCTTGAGATCAACTTTGGCTTGTGTAAGAGGCGGGGATTCTTGGCTGTGCCATCATTCAGTCTCCACAAGAACAATAGCTGACACAATGGGTGGAATTTTACTGTCCCATCTGCTATGGGAATTGTAGAGGATGGGACACAGACCTTGATCTTGGGCGGGATTTTACGGCTTTTGGGCAAGTGTGGCTGGAAACTCCCGCCCAGAGTGTGTTAGCCGTGACTCCATGGGCTGCAATTTCACCTCGGAGTCTGATGTCTAAGTCTTTGGACTGTGGGAGGAAACCCTCCCAAGACTTCTGAAATCTTCTGTGTCTGTGCAGCACAAAACTACAACGTGGTTAACATTTCAACTCCAATATGATCTGATAATGAATCAGACTTGAAACTTTGGGTGCGATATTACCTGTCGTTCACGCCACACTCCAGCTGCAGCGAGGACAAAGAATTTGGGGGCGACACGGTGGTTAGCACTGCTGCCCCACAGCGCCAGGAGCCCAGGTTCAATTCCTGGCTTAGGTCACCGTCTGTTTGGAGTCTGCAAATTCTCCCTGGGTCCGTGTGGGTTTCCACTGGGTGCTCTGGTTTCCTCCAAATTTGTGCAGGGTTGGTTGATTCTTTTTTTAATCATTCATGGGACATGGGCATTGCTGGCTGGACCAGCATTTATTACCCATCCCTAGTTGCCCGAGGGCAGTTGAGAGTCAACCACATTGCTGTGGATCTGGAGTTACATATAGGCCAGACCAGGTAAGGATGGCAGATTTCCTTCCCTAAAAGCCATTAGTGAACCAGATGGGTTTTTCTGACAATTGACAATGGTTTCATGGTCATCAGTAGATTCTTAATTCCAGATATTTTTTACTGGATTCCAATTCCACCATCTGCCTTGGCGGGATTCGAATCCGGGTCCCTAGAGCATTAGCTAAGTTTCCGAATTAATAGCCCAGTGATAATACCACATGGCCATGCTAAATTTGTCCCTTAATGTTAGGGAGATTAGCAGGGTAAATACATGAGGTTATGGGGATATGGCCTGGATGGAATTGTTGCGGGTGTAGGCTCGATGGGCTGAATAGCCTCCTTCTGCACTGTAGGGATTCTGTGATTCTATGAATTTGGTAGCCAGCCAAATCTCATTTCACTATAGCGGGATGGGGAAATCCCGTTGACATGAAAGACGATAACAGTCTGGCCATTAACTCCGATCCTCTCTCCACAGATGCTGCCAGGCCTGCCGAGTTCATCCGGCACTTGCTGTTTTTGTTTCAATTTGTAATTTTTAAAATTAATTTATGGGACATGGGGCGTTGCCCACCCCTTGTTGGCCTTGTTCAGAGGGCAGTTGAGAGTCAACCACATTGCTGTGGCTCTGGAGTTACACGAAAGCCAGACCGGGTAAGTACGGCAGATTTCCTTCCCTAAAGAACATTAGTGAACCAGATGGGTTTTAATTGTTGTGATGGTCGCCTATGGGTGGTGGTCTTCGACAGAGAGGGGAAACATTGGCAGCCAACAAAGAGTCGTCTCAAAAGCAGGAACGAAACAGCAAAGTGAGTCTTGTTACAAAGTCCGGCTCAGTCAAATTGTAGACAACACGAGCGCGAACGTTTTTTGTTTTATTTGCACACTAACACTCCCGCATACATGAAGTATTGAATAGATTAAGGAGCATGCGGTTTCTGGTTATTGTACCAATAGACACTGTATACATCAATCGATTTATAAAGTATGTGTACCAACTCGTATAATTGCACAAAGGATTTAACTTTGTCAGCAATGCCATCAAGGTGATGCACAGTAACCCCATCTGATTCAGTTCTGTGTATTAGTGATTAACATTGTTACTGGAGGGACTATTTCAGTTATGGCGGAAGATATTAAAAGGGGAACTTTTTGCATCTGTCTGTTTAGGATGAGAATTATGTTCATCAACAATGATGAGTTCTAATCCCCCTTCCACGGCAGGTAATCGCTGTGTGACTCTGTCGCGACGTTTTACTGATACCGTACACAGCAATCAATCCATCCAGATTGACAGCATCTCACAAAATGAAGCATCGGAGTCTCAATGTCAAATAGGAACTGTTCTGAAAAAGGCAGAGAGTCCTTCTGAGGCAGTGAGGGAGGAAGGTTAATGAGGGTTGTCTACAGATCCCAGGCAATTGGTTCACACAGCAAAATAACATGCATAGAGTGATACATTATTCATGTGGACCTGCATGACACAAAATTTACTGAATAGTATAAATAATAATACAGCTGGAAAACCTTGCTAATATCTTACTGCACATCATCAGAGGTCACGAACCTTGATGCTAAATAATCTTTATTACCTTTCCAGCTAACTTGTTCCAGGCAATAAAGAAGGCAAATGGTATGTTGGCCTTCATAGCTAGAGGATTTTAGTATAGGAATAAGGATGCTTTGCTGCAATTGTGTTGGTGAGGCCACACCAGCACTATTGCGTGCAGTTTTGGTGTCCTTATCTGGGGAAGGATGCCCTTGCTATAGATGGAGTACAGCGAAGGTTTATCAGGTTGATTCCTGGGATGGCAAGTCTGTTATATGAGGAGAGATTAGGTCGGTTAGGATTATATTCACTGGATTTAGAAGAGTGAGAGGGGATCTCATGGAAGCTTATAAAATTCTAACAGGGTTAGACAGGGTAGATTCAGAAAGAATGCTCCCAATGATGGGGGAATCAGAACTAGGTGTCATAGTTTGAGAAGGGGCAGAATTGAGGTGAGGAGAAATTTCTTCACCCAGAGAGTGGTGAATGTGTGGAAAGTAGTTAAGGCCAAAATGTTGTCTGATTTCAAGAAGAAATTAGATATAGTTCTTGGGGCTAAAGGGATCAAGGGATATTAAATTTGATGATCAGACATGATCAAAATGAATGGCGGAGCAGGTTCGAAGGCCCTACTCCTGCTTCTAGTTTCTATGTTACCAGACAACCAGAAATCACTTCTGACAAGCTCATCAAAGAGTGCTGCACAACTGGACGTGGTGAATAGCAAAAGTCCCTCTTTCACTGAGAGGGACGTTCGAGCCAAAGTAGCTTCATCTCACTATAAACACAATTTTGTTTTTAAATTGGGTGGTAACAGGACTGACATGTCGATTGTCTGCAGGACCCAATTTTTGGGGCAACTTTGAGTTGTGGGACAAAGAGCCAAGTGGGGAGAGCGGCACTGGGGGAGGTCTACTGAACTCTGGAAACAATAAGGTTCAGACATTGCCATCCCCATGTGTCCTTCTGCAGCCAAATCCTCAACCTGCCCAGAAACCAAGATCGGAATTCTCCCAACTCGCCCGTGGCTGGGATTCTCCAGTCCCACCGCAGTCAATAGAGATTGAGTGGCAAATTCTCCAGTTTGGGGGACTGGCAGCAGTACCGGGGTGAATGAGACCGGAGAATTCCAGCCCCAGCTCCCTCTGAGCCGTGAAGAAGGGTGAGAGGGGATCCGACCAAAGTATATAAAATTTCAAAAGAGATTGATAAAGCAAATGTTCCCTTTGATGGGACAATCTCAAACAAGAGGTTACAGGTTAATGTTAGAATGTAACCAGTGACAACTTTGTATTGGATATAAGATGACCAATGGTAACAAGCTGTAAGGATCAGCTGACCCAGCAAACCATGGAACCAATTACAGAACGATGTGATGGTCAGCTGACTCACTATAAATAAGAACCTATTGGAAATTGTGGGGAACTTGGATTGGCCCAGGGCGAGGCCCTAAGTTTGGAGTAATAAAGTTCCACTATTAGACCCTTTCTTTATAAGTTGGAGTAAGTTTTGTTATACTTCTATTGTCTGCATTTGAAGAGTTCCTTCCGAAGAAACAGGTGAGAGGCGGTAGATACATATCTGAAATGATGAGAAACCTGTTGCCCCATAGCGCAGTGGAGTCAGAATTATTGAACGATTTTAAGAAGGAAATAGATGAACAGTGAAACCCCGATTTTACACGCCCTGATTTAGCGTGAATTCGGATATAACGCGATGAATCATTGGACCCTTTTTCTCGCTCTTTCCGGGGAACTGAAAAATTTCTGGTGAGTTAATTTTGTGTTTTCTTAGATCGAAATGGAACAAACTGCTAGAAATAGAAAATCTTTTTTCTGTGAAAGATAAGCTTCACACATTTGACGTGATCAAGGCTAAAAGTCAAACTCAAGTTGCAGGAGTCCTCCGGATACCGGGATCAACACTTTACGGCTAGAAACCTCAAGAAGAAAAGTTACGCACATCGCTTTGCAAAGTTGAAGAAGAAGGAGGACAAAAGGGTCTGAAGCCATTGAACACCTTGAGGCTAGCCTCCATTGGCTGGAGACCCAGGAGGTGGACCACATAAAAGTCCTCCAACTCAGAAGCACTCTAGATTTCGCTCGCAGCCAGCAAAATGTTACGTTCGAGCAAGGAGCTCTCGATCACATTTTAAAGAAATGAACTGTAGTTGTTTTGTTCGGTTTATTAAAAAGCTTCGCTAAAAATTAATTGATGTTTTAATTTCTACTGTAACAATAACAATTTATTCGTGGAGTTTTTTAATTAAAAAGAAAATTTACTTGCCAGATGGTAAACGTGCAAAAAACGGGTCAAATAGGGCAATGGTCGGGGTGTTTTAGGATGTTAGGTCAACATTGGGTTAGTTTGAACGCTGATTTTCTTGAACCCCGATTTAGTGCGCCCCCGCTTTTTTCGCGATAACGTTTTATGGACCCCAACCATCCCGTTATAACAGGGCCAGACCGTATTTCTAATTTTAAAAATGAGATAAGGACAACAGGTGCGGAGGTGGGATTTGAGACCAGGGAAAAATCAGTCAGGATCTGATTGAGTGGCGGAGCAGGCCCGAAGGATAGAACTCGCCTGCTTCTGCTTCCAATTCCTATGTTTATTATTGCTTAGCAGACTCCCACTTTCCCCTCTCTTGCCCCCAACTCTACCTCGCCGGCACAGTCCACCAGCTGAGTGCAAGCTCTGGGAGAAATATCAATAATCGTTCACAAGGCAGCCACTGAGATTCCGCAAGGGTTATCCTTAGAAACCAGGGGGCGCGAAGCTGTAGCAGACAGACCCGATCTGTTTGCCGCAGGACAGAAATAGGTTGACGCTGGGATTCTCATTAAACCGGGGTCAGGGAAACCTTCCAAAGAGACCCGGAAATCAATGGCAAATACAGCCTGAGATCGCCTTCCATGTGTGCATTTTCTTTTCTCTTCTTGGGCTCTTTCCTTTTGCAAAGTGTTATGCGAGTTGGATTCATTTTCAGCCTCTCTTTCTAGCCTTGTGCATAGTTATGCTGTTCAATCATAACTCTTCATGGCTGAGTGCGCGGTGCAAGTCATCTGGATTGATTTAGTCTTATTACCTTTGAAGGAAAGTATTAGTCAGGCAGATCTGCTTCTGTTATGAGATTTTTTTTCTTTCCCTCCTCAGAACTCAGCAGCCCGCCATGAAAAAGAAAATTCTGTTTGCTCGTTCGATTCACTTAAGAAATTAAAGCACGTTTTGTTAATGAAGTGATGATCCTCAACTGGATGGCGTCTCTTACGATCTTACCAAGTGTCTGCGCCGGGATTACAATAAAGAGCAAGTTTGTTAATAAGGCGTCAGTAAAGACTGAGCTGATCTTTGTGCGAGTCAGCCCAAGAGCACAAAAACCAATTATTTGAAGCATTTTTCCTGTGTGTTGTTAAATTCTATTTGAACAGTTACATCCAGTGATGAAGACAGGGATCAACCACTTTTAGCATTGATTGGAAGGTAAAATAACTGGCTGCTGGAGGAGGAGGTGAAATTTACCCTTCGTATATTTACCTTCTTCCTTCAATCGACTCTCAAATATTTGAGTTTATACTTCAATCCAGCGATCTGTACCAGGAATTAGAGGCTGCCTGCCACCCATTCAATCAAAGGCTGACTTAAAGCAACCCCTACATGCCTGTTTGTTTGATTACATATCCTGCAGGAATGTCTCTTTTGTTCCATTATCATTTATACTCTCAGCCTTCTCGGGATCCAGGCAGTTGCTTAAAGATTCAGAGCCTTTTTTTCCCACGTGCAATCTCCATTTAAGTCACCAATGTCTGCTTTATAAATTTTAAAGTTTTCTTATTAATGTTACAAGTGAATATCTTACAATATTTTAACCCTTCCCATTCCCTGTGCCAGGTCACCACTTGTTAATTCCTTTCCGTACAGATATGGAAGAGTTTAAGTTTATTTATTATTGTCACAAGGAGGCTTACATTAACACCACAGTGAAGTTACTGTGAAAATGCCCTAGTTGTCACACTCTGGTGTCTGGTCAGGTACACTAAGGGAGGATTTAGCACGGCCAATGCACCTATCCAGTATGTCTTTCAGACTGTGGGGGGAAACCGGAGCAGCCCGGAGAAAACCCACGCAGACAATGTGCAGACTTCGCACAGACTGGCACCTAAGGCTGGAATTGAACTCTGATCCCTGGCGCTATGAAGCAGCAGTGCTAGCCACTGTGCCACACTGAATGGATGGAACGCTGGGTGGAATCTGTGGGTTCACATTGTTTATGCTTGGTTTTAATCACTCTGCCATTGGATGTGCCTTCAGCTGGGAAGGCATTAAACTCTGGGATCCGCTCATCAAAAACTCATTTCTTTAACTCGCTCTTCAAAACCTCTTTAGCCAAGCATTTTGGTCATTAAGCTATGTTTCCTTACATCGACAGCTTCAAGATTTTAGGTGTCCAGATCACCAACAACCTGTTCTGATCCCCCCATGCTGATACTATAGTTAAGAAAGCCCAACAATGCCTCTACTTTCGCAGAAGACTAAGGACATTTGGTATGTCAGCTACAACTCTCACCAACTTTTACAGATGTACCATAGAAAGCATTCTTTCTGGTTGTATCACAGCTTGGTATGGGCTCCTGCTCTGCCCAAGATCACAAGGAATTACAAAAGGTCGTGAATGTAGCCCAATCCATCATGAAATCCAGCCTCCCATCCATTGACTCTGTCTACACTTCCCGCTGCCTCGGCAAAGCAGCCAGCATAATTAAGGACCCCACGCACCCCGGACATTCTCTCTTCCACCTTCTTCCGTTGGGAAAAGGATACAAAAGTCTGAGGTCACGTACCAGCCGATTTAAGAACAGCTTCTTTCCTGCTGACTTTTGAATGCATGTACCTCGCATTAAGTTGATCTTTCTCTACGCTCTAGCTATGATTGCAACACTACATTCTGCACTCTCTCCTTTCCTTCTCTATGAACAGTATGCTTTGTCTGTGTAGCGTGCAAGAAACAATACTTTTCACTGTATACTAACTAATACATGTAATACATAATAATAAATCAAATTTAAAAACAGTGGTTTGGTGTCAAATTTTGCTTCATATGACCCTCGTGAAGGGCGGCGGAATTACAAGAATGGTGCTGTGTAAAGACATGTCGATGTTTCACATTACTTTTCTCTGTGTAATTGGCTCCTTTGTAAAAAATACTCCAAGTGTCAACAGACATTCCTTCAGTTCAAAATGCCAGAGTATCAAGGAGAGTAGGGAGAACAACATTCCATTGAGGCCTACTTTATTATATAAGAGACAGCTACTTGGAGTTTGCCACTCAGTCTTTGATTAAAATGGCATGACCTGAGCACCCCTCCAAGGACAAGATCTCTTTCCTGAGGTGCAGCAGCCAGAACTGAGCTTACCATTCCGGAGGCAGTCTTGGATGGGCAGCATACTGGTTCCTGGATTCTGATCCTGATCAGATTGAGGGTTTGATCTGCTAATCTTTCCTTGTCTTAGCCTGGTAAAAGATGCTTCACCCATCAACGTCACATCTATTAGAACCCTAACAGTGCAGAAGGTGGCCATTCAACACGTCGAGTCTGCACTGACCACAATCCCATCCAGGCTCTATCCTTAAAATCTCATGTATTTACCCTGACACGAATGGGCAATTTAGCATGGCCAATCCACCTAACCTGCACATCTTTGGACTGTGGGAGGAAACTGGAGCACCCGGAGGAAACCCTGGCAGACACAGGGAGAACGTGCAGACTCCACACAGACAGTGACCTGAGCTGGGAATCGAACCCGGGTCCCTGGCGATGTGAGGCAACAGTGCTAACCAGTGTGCCACCGTGCCGCCCACAACCTTACTTGCAACGTCTGTCTGCCGCTTGAGAACACAAGGAGGGACCCGAGGCGGAAGACATCTGACTTAACTTAAGTAGTCCTGGTAATCGCAGCCTCGGTACATTTAGGAATAAAGGCTAAAATCCTTGTGCCCCAGGGAGAAATGGATACAGCTTCTTTGAAATACTTGAACTAAATCTCATTGAGAAAATTATTTGTGACATTAAACCTTCGCCTTCTTGTTTGATCTCTCTGATGTTTGGTCGGCCAATTGTTCACTCCTTCCTTCAGAACCTGTATCAGCTTACACAATCCATCTTCTCCTGCTTCACCTTTGTTCGTACATAAGGACATTATTTTCCTCTGTGAAATTCACTTGCCACGACCATTACTCGATTCTGGCTGATTTGACGGTACTGTTCCCTATTTATTTTTATTCATTTGTGGGGCACTGGCGTCACTGGCTGGCCAGCACTTATTGCCCATCCCTTGATGCCCTTGGACGGCACAGTAAGAAGTCTCACAACTCCAGGTTAAAGTCCATTAGGCTTATTTGGAATCACAATCTTTCGGAGCGCTGCCCCTTCATCAGGTGGGTGGAGATTAGTTCACAAACACGGCATATATAGACAAAGACATAATTGCAAGATTATCTCAGATTGGAATGTGAAGAATGGTTGGAATGCATGATTTACACATAGGCTAGACCAGGTAAGGGCAGCAGATTTCCTTCCCTAAAGGACATGAGTGAACCAGATGGGTTTTTCCAACAATGGGTCATCAGTAGATTCTTAATTCCAGATATTTTTAATTGAATTCAAATTCCACCATCTACCATGGCGAGATTCGAACACAGGTCCCCAGAACATTAGCTGATTTTCTGGACTAATGGTTGAGTGATAATACCACTAGTCCTTGCTCCTACCAGGAAATCTTGCTTGTTCAAAGGGACGACATTAGTGAAGATGAAAGCTTGGATTTTTGCAACGACAAGGAGCCGCTCCATCATTACAAACATGACAGATGATTCTGAAAATTGGAAGTTCCAGTCTCAAACTTGTCTCCTATGATTTTCAGGCAGAGATGGCAGTTGGCCTGGTTTGGGATTTGGGCATGGATGTCTCACAGAGGCACTGCCCATGAAAATCAACAGTTACCTTCAATCATACGTGACTTTGGCATCTGAAGCCTGGCCAGTGCACCTTAGACCCGGTATGAGCAGCTCTGACCTTTCTGGATTCGTTTGGGTAGCCAGGGTACTTCTTTGGATATGGTCCTGGGACACCTTTGGGAGAGGGAAGGTGCCTTTTGGAATCCTAAAAGTAGGCATGAATGTTGGTTAGAAAATGTGTAAAGTCATTGGGACTGTGATGTTCATTAAAAACGTCAAAAATATTTGTCAGAGTGTCAACATGAACTGTCAAAATGAGCTGTCAAGGTATTTAAAACCCCTCCCCATTAACTCTTTGAAAAAGAACTGTGTGGAAACAATTGTTTGTTATCAGTTGACATGCATGTTAAGAAAACTAGATTTGTGCTGCATGACTGTTTCAGAATCATCCCGTCACAGTAATTTGCATTTTTATTTAACATTCCATACAGTACTAGTGCTGAAGAGGCCTCCCCTCCACACTACCTTTGCACTCAGCAGCCTCTGCGCTCTTTCTGGGGTCACCCTAATTCAAACCCTGGTTGTGAATGTGAATCAGGGAATGTGAGGGGAAAGCCCAGCCACTGGTTCCCCTCCAGGGTGATATCATGCTGACAAGAGTGGCTCTGGCATGGCTTGTACAGACTTGGGGGGTCATGGGCTAGGCACTGGATTCCTGTCTTGTATATGGAGGGAGACATTCAAAGCGAACTACAATAGATTGCTAATTGTATCAGCTGAAACTCCATTCGGCCCATTGAATCTGCACCAGCAACAATCCCACCCAGGCCCTATCCCCATAAACCCACATATTTACCCTGCTAATGCCCCAACACTAGGGGGCAATTTAGCATGGCCAATCAACTTAACCTGCACATCTTTGGAGTATGGGAAGAAACCGGAGCATCCAGAGGAATCCCATGCAGACATGGGGAAAACGTACAGACTCTGCACAGACATGACCCAAGGCTGGAATTGAACCCGTGTCCCTGGCACTGTGAGGCAGCAGAGCTAACCACTGCGCCACTGTGCTGCCAGGTCAAATAATAAAGGAAGATTACCGGTGGCTCCATGGTGGAATGATCAATCCCGATTAGTAGAATAGTGAAATCTCACAACTGGAGTCACTATCCTTCGTCAAAGAATGTGACTTACACAAGTGTGAGGTATTGCACTTTGGAAGGACAAGCCAAAGTAGAACGTACAGGGTAAATGGTAGGACTCTGAAGAGTGCAGTTGAACAGAGGAATCTGGGAATACAGTCACAGAATTCCCTAAAAGTGACGTCACAGGTGGATAGGGCCGTAAAGTGTACTTTTGGTACATAATAAATCGGAGTATCGAGTATAAAAGTTGGAGTGTTACGGTAGGGTTGTATAAGGCATTAGTGAGGCTGAATTTAGAGTATTGTGTACAGTTCTGGTCACCTAATTACAGGAAGGATGTAAATAAGGTTGAAAGAGTGCAGAGAAGGTTCACAAGGATGTTGCCGGGACTTGAGAAGCTGAGTTACAGAGAGAGAGATTGAATAGGTTAGGACTTTATTCCCTGGAGTGTAGAAGAATGAGAGGTGTATAAGATTTTGTTGGGCATAGACAGAGTGAGTGCAAGCAGGCTTTTTCCACTGAGGCTAGAGGAGAAAAAAAACAGAGGGCATGGGTTGCGGGTGAAAGGAGAAAAGTTTAAAGGGAAATTTAGGGGGGAATTCTTCACGCAGAGAGTGGTGGGAGTGTGGAATGAGCTGCCGATAAATGTGGGGTCAATTTTAACATTTAAGAAAAACTTGGATGGGGTCATGGATGAGAGGGATATGTGGAGGGATATGGTCCCGTGGGACTAGGCAAAAAATGGTTCGGCACAGACAAGAAGGGCCAAAGGGCCTGTTCTGAGCTGTAATTTTCTATGGTTCTAATTTGAGTTGATGAACTGGCATGATCTTATTGAATGGCGGGGCAGGCTCGAAGGGCTAGATGGCCTACTCCTGCTCCTATTTCTTATGTTCTTATGTTCTTATGTTCTTATGTTTCTTGTAGATGATTGTTATCCAATGGACTTGGTTGGAAACCCTGAGGGATCAGCTTTGCACTTCCAGCTGAATACCTGGATGAGTGAATGAATGCCTCATTGACATTCCGAAGCTGAGGAATGTGCACCTCCTCATAATGCAATTCCTCAAACATCCAAAACTGTCAGAGGAAAAGAATAGAAAGGTAAAATGCCAGAGGAGAGAAAGACAACACACAGGCCTCCTTACAGTGATGTGGAGATAGCAGTTTGTTAAGAGATGATTGCAACTAAAGTCTATTATAAATGACTACATCTTCAAGTGTAGTACAAGACTCTTCACTGTCTCACCATGCCTAGGAGCCCTAACAAATGAAGAAACTTACTTCTTTCCAATTATCGCTGTAACTTGGGATTGTGTTAAGACAGTACAGATGTTAACTCTGCATTATTCATTGATTGACTAACTGTCTTACTTTGCATGGAAGGTTTCACGTTGACAGTGCATAATGAAACAGAACTCACTTGGTGAATGCAGAAGTCAATGCAATGCCTTGTTTATGCAGATTCCTCCTTTCCCTGTGCATTCCTGACACTAAACTATCTGACTGGAATCAGAGATGAACATTACCTCTTTGTGCTGAGCATCAGCTGTCAATGCTGCTCATGTAAGAGAGTTTATTAAAGAGGAGATAGGAATGCAGGAACCAGACAGAAATAGAAGGCCATTCAGCCCCTCGAGCCCATTCCACGTTTCAATCAGATCATAGTTGAACTCAATTTACCCACCTCGGTTCTATAATGCTTAACATCTAACAAAAATCTATCATAGAGTCCCTACAGTGCAGCAAGAGGCCATTTGGCCCATTAAGTCTGCACCAACCACAATCCCACCCAGGCCTTATTCCCACAACCCCACACATTTACCCTGCCACAGCACCCCCCCAGCCCTCCCAAAACTAGGGCCAATCCACCTAACCCTCACATCTTTGGACTGTGGGGAGAAACCAGAGCACCCAGAGGAAACCCACACTGACACGGAGAGAATGTTCAAACTCTGCACAGACAGTGACCCAAGGCTGGAATTGAACCCAGGTCCCTGGCACTGTGAGGCAGCAAGCAGTGCTAACCACTGTGTCACCGTGCAATCTTAGGTTTGAAATGTTCAAGTCTCTCCTGGTCTCACCAGCTTTTTGGGGAGAGTTTTTCACTATCGTTTGAGATCCATTGACTCCATTTACACTTCCCGCTGCCTTGGGAAAGCAGCCAGCATAATCAAGGACCCCACGCACCCCAAATATTCTCTCTTCCACCTTCTTCTGTCAGGAAAAAGGTACAAAAGTCTGGGGTCACGTACCAACCAACTCAAGAACAGCTCCTTCCCTGATGCTGGACTTTTGAATAGACCTATTGTATCACAGAATTCCTACAATGCAGAAGGAGGCCATTCCACCCATCGAGTCTGCGCCAACCACAATCCCACCCAGGCCCTAATCCTGTCACCCCCACATACTTTCCCTGTAAATCCCCTGACACCAGGGTCAATTTAGCATGGCCAATCCACCTAAATTTGCACAACTTTGGCATGTGGGAGGAAATCGGAGCGCCGGGAGGAAACCTATGCAGAAACGGGGAGAATGTGCAAGCTCCATACAGACAGTGACACGAGGCCGGAATTGAATCCAGATCCCTGGCACTGTGAGGAAGCAGTGGTAATCATTATGCCACCGTGCTGCCCGAATTCAGGTTCCACCATCTGCAATGGTGGGATTCAAACCCAGAGCGTTACCATAGGTCCAGTGACAATACCACCAAACTGCCAGCCATCCCATATATTAAGCTGATCTTTCTCCACACCCTAGCTATGCCTGTTACATTACATTCTGCTCCCTTTCCTTTCCTTCTCTCCCAAGTACTCTATGAACAATATGCTTTGTATAGCACGCAAGAAACAATATTTTTCACTGTATCCCAATACACGTGACAATAATAAATCAAACCAAATCAAATCAAATAAAGGTGTGCTTTATGACATCGGCACTGAATGGTTGAGGTCCTCATTTTAAAGTTACATTGCTGCCAAAGGTTGCTATCTACCCAAGGAAATCACAGAATCATAGAATCATAGAATCCCTACAGTGCAGGAGGAGACCATTCGGCCCAACAAGCCTGTGCCGACAACAATCCCACTCTCCTTATCTATGAATGGTATGCTTTGTCTGTACAGCGTGCAAGAAACAATACTTTTCACTGTATATTAATACATGTGACAATGAATCAAACCAAATCAAACCCACGCAGTCATGGGGAGAATGCCTGAAACAACGCAACTAGATTACTCCTTCACTTCCACACTCAAGGGAAAACAGCCCAATCTTTACAATCTGCTCCCATAGTTTGTTTATTTTGGATTCCAGTACCATTCTGGTGAATGTCTACTGCAGCCCTTCCGAATTCAATGCATCATTCCTCAGGTGCAGTGCTCAGCACTCTATATGATACACCAGATGTGCTGTAAATTCAGTTATGTGCAATTGTGGCATAACTTCCACTCCTTTCTGTTCCAGATCATTTGAGGTGAAGGCCCATTAATTCTTTTTTGTACTTGTCCAACAGTTTTGAGTGATTAATGTACAAGGGTCCCAGTATCTCACTGCTCCTCCAGAGTTCCCAGCTTCTCACCATTTAGGAAATACTTTGATGTATCATTTTGAGGTTCAAAGTACATCTCCCCGTGGTTGCACTCAATCTGCCATGGCTTTTAGCAACATAACTAAACATTGTTCCTTTCACCTGTGACACTTACTGTCTACGTACTGTGCTACCTAAGCTGGACATCGAGTTCTCCACTCCTCCATCTGAATCATTTATAAATATAATAAAAGGTTGAGGCCCCAGTACAAATTCCGAGAGACACAACTGGTTATATCCTGTCAAGTGGAACCTATATCCATTATCCCTACTCTCTGGGTGGGATTTTAAGACCTCACTTGTCCCAAAACCATAAATTCCTATCCAAGGTCGATAGACCTCTCCATGCTTCACCCTCATCCACTCTGATTCCCGCAGCGCATGGAGCAGTGAAGTTCTGAACTCTGCCTCCAAACCATGGTAAAAGGATACCTTTAATTCCATACACTCCCATGTTTTACATAACACATCACTTACTGTGCTGTACTCCCCATTTCAATTGAGTAGAACATCAAGAGCACTATCTGCATATAATGCATTTTAACTTCAATAGTTCACAAAAATCCATCTTTTAACAGAAGTAAATGTTAAAATTAATTCCGATATCAAACTTAGACAATGGGATTGAATTCCACCTATCCTCACATCTTCCTTCTTGAAGACTTTGTAAGTAGAATTTTTGTTTTAGTTCTTTTCTCTGACCAACTAAGTTTAAAGTTTATTTATTACTGTCACAAGTAGGCTTACATTAACACTACAATGAAGTTACTGTGAAAATCCCCTAGTCGCCACACTCCAGTGCCTGTTCGGGTACACTGAGGGAGAATTTAGCATGGCCAATGCATCTAACCAGCATGTCTTTCAGACTGTGGACACTGAGGGAGAATTTTGAACATGGCCAATCCACCTAACTTGCGCATCTTTGGATTGTGGAAGGAAACCGGAGCACCCAGAGGAAACCCACGCAGAGACAGGGAGAACATGCAAACTCCACACAGACAGTGACCCAAGCCGGGAATTGAACCCGTGACCCTGACGCTGTGATGCAGCAGTGCTAACCACTGTGCTGTCTGTTAAAGAACAAAAGGAAAGTTTACTGCATTAAAGTGCACAACATCACCTTCTCCCTGGACGCAGCTAGTTCCACTGACACATGGGTGAGATAGGTACAGAGGGATGTGGGCCAAATGCGGGCAACTGGGGCTAGCTTAGTGGTAAAAGCTGGGTGGCATGGACAAGTTGGGCCTGCTTCCATGCTGTAAACCTCTCTGACCTCTATGACAGACCCGTCACAGTCGTAACAAAAAGTGACGGACTTTCAGGGTGTTGATAAAGATTTGGATTTGAGTGGGTACATGGGGCGATTTCGATAAGGGAAAAGAGAAAGAAGGAAGGATGAACAGAAATACATAACAGCACATGCTGTGCAAACAGAGAAGGAACTGAATTCCAAGAATGTTCAGTGTGCAGGCTGAGCCAAAAACCAGAGCTTTCAGATGCTCCTTAATTAATCAAATTCAATTAAATTTAGTCTCATCAACAAAGCACCCTGAGTGAAGAGAGTGTGTTATTTTCAATATCTCACCCTGTAAAAGAATAAGGCTGCATTTTCTGAAGGTTGATTGAAGATTGATGTTGAGAGCAGACTATTTGCTCAGGCTTTGACATCTGCTTGTGGTTAACCGAACCAGCAATTCTTAATGTATGTTTTTTGCCTTCTTGAATTATAGATTCTGGAATAGGAAGAAGGTCTTGATTTCAGCTGGTGTTTTTATGAAGACATTTCGTGTGTTTAAAAGGAATCACTTTGGTCCACAGCAGTTCAAGGGAGAAAGAGATGCCAGAATGCTCGTCACGGTTGAGTTGACAGCACTTTACTTTCTGAGTCAGAAGGGATGGGTTCAAATGTCACTGCAGAGACTTTACTTATTCATTGGGTGGGGGCTGTTGCTGGTTAGGCCTGCATTTATTGACCACCCCTAATTATTCTTGAGCTGTGTGGCTTGCTAGGCCATTTAAGAGAGCAGTTAAGAGTCTTTGTATGGGCTCCTGCCCTGACCAAGGCTGCAAGAAACTGCAAAGGGTGGTGAACGTAGCCCAGTCCATCACGCAAACCAGCCTCCCATCCATTGACTCTGTCTATACTTCTTGCTACTTCGGAAAAGCATCCCAGCATAATCAAGGATCCCAGTCACGCCGGACATTCTCTCTTCCACCTTCTTCCGTTGGGAAAAAGATACAAAAGTCTGAGATCACATACCAACCCGACTCAAGAACTGCTTCTTCCCTGCCCCAGTCCAACGCCGGCATCTCCACATCTTCCCTGCTGCTGTCAGGCTTTTAAATGGATCTGCCTTATATTAAGCTGATCTTTCTTTACACCCTAGCCATCACTGTAACACTATATTCTGCACCCTTTCCTTTCCTTCTCCCCCATGTACTTTATGAATGATATGCTTTGTCTGCATAGCGTGCAAGAAGCAATACTTTTCACTGTATCCCAATACATGCGATAATAATAAATCAAATCAAAGAGTCAGCTGCATTGCTGTGGGTGTGAGTCACATGAAGGCTAGACTAGGTAGGAACTTAAAGGACAATAGTGAAGTAGATGGGTTTTTGCGATAATTGGCATTAGTTTCATTGTCATCATTGGACTTTCACTTTAAGATTTTTAACGAATTCAATTTTCACCATCTGCTGTGGTGGGATTATACCCAGCTCCCCAGAGCATTACCCAGGGTCTCTGGATTACTAATCCAATGATATTACCACGATGCCATCAATTCACCCAGAGACTGGGCACAAGAATCCAGGCCGATGACACTCCAGTGAAATATTGAGAGAGTGCTGCACTGCCTGAAGTACCATCCTCTGGATGTAACACTGAGGCCCCATCTCCTCCTTCAGGTGGATATGAAGGATACCTGGGCACTATTTCATAGAAGAGCAGGGGAGTCCTCCCAACAGCCTTGACCAATATCAATCCTACAATCCACATCACAAAAATGTTCTTTTCCTTATCACAGTGCTATCTGTGGGATCTTGCTGTGTATAATTTGGCTGCCACATCTCCCATGGCTACACCAGAAAAGCATGTAATTGATGATACTGTACCTTTAGGAAAGTATTTAAATCAGGTTTATTTGCAGGTTTTTCAAGTCGCTCCTAGCATTTTATCGGCACTGTTTTGATTATAACTGGTACCCACTACATGTTACTGAAGCAGTAATGGGCATCATATTTTTTTTTTTGATCTGGCCTAATGCAGTGTCCTGGGGTTTTATGACCCTTTTGGAATTGTTGGGTGGAACATGATTGGCAGCACAAATGATGCCTGGGGACAGTTTTTTTCCACAGAAAAGTCCACGATTTTAGTTTCATTTTTCAGTAATTCAGTGATGGAGAATAGTAACAGTGCTTTTCCCTGCTCTCTAGAGTTGGAAATTCTGCTGATGTGAGCTGCTGTGAGAAGCTGGTGGAGCCAGGCAATGTCTCTGTCTCTCTCTCTCTCTCTCTCTCCAGAGGCTATTTGGACTGTTCCAGGACAGGACAGCCTCAGAGTTTTAATCCAACACCCAAAAGACCAATTCACAGCAGGTGTTCAAAAGTTGCAAAATTTAGCTTCACCTCAGCATAGATGCTTTTTGTGTCAAGAATTTCATAGTAACTTTGCTGCAACATTAATGTAAGCCTACTTGTGACACTGATAGATAAACTTTAAACTTTAAGTTGAGGAAGGAGTGTATGTTTGTGCGATGTTGTCGGATTTGGAACATCATGGATAACTAGCTGTTAAAGGTTATACTGTATCATGTTTGATTCTTGTAATTGGTAAAAAAAATGCTAAATCTTTTTATTATATTTGAACTGTGTTCTTAAATAAAGTTTGTTTTATAAAAGCTCCCAAGTGGATGACTTGAATCGTACCTGGAGACATTATGTCCACCTCAATGCCAAATTCAAATATAAAATCTTAAGATCTGGGGTATCTTCACGAAATACCTTGGAGGCTGTAGCCTGGGTCATAACAGCCATCAAGTGCCTTAAGATGCCCTGAGTTCATAAAAGACACCAGAAATCCACAGTGGGGCGCCCCATCGGCTGAACCATAGGAACTGGCCAGCTTGAACAACAGAATGATTTGCATGCTGAGATTTCCCAGCATTTTCTGTTTTTGTTTACGTTTTTTTGTAGTTGTAATGGGGAAACATGGCAGTCAATTTGTACACAGCAAGCTCTCATGACATGACAATGGCCAGATAATTGCTTTTTTTGGGGCATCATGGTGGCACAGTGGTTAGCACTGCTGCCTCACAGCGCTAGATCCCCAGGTTCGATTCCTGGCTCAGGTCACTGCCTATGTGGAGACTGCACATTCTCCCCATGTCTGTGTGGGTTTCCCCTGGTTGCTCCTGTCCCCTCCCACTGTCCGAAAGACGTACTGGTTAGGGGCATTGGCCGTGCTAAATTGCCCCTCAGTGTGCCTGAACAGGTGCCGGAGTGTGGCGACTAGGGGATTTTCACAGTAACTTCATTGCAGTGTTACCGTAAGCCTACATGTGACAGTAATAAATAAACTTTAAACATTTCTGATGCTGGTTGAGGGATGAATGTTGGCCAGGACAGTAGAGAAAGCCCCCTTGCTCATTTTCAAAGAAGTACCAGAGGACCTCTTACATATCCCCTTGAGAAGGCAGATGGGACAATGTCGCACCCAAATGTCTCTCGCAATGCACCACTCAATTAAACAATTTAACGAACAAGCTTGTATCTGTTTTCTACAAGGCTACACTTTGAGTTCACCTTCTGTGCTGTGTGTTGTAAAATTGTCCAAAGCACTATCCTCCAGCTGTATTATTCCTGTCCATAATTTGATGAGTTACCATTTTGTCCAGCCATGAATAGATTGGCTGAGTTACGGTCAACATTTCTCTCAAACCGACGTCCCAATAAATTAGTTCTCATTCAGTTGTGTTCCTTCTATCATCTTTATTCCAGCAGTCAAATTGGCCTGATCTAATCAGGTTGTAAAACCTTCCTTGCCCCACTCAGCTCCCTCTGCAATGCGCGCTGCCTGGATGTGTCTGGTACAGAAAATATTCTCTGTGCTGCATTAACACCAGGACCATTTGTCATTGTTCAGATAATGATCCAGACTACCCAATAAATCCAGTTTCTTAGGTAAGCCCAGTTTGACAAAGCTTTGTGCGCTCTGCACTTGAACAGAATTTAAAGCACAAACACATTATTCCTTATTTTGGGCTCACTCACGAAATGTTTTGCGAGTAAATATTTCGGACGAATGTATGAACGTTGCAATCACAATTGCAATTATTGCGAGGTGCAACAGTTAACTGTTTCCAAAAAGAAAAGGAAATATGTGGTTCTGTTGTTTTTTTGCAGTGGCTTTGCTAGAAGGATTACCAGTTCTGGGTGAAGTAAACAACGTTTGATTGAAACACAGAGTTATTGGGTGGGTTGGTCTCTTTGTTTAACCTGAGGAGTGTTGAACAGGGGCAATTGACCACAGCCAATCCACCTGACCTGCACATCTTTGGACACTAAGGGGCAATTTGGCCTGGCCAATCCACTTAACCTGCACATCTTTGGATATTAACAGGCAATTTAGCATGGCCAATCCATCTAATCTGCACACCTTGGGACACTGAGGGCAATTTAGCATGGCCAATTCACCTAACTTGCACATCTTTGGACATTAACAGGCAATTTAGCATGGCCAATCCACCTAACCTTTACATCTTTGGACACTGGGGGCATTATATCATGGCCAATCCATCTAATCTGCACATCTTTGGAGTGTGGAAGGAAACCAGAGCACCTGGAGGAAACCCACAAAGACACAGAGAGACTCCACACAGACAGTGACCTAAGCCAGAAATTGAACCCGAGTCCTGATGCTGTGAGACAGTAGTGCCAACCACTGTGCCACCTTGCTGCCTAGTACTTTTGATACGTAGTCACTGTTGCCAATTATGAAATGTGGCAGCCAATTTGTGCGCAGAAAGCTTTGCAAGCAGCAATATGATAATCACCTGAGAATTTGCCATACTAGTGTTGGGGTAAATTTTGGAGAACTTCCCTGTTTTATTTTAATACGTCTTCTTGAATCAGGCAATCTTCGTATGGACCTCAGAGAGCATACAGGGATTCGATATCTTGTACCACTCCAAAGTCAGTATTTCTAGCAGTGCAGCACCCCCTCAGTACTGCATTGTGAATCTGGAACATACTGCCTCATAGTGCTGCCCACAGCTGGCATTTATTTGAGCCTGTGCCAGGTTGGGGCAGGTGGAGAGAGGGTAAGATAGACACAGTAGAGGCAGCTGAACTAATAATGACCGCTACTCTGCTGATAAAGAAATCTATGATTCTCTTGAGCTTGCTTTAGAGATACGATTAAGGGGATGGTTGGTAGTGAAGAAACTAATCCAGGGATTATGTTTATCCTCCAAGATGATCCTAGCAACATAGACAGTCTGATAGAGCTTGATATCACACCGTTATAGGGTTGAAGAAATAGTGTGCCTGATGTTCTTGCTTCTGTAACTCATGGGCTGGTCAGAACGGAGTTGTGGACCATTTAGCAATGGAAACTTGCAGCCTTATTGTAAGCACAGTCCATGTTTTGTAAAATCTCCCCACATTCCATTGCATCGGGCCCAATGGGTCCACAATCAGTTTCAGCCATGTTACCCACCAGGTGATGATAAAACTTACCCTCCCCACCCCTCCACCCTTTCACCCTTACCCCGATATCTGCACAATAGCCGTGCCCCTGTTTCGTTCAGCTGGTGAGGCTAAACCAACTTGAGTGTGGAGAGGAGAAAGGATGCAAGAGGATCTAGCTGGTCAACATCTCTGTTACTTCCAGAACACGGCCCAGGCATAGCTGGAATTCACTTTTTCATGTTTTATGGGTTGTGTTGCTGGCCATGCCATTGTTTATTGCCTATCTTTGGTTGCTCTTGAGAAGGTGGTGATGAGTTTCTTCCTTGAATGGCGAGTGGCTTGGAGAGAAACTTCCAGGTGGTGCTGCTCCGATGCACCTGCTGCCCTTGACTTTCTGGGTAATAAGGGTTGTGGGTTTGGAAGATGCTGCCTGAGGAGCTTTTGGGAGATCCTGCAGTGCATCTTGTAGATGGTACACACGGCTGCCACTATTGTAGATGGTACACACGGCTGCCACTATTGTAGATGGTACACACGGCTGCCACTATTGTAGATGGTACACACGGCTGCCACTATTGTGGATGGTACACACACCTGCCACTATTGTAGATGGTACACACAGCTGCCACTATTGTAGATGGTACACATAGCTGCCACTATTGTAGATGGTACACACGGCACTGTTGTAGATGGTACACACGGCTGCCACTATTGTAGATGGTACACACACCTGCCACTATTGTAGATGGTACACACAGCTGCCACTGTTGTAGATGGTACACACGGCTGCCACAGTTGTAGATGGTATGCAAGGCTACCACTGTTGTAGATGGTACACACTGTTCACTATTGTCATTGTGACAACATGACACTGTTTATTTGCTGAGCCTCTATTTCTATAGCCTCTCGGCACACAGAGTGCCATTCCAATGCCAACAACAGGCGGTTTTATGCTATGAACGCAGTGGTCTGTCGGGAGCTGGGTTACGGCCACTCAGGCGTTACCCATTGGGACTCTCATCATCCCTGAACAGGGAGAGAATTTCAGCCCATCTGTCTGAGCTGAACCTGACCACTCATTATTGCGGTGGAATCACCGCAGGAATTTCCAACTCAGGGTGCCAATCGCCGTAAGATGTGAACATTTAACTCTGTTTGAGCAGTCAGAGCCCTGGATCCCAGAGTAAATAGATTCTTTTGTGTGAGTGTGATATTGCCATTAAGTGGATGTGACATCTATCAGAGCATGGGAGATTCCAGTACACCATAAAATTGAACAAATGTTAAATATAAAGGCATTGACTGATGAAACTGGGGCTATTGTTCTACATTTATCCATCCTCCCGGCAACTCACTCTTTAGTGATTTACTTTGGTAAACAGTGGTTCAGAGTATGTTTCAGGCACTCGGTTACTCGTCACTGGCAGTGGCCTTGCAATCACTTAACTTACAAGAAAAATATTGCATTATTAAGAGCGGTGCGCAGAATGAGGTGACAGCACAAGTGATCATCAGTGTCGCTGAAAGGAGTAATTGTGATGCGGGAAAAAAAGATCACAGCTGCTTCTCAGGATCTTGCCTGAGGCGTGTTTGCCCGAATTCCCAAATGAGGGAGACTGTGTGGGGGTGAAGACAAAAACGCAGGAAATCGAAATGCAAAACCAACAACTCTGCCACAAAAGAACTGAGAATCTGTTAATCGAAGCGATAACAATTTAACACATAAACCGGGCGTAGCTTAAGAACTACGAAAACAAAATGCCTCCAGATAAGACATTTATCAGTTACACATTTATCTGTTGCAATGGCATTTGATGAAGGTTTTGGAGCTCCCAGTTTGCTCCTGTATCGCTGCCCCTGATTTAAGGACTCATTGAATAATAATAATAGGTCCAAGAATACAATCATACCTGGAGTGTAATTGCTCCAGACTAACCACGAGGGGGGATCTCATTAGGTTCACCCAACTCTGCACTATCCAGCAGCCTGGTAAACATTGCTGTGTGGCCTGGACTGGGGCTCAGTGGCTTAATTTTCAGAACACATGCTCCTCTAAAACCTTGAAAGACTGAAGTGATTGGAATCACTCCAAGAAAATGCAAACAGCGAATATTTAGCAACCTCTTTTTTGAGGTTTCACAGAATAGAGTAGAATCCATGCAGTGCAGAAGAGGCCATTTGGCCCATCGAGCATGCACTGACAGTCCAACAGGGCATATTACCCAAATCCTCTCCCCAACTCTATCCCTGTAACCCCACAAATTTCCCATGGCTAATCCATCTAACCTACACATCTACACTAGGAGAATTTACCATGGCCAATCCACCTAAGCTTTGGACACTAATGGGCAATTTAGCATGGCCGTTCCACTTAACCTGCACAGCTTTGGAGTGTGGGAGGAAACCGGATGAAGCCCACGCAGATACTGGGAGAACATGCAAACTCCACACAGTGATCCAAACCGGGAATCGAACCCGGGTCCCTGACGCTGTGAGGCAGCAGTGCCACTGTGCCATCCTTTGAAGAGGAGAATAGAGTTCCTTCTCTGTTCCTCATATCCTGCGCTCCCCTCCCTGCCCTTAATGTTACCTCAGCTAAAGGTAACTAGTTTCTCTGGTGTTGATGTGTAAAACTAACAGGAGGCCATCATGCCTGCACCAGATTGCAACTTCACCTGGTATCCCTACATTGTAACCACACTGGATAGCTGCCGGGATGGCACAGTGGCACAATGGTAGGCACTGCTGCCTCACAGTGTCAAGGACCCAGGTTCAATTCCGGCCTTGGGTGACTGTCTGTGTGGAGTTTGCACATTTTCTCTGTGTCAGCGTGGGTTTCCTCCCACATTCCAAAGATGTGCAGGTTAGGAAGATTGGCCATGCTAAATTGCCCCTTTGTGTCCCAAGATGTGTAAATTGGGGAGATTAGTCATGGTAAATGTATGGGGTTATGGGGTAGGGAAGGATTGGGCCTGGATAAGATACTCTGTCAGGGAGTTGGTACAGACCTGATGGGTTGAATGGACTGTAGTGATTCTATGATGGTTGACTTCATTTTGCCATTCTAACCCATTGCATCGAGATCAATTGTACTGTCTTAATATCCCAGTTTGAGATTAACCAAGGCTCCACATGCCCAGGGTTGAACATAGCTCTTCCTGAAGTCAGTGGCACAGTGTTCCAGCAAATGCTGCATTCACCCATCAAATCAGAGTCTCCTATTCTGTAAGGTGAAACCATGTCCCTTTGATTGGATGCAGGTCAGCTACTCAAAGCAAGGTGGATGGAAATAAGGAAGCTGCATTTCCATAGCACCTTTCCCAACCTCAGGACATTCCGAGACTGATCACAGCCCATTGAATACCTTTGAAGTGCCGCCATTATTTTAATGTGAGAAATACAGCAGTCAATTTGCACACAGCAAGCTCCCACACCCAGCAGTGAGATAATGACTTGAGAACTTGTTATTAGTGATGTCCATTGAACTACGGGAGGCAGAGTGGCACAGTGGTTTGCACTGCTGCCTCACAGCACCAGGGACCCGGGTTTGATTGCTGTCTTGGGTCGCTCTCCGTGCGGAGTCTGCATGTTCTCCCCATGTCAGCATGGGTTTCCTCCAGGTGCTCTGGTTTCCTCCCACAATCTGAAAGACATGCTGGTTCGATGCATTGGCCGTGCTAAATTCGCCCTCAGTGTATCTGAACGGGCGCCACAGTGTGTTGACTAGGGGATTTTTCACAGTAACTTCATTGCAGTGTCAATGTAAGCCTAACTGTGATGCTAATAAAATATGATGTGGAGATGCCAGCGTTGGACTGGGATGGGCACAGAAAGAGGTCAAAGACCAACAAGTCTATTTGAAATCACGAGCTTTTGGAGCACTGGGTGACTCACCTGATCAAGGAGCAGTGCTCTGAAAGCTCGTGATTCCAAATAAACCTGTTGGCTTTTAATCTCGTGTTGTGAGGCTTCTTACTAATAAAATAAACACTAATAAACTTTATAAATACTGGCTGGGAATCCCCCTTCTTTCTTTCAAAATAGTTTGAAGTGATTGATGAGGTCCACCTGAGGGGGTGGCTTATCTGGAAGTTGGCATCTCCATTCTGTCCGCGGTTTCGGAATGTCAGCCTTGGTTGATTCAAGGCAGTTTCCCCAAGCAAACTTTAAATTTAACACTGAGAAAAGAATCATGCTGCCAAAGTTTTTCACTTTACACTCATCAGGACAAACACAAGAATGCCAAATTTCAAACGATCACAACAGTTCATAATACAGGGGAACAGGATGCTGATTGGTTGGAAAGTCGAATCTGGTTGGCTGAGGCATTTCCATGGAGAAGGCAATGGGGAGCTAGAGGCGCCCTAAGCTCCCGGGTAATCCAAAAATGGTACGAGGCTTGGACATATTCCTTTTGCTTGTGTAGATTGTTGCCCTGCATATAAATATATGTCGTTTCCAGTGAGCGTATGTGAGGCACGCTGCAAGCCCGACTGATTATCTGCAATTAATGGAGTTATCAGTGCAATGAAAACTGTTCAGTAATATTCACTGCCAAGTGGTTGTTTCATTTCTCACTTCATATTGTGTCAGACTCTTTCATATCTCTTACTTCATAAGCATTTGAGTTTTCCTTGCGCTTTCGCTCATTTTCCCCTCGCAAGCCTAATCCAGAATGTTATAAAACCCAGCTCGCAAAACCGGACATGTTAATTAGCTAATAGCTGGACTCCACTGGGCACTTCCCAGTCCTGTCAAAACGTTTGCTTTGGCACGGGAACGCATTAGGTTCCATCCTATTTTAAGTTGGAACATAAACCACTTTGAGGAGAGGTGGTTTTTCTGTGTGCCAAGGATGAAAAATTCATAACCCCATCTGTTAAGGAGAAAAACAGTTTCTTTTTAATCACAGCACAATGGAGATGTTAAATATTGAGAATCTTTGGGCTACACTGTGTCCATTCTCAGGAACAATGGACACAGATTTTAGATCATGAACAGAAATCATCCACCTAGTGCATTTTTGCAGGAGATGATCCGTGGTTCTTAGAAGACTCTTGACATTTCCAATTTAAAACCAGGAGTCTCCCGCACTACCAGAAGGATGTGGAAGCTTTGGAGAGAGTGCAAAGAAGGTTCACCAGGATGTTGCCTGGTCTTGAGGGTGTTGGCCATGAGGAGAGGTTGAACAAGCTCAGATTGTTTTCACTGGAAAGACAGAGGCTGAGGGGAGACCTGATAGAGGTCTACAAAATTATGAGAGGCATAAACAAGGTGGGTAGTCAAGTGGTATTTCCAAGGGTGGAAGTGTCAATTACAAGGGGGCATAGGTTCAAGGTGAGAGGGGGAACGTTGAAGGGGGATACGTAAGGGGATTTTTTCACATAGGAACCAACTGCCAGGGGAGGTGGTGGAAGCAGGCACATTAGCAACATTTAAGAGGCATCTGGATGGGTACATGAATAGGGAGGGAATAGAGGGATACGGACTGAGTAAGGGCAGAAGGTTTTTTTTTAGTTTAGTTGGGACATCATGGCCAACATGGGCTTGGAGGGCCGAAGGGTCTGTTCCTGTTCTGTACTTTTCTTTAATATAAAAACAAAATACTGTGGATGCTGGAATCTGAAACAAAAAGAGAAAAATGCTGGAAAATCTCAGCAGGTCTGACAACATCTGTGAGGAGAGAATAGAGCCAACGTTTCGAGTTGAGATGACCCTTCGTCAGGGTGGGTTATCTAGATCTTAACAAAGGGTTATCCAGACTCGAAACGTTGGCTTTATTCTCTCCCCACAGATGCTGTCAGACCTGCTGAGATTTTCCAGCATTTTCCATACTTTTCTTTGTTCCTTGTTGTTCTTTCTCTCACCCCTACCTCCAACACAATGGATGACAGAATGGTGACAATATTCATTCTGTACTTGACATAGAATCATAGAATGCCTCCAGTGCAGAAGGAGGCCATTCAGTCCATCAAATTTGTACCAACCACAATCCCACCCAGGCCCTGTCCCCATAATCCCATATATTTACCCTGCTAATCTCCTGACACTAGGGTCAATTTAACATAGCCAATCAACCAACCCAGCATATCTTTGGACTGTGGGAGGAAACCCATGTGGAGAATGTGCAAACGCCACACAGACAGTCACCCAAGGCCGGAATTGAACTTGGATCCCTGGCGCTGTAAGGCAACAGTACTGTCCACTGTGCTACTGTGTCACCCAATTTTCTTACCTCAGCAGATTTTGTGAATATTCTGAGCCTGCACAACGAGACCAAGATTATTATAGGAGCAGGGCTCCACTGGCAAGGCCCTAGTTGGGGATGGCTGTTGTTGGGTATCTATGTGGGAACAGAGGCGGATCTTGGGCAATAGCACCTGTAACTCAGCAGGTCCTCTTCAGGATTACCCGTGGCTGGTCCCAAACTGGGCGGGGGTTAGAAAAGGTGCCATAAAAATAGGCAGCGCTGCTCTCTCCTGGAACCACATCCTGTGCGGCCACCACCTTCCTGGTCAAAGAAGGCACACCCTAAATGTTGCAAATTACAAAGTTACGCTGGGATATCAGAAGCAGAACCATTGGGAAAATGGAGGTGGAAAATGTCATGGTTCTCCTGCTGAGGGAGCGTCCAGCGTCGTCTTGGAATAACAAATTCTTCCAGAAGGATAAATACTAAACCTGTGCAGGCATCCCAGCTCAAAGCATTGGCATCTCCTGGGTGATGGCATTGTTTGGGCAAAAGATTTAAGTGATGTCTGGGTATTTCAAAGCATAGCGGCATGGTGGCACAGTGGTTAATGCTGCTGCCTCACAGTGCCAGGGACCCGGGTTCAAATTCAGCCTTGCGGGACTGTCTGTGTGGAGTCTGCACATTCTCCCCATGTGTGCATGGGTTTCCTCTGGATGTTCCGGTTTCCTCTCACAATCTGAAAGGCTGGCAGGTTCGATAGATTGGCCATGCTAAATTGCCCCTTAGTGTCCAAAGATATGCAGGTTAGGTGAATTGGCCATGCTAAATTGTGCCTTAGTATCCAAAGATGTATAGGTTAGGGGGATGAGTAGGGTAAATATGTGGGGTTATGAGGATAGGGCTGGGGTAAAATTTGGGAGAGTTGGTGTAGAGTTGATGGGATGAATGGCCTCCTTCTACACTGCAGGGATTCTATGATTCTATTGTATGATTCACACAGGGGATTGATAACTGCTGGACAGATTGTTGACTTATTCAATCAGTTCTAAACATCCATCTTGGGTCAAGGCATTGCCAGGCCCGAAAGGCCAAGAAGGAGAAGATTTGCGATTCACCCCAAAAGCAACCCAACCAAAGAGATGAATTCCAGGTCACAGCCAATTGGGAAAATCTTCACACATCCAATTCAATTCCAGTACAGCGGGAGCAAATAAAGCCTGCTGTGCTAGCCCTCAGTGCATGAATCATCACGTTTGTGTATCATCACCACCAAGGGAGGGGAAGTTTTTTGGGAGAAAGGGGAGTGTTCAGCAGGACCTGGGTGTCCTTGTGCATCAGTTGCTAAAGGTAAGCATGCAAGTGCAGCAGGCGGTAAAGAAGCCAAATAGTATGTTCCCCTTCATTGCGAGAGATTTCGAGTACAGGAGCAGGGAGGTGTTGTTGCAATTATGCAGGGCCTTGGTGAGGCCACACCTGGAATATTGTGTGCAGCTTTGATCTCCTTTTCTGAGGAAGGATGTTCTTGCTCTCAAGAGAGGGCAGTGAAGGTTTACCAGGCTGATTCAGGAGATGGTGGGACTGGTATATGAGGAGAGATTGACTAGGTTAGGATTGTTTTCACTGGAGTTCAGATGAATGAGGGACTTCATCAGTCTCATAGAGACTTATAAAATTCTAACAGGACTAGACAGGGTAGATGCAGGGAGGATGTTCCAGATGGTGAGGGAGTCCAGAACCAGGGCTCACAGTCTGAAGATTTAGGTTGGACCATTTAAGATGGAGGTGAGGAGACATTTCTTCACCCAAAGAGAGGTGAGCCTGTGGAATTCATTATCACAGGAAGTAGTTGATGCCAAAAGAGAAATCCCAAAAAGGAAAGTTGTGGAGGGAAGAGAAAGCTCAGGAGATCCAACAATGAGGCCAATGTTTCAGGGGAGGACAAAGAAAATGCACCAGAAACACTCTGAAACTCCCCAAAGCTCAGAAGCATTGATATTATTGATTGGGGAGAGCTGGTTACCAATGGTTCAAAATGGCAATAAGCTGCGTCACACTCTTAGGTCACAACATCTTTCTGATAGGGCAGAGGAGGAGAGAAAAGAGACAAAGCCTGAACTCCATTCCCACCACCACAAATCCTACTCCACATGCCCAAGGATCCTCGGATTGAGAACTGACATGTTCTTCAAGACAGAAGCTCAAGAGATTGAGTAGATGTCATCCTCAAACTGAGGGACAGCTGATGATTCCTCATCCCTGTTAAAAGACTTCAGAAACTAGCTTTGAGAAAGTGCCCCATAATTCGCTCCAGAGAGCCGAGGTTTATGCAAATCACGCTTTTCCAAAGTGGCAAAGTGCCATATCGCAGCTTCATGCCAAGAGAGAGAAAGATGATGCATTGGTGTTGTCCCACACACAGGAACACAGCATGCATTGCACCCTGGCAAAGTAAGGCAAACACAATCTGGCCTATAACATTGCAGGAAACATTACCAACAAAGCAGGGCTCATTCCTGAACCAGTGGATAGCACAAGCTTAGGGCGGCATTTTATTGAAAGCGGCCAAATAACTTTACCCCGCCACCGGGACCAGTCCCTGGACTTAATGCTCCAGTCACCAGCTTCACCGCCAGTGACCACTGCTAAAGGAAGGAGGGGGCACCTCAATGTCTGGGCACTTCCGCCATCCAGTGAGAGTCTGCCAGGAAGACAGGGGGTGATGTCCTCTAGGGGTGGGAGGATGGGTCAGCAGCAGTGTCTCGGCTGTGGGGGTGAAGTTGCTGTGGGTGGTGGTGGTGGTGTGAGGAGGGTAGAGGCACGGTGGGGTCCTCTGTGGGCCCACGTGGAAGTGACATTAAGGGGGGAAGTCCCCACCTCTGGAAGGTCACCAGAATTTATCAGGCTGTCTTGCTCACAGCGGCAGCTGCGCCCAACATAGACACAACACCAGTAGCATCAGAGAACCATACAGCGCAGAAGAGGCCCTTCGGCCCATTGGCTCTGCATTGACACATTAGAAACACCTGAACTCCCACCTAATCCCATTTCCCGGCGCTTGGCCCATAGCCCTGAATGTTATGTGCCAAGTATGCACCTAGGTACTTTTTAAAGGATATGAGGCAACCCATCTCTACCACCCTCCAGGCAATGCACTCCAGACCTTCACCACCCTCTGAATAAAGAAGTTTTTTTCTTACATCCCCCCCTAAACCTCCTGCCCCTCACCTTGAACCTCTCTCCCCTCTTGACTGACCCTTCAATTAAAGGGTCTTTACCAGTGGGGGCTGTAAGTGCACTTCACCAGGTGACAGGCACGCTCTTGGTGTTCTTGCTGCGGATAATACACCACTGCTAGTGGGAAGGTGTGGGGAGGGGACCCTCCTGCCTGCTTATTACCAACCCACCCGCACCACCCCCACTCTCCAGCCTCACCCCTGCCCTAGCCCATAAGCCACGGGGACAGGAATAATCACCCAAATATTGGCTGGATGGGGGTCAGGATTCAGTCGCTTGGTTGCGATTCCTCCCACCTTCAGTGTGCAGAGGGGTCTGGCTTTCTTTCTCTCTTTCTCTCTGTGTTCCTCTTCCCTCGCACACCCAATCAATGATTCTGCTCCGCAGAGCGGGTCTTAGCTACCTCCGCTCTCACGAGGGGCTGCTCTAACTGTTGGGAAATTGGATCTGTCAGCTTACTGAAAACGTCTGCTGTACATTCGCCCCAGAGAATTGCACCTCATTGTGTGTGAAGCATGTGCATCTCTCTGATACAGTCTCTAATTACACTTGCGCTCGCACCATTTCTTTAGCTGTCTTTCTGCCTTTCAATCGCCGTCTTCCTCCACTCCATCGCTCGCACTTTGTGCTAAAAATATCATCGAAATTAAAGCAGAAGGAAATCTTTTAACCCTTAACTCAGAGTCAGTTAACGCACTCCGAAAGCTTCCAGCTTCCAGTTAGAGCAAGGTTCAAAACTCATTTAGTTTAAAAAATATCTAATCGTGTAGCTTTGTAGTGCCACACTATGACCCTTCACCTCTAGGATGTGGCCTGGTGGGATGGGTTTTTTCTCTGCCTCAAAGGAATCTATGGGATATGACTGTAAACAATCTTAACACAATTCCTGGCAAGTCATGGTTGGCTTAGAACGAGGCGGAATTTGGTTAAGCTAACCTTCCAAAGGCAAGTGTCAAGTCCCAAATGCAGTTAAGATTTGAATTTACATCCCTCACTCAGAGGATCACAAGATCCAAGACCCCTAATACATTCACTCAGTACGGAACCAAAATGAGCTAGACTGTCATCTTAAACCAAATTAAGCCTCAGGTATTGAGAATATCAGGGTCCATACGTGATTATCTTTATTAATTGACTCCCATTGTTGGACTAGGAAGGCTATTCCTTGCTGTCTGAGCTGGTTAAGTGGTTGTGTTAGCAGATCTGCAAAATACGGCCAGTACTATGGTTAGCACTGCTGCCTCACAGCGCCAGGGACCCGGGTTCAATTCCGGCCTCAGTTCACCATCTGAGCAGAGTTTGAACTTTCTCCCTGTGTCTGTATGGGTTTCTTCTGGTTGCCCCAGTTTCCTCCGATACTCCAGGTTAGGTTGATTAGCTACGTTAAATTGACTCTAGTGTCAGGGGGATTAGCAGAGCAAATATCTGCGATTACAGGAATAGGGCCTGGATAGGATTGTGGTTGGTACAGACTTGAGAGGCTGAATGGCCTCCTTCTGTACTGTAAGGATTTTATGATCATGAATCATAGAATCCCACCCACCGTAACCCCTGCAAAGTGCTTTCCCCTGGTAGAAGGCACTCACACTGCCTGTCAAAACCTACGGTGATTGGTGTGGTTCACCCGTCTCACTACCTGTGAACCCGCCAGTGGCTGGGGGGGGGGTGGTGGGGGAGAGGGAGTCACTCTCAGCATGACCGGAAGATCCTGCTGGCAGGAAGGTCTGGAAAATCCCACCCAGGAAGGACCATGAGTTCAAACCTCACCGACGCAGGTCATGCAGCTGAACTTTAACAAAGAGAGTTGGGGGCGAATTTTCCTGCCCCGCCCGCCATGGGAATCGGAGAGGGTGAGGAGCGGACCGTGTAAAGGTTGGGATTTTCCAGTTCCGGGGCGAGCGTGATTGGAAAATCCCGCCCTCCGTCGACTCATGCCTTGAGGTAATGGCCTCCTTGTTCGCTGACGCCCCTCTGAACTGACAGGACATCTACCATCGCCCTACGCGCTGCTCACTGTGAGGTAAATGCTTCCCCATCGAGAGGCAGAGAAGTTCAGCCGGACGAGGGGGGAAAAAAAATTCATTCGTCTGACAAAATGGCGCACTCCATTCCCAGCCTGACCGGAGGAAGCACGCAGTCAGAATCACCCCCCTCCCTTCGCTTCCCGGGCTTGTATCCAGGCTCTTCACACTCTCCCTCCCGCGCGGAGACGTCAGCACAGCCTCAATGCAAAGCGCCTTTGCATAAGAACACAGAGCACTAATTAGCGCCAATTTAGTGATCACGCTCAGCAGGACCAGAAGGCGAAGCTTGCGCAAGAGACGGAAGAAGCAGACAGTTGCCATCATCTCAGTACCCCACTGTTCTCCACAGTACGTTCCATGTTTAGAACTATGTTAAATATCAGATACATAATGAGTATAAATTTAAAAAGTATGTTTAATTATACATGAAGTGACAAGCTAGGCATCATCTTTTATTATCGTGTCACAAGGAGGTCATTATAACTCTGTTAAACTGCTGCTTCCTTGGTGTCGAGGCATTAATGTTGCACAACACATAACACTTCATGCCTGCGTGTGACCTTTCTCACTCCTTCCCGGAGCTGCGAATCGTGGAGATTAGTCACCGCATTAAATAAATCTGCACAGCGCCTTCTACAAACAGCTGACCCAACTAAGAGCTTGGTTAAAGCAAAGACTCTTAATTAATATTGAACACGTTCGCAGTTAGACTTCTCCTGGGTTTTTGGAGAGACAACGAAAAGTAAAGCAAAGGGAGTTGAAGCGACGTAAATGGCTGATCAGTTGGTTCGAGAGTTACCGTGCTGGTCAGGTTAACTCATTGTACTTGACTGAGTGGCGCGTGGGACTCAAGTACGGCTGTGCATCAAAAGCAAACAATACGTAATGGCCGTGATTCGTTCTTCCAGCATCCGATTATTCTGGTGAATGACTGGAAGAGAAACAAGCTTATCTGATCTAATTTTATCCCCTTTCTGCTATTCCAATGTGCTTAAATAGGTCCCGTATCGAAGGAAGGATGTGCTGGGCCTTGGAAAGGGTCCAGAGGAGGTTCACAAGAACGATCCCTGGAATGAAGAGCTTGCCGTATGAGGAATGGTTGAGGACTCTGGGTCTATACCCGTTGGAGTTTAGAAGGATGAGGGGGGATCTTATTGAAACTTACAGGATACTGCGAGGCCTGGATAGAGTGGACATGGAGAGGATGTTTCCACTAGTAGGAAAAACTAGAACCAGAGGGCACAACCTCAGGCTAAAGGGACGATCCTTTAAAACAGAGATGAGGAGGAATTTCTTCAACCAGAGAGTGGTGAATCTGTGGAACTCTTTGTCGCAGAAGGCTGTGGAGGCCAGGTCATTGAGTGTCTTTAAGACAGAGATAGATAGGTTCTTGATTAAAAAGGGGATCAGGGGTCACGGAGAAAAGGCAGGAGAATGGGGATGAGAAGAATATCAGTCATGATTGAATGGTGGAACAGACTCGATGGGCCGAGTGGCCTAATTCTGCTCCTAAGTCTGATGGTCTTACATATCACATTGAGGGATGCACGATTCTCAAGTCAATCTAAGATCATTCCTGCAGTGTGGCTGTACCTTCCCTGGAGAAATTCTTTGCAGACAAGACAGAATCGGAGATGCAATCCAAAGTGACAAGCTGCCATCATGGACAAGATAATTGAACCGTTCAATTAATTCCACAACACAATGCCAACGTCAGATTGGTACCCAGACACATATTTATTAGTAAAAAAAAGCCCAAAATAAAGAGTGTAATGAACTAGAGCCTTCCTACCTCACAACACAAAACACGTCACAGTGCATATTGATTGTGGGATCAATTAAAGGCAGCCAGGAAAAGATTAAGGCAAGCAAAGCACTTTATTAAAGCCACCTCGTTGAAATCAATACCTGTGATCCCAAGCATGGCTGAATGGTTTCGCTCCCATTCAACAGCAACATACAAAATGCTCCTACATCCAAACTCACATGTCAACAGCTCTGCCGCTCCCCGGCGAATTCCTGCCATCAAAGGCATTTTGTTGCACTTTATTGCCAAGCTGCGCAACTCACTGACGTGATGAAGCTGCCTTTGGGGCAAACTTGGCTGCCAGCAATCTCCTTTGCTCCTGCCTCCCCCCCACTGCCCCTTCCCCACCCTCACACCGAGATCCCACTATTTGGAGTTCCTTCCTTAAGCCCTTCTGATCTTTCACTTCCTTCAAGATCTATCTCCAAATCCATTTCATTGACCTGCTTGTGATCTGCCCTCCCAATCTTCCATTCCTTAGCTCTGCCTGTCTATGTGAAGCCACAATGGGGTGTTCCTCTATGTTATAGTACTACATTGATGCAAATCATTACATCCATCTCCACCTTGCGTGCCAACCAACACTCCAACGTATTTCTTTTGAGCAACAGAAAACTGTTCTCCTTTCTTTTTGAGAACAGTTTACCCCCAGTGAAATAAAGTACAACCCTAAAGATCTTGAATCTTTGAGAGCAATGGATTTAAGGAAATGCAGATACAACGAGAAACTGAGCTGCTGCACTTCCCAGAAGACTGATTCATTTTGCAAAAAGAACCTTAAGTAAATGGAGATGTACGAGGCACAGAGGGCGGTGGGTGTCTGGAACTCGCTGCCGGGGGAGGTAGTGGAAGCAGATACGATAGTGACTTTTAAGGGTGTGTCTTGACAAATACATCAATAGGATGGGAATGGAGGGATATGGTCCCTAGAAGGGTAAGGGGGTTTTTGTTCAGTCGGGTAGCATGGTCAGTGCAGGCTTGGAGGGTCGAAGGGCCTGTTACTGTGCGGTAATTTTCTTTGTCCGTTTCAAGAATTGAAACTTTGGCTCTATTCTCTCTCCGCAGGTGCTGTCAGACCTGCTGAGATTTTCCAGCATTTTCTGTTTTTGTTTCAGATTCCAGCATCTCCCTTAAATGATCTCCCTTGACTTTGCTTCACCCTCCAATTTTCCTTGCTCTGTCCACCTTTCCATGAAGACCGGAGTACAATTCGATGGCACTTCAAGGAAACAGGCATTGTCCTTGCATGAGTTCAGGGAGGGAGTGTCTGCAAATTATCCAATTGTGGAGGGAACTGTGACTAATCCTGGTTTGAGTTGACACAAACACAGCACGTAGAGTGACGACTGGAGAGTTATCAGGACATAGGAACATAGGAACTGGGAGCAGGAGTAGGTAAATTCAGCCCTCCAAGCCTGCTATTCAATCAGATCATGGCTGATCTCTCCCTGCTCTCAAATCCACCTCCCCACCTGTTCCCCAGATCCCTTTATATCAGGAATATATCTATCTCCTTGAAACTGTTCAACAATTCAGACTCCACCGCACTATGGGGCAGTGAGTTCCACTAATTCACCACCCCCTGCAAGAAGTAGTTCCTCCTCATCTCTGTTTTAAATCTACTCTCTCTCAACCTATACCTGTGACCTCTTGGTAAAGATTGACCACAAGTGGTCAACATTTGGTCTACATTTAGTTTGTCAATCTTTTAGTATTTTATATACCTTGATCAGATTCCCTCAGCCTTCTAAACCCCACTGAGTATAAGCCCAACCTATTTCATCTCTTCTCATTTGTCAACTTTGTCATGGAAGGCCTACAGTGCAAAAGGAGGCCATTTGGCCCATTGAGTCTGCACTGACCACAATTCCACCCAGGCCCTATACCAAAATCACCCTGCTACTCCCCCTGACATTCAGGGGCAATTTAGCATTGCCAATCCACCTAACCATGTGGAATTCACGACCACCGAACGTACTTGAGGCCAAAACATTGTGTGATTTCAAGGAGGAATTAAATCTAGCTCTTGAGGCTAAAGGGAAGTGGGAGGAAGGGTGATCGGGATATTGAATTCGATGATAAGCCATGATCAAGATGAATGGCGGAGCAGGTTAGATGGGCTGAATAGCCTACTGTGGTTTGTAGTTTCTATGTTTAACCTGCACACCTTTGGAGTGTGGGAGGAAACCAGAGCACCCGGAGGAAACCCACGCAGACACAGGGAGAATGTGCAAGCTTTGACTCAAGGTCATCTGGACTCAAAATGTCAGCTCTTTTCTCTCCTTACAGATGCTGCCAGACCTGCTGAGATTTTCCAGCGTTTTCTCTTTTGGTTCCACAGTCACCCCTTTGGCCGGAATTGAACCCAGCTCCCTGGCACTGTGAGGCAGCAGTGTTAACCACTGTGCTGCCCTGGTGAGACCAAGGCCAGTTACAGCCTGGACAAATCTGCATGATAACTCAAGGAGCAGATGACACGGGACACCTACTCATTCAGTCCACAAAGGAACCTCATTATTTTCTGTTGGAATATCGGAATATGAGTTTACATGGTGGCATGGCAACTATATGTTGGCAATACTGTGCTGCTTGGAGTTGAATTGTGAAATGACAGATGTACCAACAATAGGGAGCGAGTAAATCAAAACGATTTTACTTGCAGAACCACATCGATTAAAAAAGAATCACAGTAAATGATCTAGACAGGGTTTGTACATCGGGGTGATATTATTCTCTGTCTACAAAAGGATAAATGCCTGATTTTCGTTAATGCTTTAACCCATTGCTGAAGATTCAGTATTACTGAATCGTTTCCAGAAACATAATCCCAGTTATAGGAATAAACTCCAAAACAGCGGTGAGTCACAGTGCAACTGCAGTAAAGGCCCTCCAATCATCCTCCACAATTTAAACAAAATACCCCCTCCCAAGCAGAGGGTCTGTCTACCCAGCTGTAGTGCGTCCAATCCTCGTTCACAACTGGGACCAGTGCCAAGTTAAAAATGCTCGTGTTACGCACCAGCTAATGTCGGAGCTGTACACAACGTGGGCCACAGCTGGAGTAGTGCGCGCAGTTCTGGCCACCTCACTACAGGAAGGATGTGATTGCACTAGAAGGGGTACAGGGGAGATTCACCAGGATGTTGCCTAGGATGGAGCACTTGAGCTATAAGGAGAGATTGGTGTAATACATCTTCCGAGGCAGAAGTCCCTTCACCAAAATCCCTTTACTTACAATCCCAGCAGCAGTACACACAGTGCTCACAGTCAGCAGTCTACCTTTGGGAGTGCCAGAGGAATTGACACGCCCGGTTAAATACAAGGAAAAGACTCCCTGACTGGCCATCAATTGACTCCTTAATCAGAGAGTTCGTATCCCAATAGGCCAACCTCAATGACCTGACTGAAGTCATTATAACTGGAAAGGCTTGGATTGTTTTCTCTCGGAAGAAGTCTCACAAGTTAAAGTCTAACAGTTATTTGGCAGCACTAGCTTTCGGCGTCTCACTCCTTCATCAGGTGAGTGAGGAGCTGTGTTCACAAACAGGGCATATACAGACACAATCCCAGTTTATAAGATATTGGTGGAATGTGGGTTTTTACAGGTAATCAAGTCTTAAAGGTACAGTCAATGTGAGTGTACAGAGGGCCAAGCAAAGGTTAAAGAGGTGTGTATTATCTTCAGCCAGGAGAGTTAGTGAGATTTTGCAAGCCCAGGCAAGTAATGGGGGTTACAGCTAAAAGGAGACATGTTATGATTTGATTTGATTTATTATTGTCACATACAGTGAAAAGTATTGTTTCTTGCGTGCTATAGAGACAAAGCATTACATTCATAGAGAAGGAAAGGAGAGAGTGCAGAGTGTAGTGTTACAGTCATAGCTAGGGTGTAGAGAAAGGTCAACTTAATGCAAGGTAGGTCCATTCAAAAATCTGATGGCAGCAGGGAAGAAACTGTTCTTGAGTTGGTTGCTACGTGTCCTTAGACTCTTGTATCTTTATCCCGATGGAAGAAGGTGGAAGAGAGAATGTCCGGGATGTGCAGGGTGCTTAATTATCCCGGCTGCTTCACCAAGGCAGCGGAAGTGTAGACAGAGTCTACACTGGATGGGAAGCTGGTTTGTGTGATGGATTGGGCTACATTCACGACCTTTTATAGCTCCTTGTGGTCTTGGGCAGAGCAGGAGCCCATACCAAGCTGTGATACAACCAGAAAGAATGCTTTCTATGGTGCATCTGTAAAAGTTGGTGAGAGTCGTAGCTGACATATCAAATTTTCTTAGTCTTCTGAGGCAGTAGAGGTGTCGGTGGGCTTTCTTAAGTATAATGTCAGCATGGGGGGATCAGGACAGGTTGTATGTGATCTGGACATTTAAAAACTTGAAGCTCTCGACCCTTTGAGGTGCACAAGATTATGAAGAGTATGGACAGGGTGAAGAGGGAGCAGCTGCTCACCTTGGTTAATGGTTCAATCACCAGGGGGCATCGTGTGAGGGTGAGGGGCAGGAGATTCAGAGGGGATTTGAGAAAAATATTTTCACTCAAGGAGTGGTGGGAATGTGGAATGTGCTGCCTGGGAAGGTAGCGGAGGCTGGAAACCTTACAGTCTTTAAAAAATATTTGGACACACACAACTATTCACTATTGTATCACTACTTAAACTAAGTTTGTAGCTGCAGCCCCCATTATACAAGCTTAGCCAGCAACTACTGCAATGTTAAACCTACTTTATGTGCATTACAATGGTGATACACATAAGTACGGAATATATAAAGATCTCAAAATCAGATGCCAGCTTGTCGCTGTGCGGTTAAAATTGAAAATAAACAAAAGACCACATTGTTGGTTAGAGATAAGCACACAGGTAGCTTAACCTAAGGATGAACTTGCAGACTTGACCTGACTTGCCAAACAGTGTGTGAATCGTTTGTTCGTGTGGCCCCCATGTTAACACTCAAACTGTTCCAACCTTTCCTTCAACTATCTCACAGTGACAGGCTGGGAGTGAGCGGGGACACTAGGTGCTGGAGCATAAGGAACACAACTGATTGATTGAGCATGGCTGGGTCATCTGTCTTGTACACAATAATGCCATTCGCTTTCCCATCTTCTGAGGTCTCGGAAGAACTGTTGCAAACCAGATTCCCTTGCGTATTTTGCCTACATATCACAGATAAGATCCCATGGTGTTTCTGTTCTTGAATCCTTTGAAAACAGTCTATTCATGCAAACAATCAGTTACTTATTCGAAAGATACTTTTCTCAAATTGGTTATTCACACTTAACTGTTCTCTAATCCTCTGAAGAGTAGTTTTATTAACACTTATCTTTCTATACTATCATTCATAGATCCCTCTATTTATGTCTATTACCTTAATCATTCGTGGTTTTATTATAACACTTTTTAAACAATTATAGTAAATAAATTGCTCCCATTTATTCTCTAAGCAAACATTTCTCAGATGTGACATGGAGCCAGTAAAGGCAAATGACAAGCCATGCCTTCTTCTCCTATCACCTCAGAGCCATCCTGTTTATCTCGGAGAATTGCTGCTGCTCCAGAATACAAAACTCTAATTGGGCAAATCCAGGGAGGGCGGGCGTCAGCAGGAGAGGAATGAATGGAAAGGGTTAAACAGACAGCTCTGTAGTGTCCACATTCACCGCAGGCAGACACATGACAAATTACCATATCCCAGGCAGCACCAACACAGTCACACCCTAGGTGAGATCTTTCCAAGGTTACAGCGACAATAAGAGAATCGATATCTTATAAAACCTCCACAATGACGAGAGACGCCATTGTGCCTCTGGAAGACTAATCAAGTATCAGGGACATGGGAATAATCAACGCCCCCTTGAAATCAGTTTGACAAACACAACGCGTTGATATTGTAAACAGGTAGACAGGACATGCCCGGAAAATGATTAAAGTTAAAGCACACAGGACAATGGATCCACATAATGTGATCAAAAACAAAACTGTAACCAATTCAAAGGAACAATCTGATGACCTAATTGAAATGTAGTACTTTGTAATGTGAAAAAAATCAGAATATATAAAACCGATGATTAGTAGAGTAGTTCGAAAGTAAGCTATAGTTACAGCCATGAGTTCTGCTCTCCCTTATGCATGTTGAATAAAGCTGTTTTGTTGAAGTTCTACATGATCTCGGAAGACTCAGTTCATTCACTCCTTCCTACAAAAACAGTTTGACTATTCGCCCTTAACTTTCCAAGATGTTCAATGTACAACTCTCCCGCTGATGTTAATGGTGTTTTTCTTTGTTCGCTGGCCACACCACGCAGGAACCTGCTGCAGGTGGGGGAGAGGGTCACCACAGGCAGATCCCATTGGTGGGAAGGGCTAGAAAATTTAGCCCCAGCATTTCAGTACATGATTCAGAACCAAGGGATCGCCACGCCATTCTAGGCAGTGTCTTTCCACTGAGATATCAACTCAAAGTTCAGGAGGCAAGAATGATCCCTTTGATCTGACTTACTGCATCTATGTCCTCCCAGCCAACATTCATCCCTCAACCAGCATAACAAAAACAGCTGATCTGACTGCTTGCTGTCTGTGGGGACTTGGAGCTCTACTTTCTCAGGAGGCTAAAGAAATTTGGCATGTCCACTACGACCCTCACCACCTTTTACAGATGCATTATACAAAGCATTCTCCCTGGTTGCACCATAGCTTGGTTTGGCTCCTGCTCAGACCAAGAGAGCAAGAAACTACAAAGGATTGTGAATGTAGTCCAGTCCATCACACCAACCAGCCTCTCATCCATTGACCCCGTCTACACTTCCCGCTGCCTTGGAAAAGCAGCCAGCATAATTAAGGATCCCCATGCTCCCCAGACATACCCTTTTTCACCTTCTTTCATTTGGAAAAAAGATACAAAAGTCTGAGATCACGTACCAACCGACTCAAGAGCAGTTTCTTCCCTGCTGCCATCAGACTTTTGAATGGAGTTACCATATATTAAGCTGATCTTTCTCTAGTTATGACTGTAACAATGACTATTCTGCACTCTCTCCTTTCCTTCTTTCCTATGTACTCTATGTATGGTATGCTTTATCTGTATAACATGCAAGAAATAATACTTATTACTGTATCACAGTACATGTGACAATAATAAATTAAATCAAATCAAATGCTGTGTATAAAGTGACTAGCATTTTCATATTTGATTTTCAGCAGAGATCTTTCAGTTGTCATTCCCGTCTGGATTTCCCAAGGTTGTAGGGGAGGTGATGGCCGAGTGGTATTAGCGCTAGACTATTAAGTCAGCTAATGTTCTGGGGACCCGGGTTCAAATCCCGCCATGGCAGCTGGTGGAATTTGAATTCAATAAAAAATACCTGGAATTAAGAATTTACTGATGGTGATGAAACCAACGTCGGAAAAACCCATCTGGTTCACTAGTGTCCTTTAGGGAAGGAAATCTGCTGTCCTTACCCGGTCTGGCCTACGTGTAACTCCAGAGCCACAGCAATGTGGTTGACTCTCAGCTGCTCCCAGGCAACTAGGGATGGGCAATAAATGCTGCCCAACCGGCGACACCCACAGATGAATGAAAAATCTGGAAGTCTCTATCAAAAGCCCAACTGCTCATCAGTCAGGAGTAGTACACTTTGGAATGGATAAAACACACAAAAAGAGAGAAGTGGATTCTAAAAAAAAATTGGTTTTTGTAGCAAAATTAATCAAGCATAAATCTAATCAGTAAGCAGAGTGAAGAATATAAGAGTTTGCCAGGAAGCACAAAGTGACTTCTGCAATACTAAAATAATAAGCAACCTGTCCCGGAAACAACTCATTAATAAATCCAGGCTTACTTCATTACAGAGGGCACATAAGCCCACAAGCTAGTCAGCATGTTACAAAAGCAAATGCATAAACAGGCAGTGATAAGGTAGCACAGGCTACAGAAAATAAGAAAGTAATTCTATTATTTATTTTTGAAACAAAAGTGAGTGTTATAGGATATTAAATTACCACAAAATGCCGCAGGGTATTGCATTTGTTTGAAACGCTGTTTAGCCCTTTCGCCAGAGTTGTGAGTTGACCTTCAGCACAACACAATGTCCAGCTGCTGGGACAACCAAAGATCGATCAGTGCTCTCCGCGTTGACCACACTCCCAATTTCACACATTTGGATCTCCAAGAAGGTGGCCATGAAAGTGGGTGCGTTATTGCCAGTACCTCTTGCAGTGGAATATTATTTATCACTGAGCCACAGACTCAGTGACACTCGTCCCTCCAAGTCGCAAGATCATTGGTTCCAGCCCCACTCAAGAACAAGAACATCAACACTGCAGTACTGAGGGAGCTCTGTACTGTCAGAGGCCACCTTCCTTAGATGAGACACTAAACCGAGGCCTCTGCAGTGAACATAACAGATTCTGCGGGTGCTCCTTTGAAAGGGAGTTATCCCCTTCAAAGGAGAAAATGAAAATGCTGGATAAACTCAGCAGGTTTGGCAACATCTGTGAAGAGGAAAACACAGTTAACATTTAGAGCCTGTGCAACTCTCCTTCACAACTGTTTTCCTCACTGCCTTGGCCAACATTCATCCCTTCATCAGCTGCAAGGCACTTTGGGATGGCCAGTGATTGTGAAATCATGTAACCATAGGAGACAGGCCTTCTGGCCTAAACTGGTCCATGCCGACCAAAAAGCCCACTTAAGCTAACCCCATTTCCTGCATTTGGCCCATACCCCTCTAAACCTTTCCCATCCATGTATCTGTCCAAATGTCTCAACCACTTCCTCTGGTTCCACATCCGTACCACTCTCTGGGTAAAAAGTTCCTTCTCAGGTTTCCATTAATTCTTTCCCCTCTTAACTTAAACCTATGTCCTCCAGTCCTTGATTCCCCAACCCTGGGAAAAAGACTGAGTGCATTCACCCTATCCATTCTTCTCATGACACCTCTATAAGATTACCCCTCAGCCTCTATGTTCCAAAGTAAAAAGTCCTTGCCTGTCCAATCTCTCCCTGTAACTCAGTCCCTTGAGTCCTGGCAACATCCTTGTAAATCTCTTCTGCACTCCCTCTAGTTTAATAACATCATCCCTATAGCAACGCAACCAAAACTGAACACAATACTCCAGCGTGGCCTCACCAACATCCTGTACAACTGCAACATAACTTCCCATCTTCTATACCCAATGCCCTGACTGATGAAGGCCAGCATGTCAAAAGCCTTCCTCACTGCCCTATCTACCGGTGACTCCACCTTTAGAGAACTCCACGGTCACTCTGTCACCATATTCCCTAAGGTCCTAACATTCATCGTGAAAGTCCAACCTTGGTTTGACTTTCCAAAGTGCCATACCGCATACATATCTGAGCTCCATTTACCATTTCTCAGCCCACTTTTCCAGCTGATCGAGATCCTGCTGCAATTTGTGACACCCTTCCACACGATCTGTCTACTTATTTTGGTGCCATGCAAGACTTTCAGGATGATCGATAACTCGGCACAAACTCACCGTCCTGAAGTCAAGGGAACAAGGGATCCTGGTACTAAAGCAAGCAATCAGAAGGAGGGGTAAAATCATACACAGTATCTTAGTGTTTCCATTTTAATGGAGATACCACCTGCTTGTGATGGGTTGCTTTTCTTGAGTAAAATGTGGAGGGCGGGAGTTCCGTCTGAACAGAGTGGAAGCTACACAACTTTACCCAATCAGTTAAGCATGAGCAAGGTTAAAATCAGCTTGGGGTCTTTTATAGAATCATAGAATCCCTACAGTGCAGAAGAAGGCCATTCGGCCCATCAGGCCTGCACCAATCCCATCCAGGTCCTATCTCCTTAATCCTGCTAATCCCCCTAACACTAAGGAAGAATTTAGCCTGACCAATCAATCTAACCCGCACATCTTTGGACTGTGGGAAGAAACTGGAGAACCTGGATGAAACCCATGCAGACACGGGGAGAACGTGCAGATTTCACACAGACAGTGACCCAGGATTATGCTTGGAAAAGTACTGGTTTGCCATTGCATTCTGCTGTGTGGCCGATCGAGGAACTCTCCTGTTCTTACGGCCTGCCATCAGGTGTGTTGGAAGGAAACCCATGCAGACACAGGCAGAATGTGCAAACTCCGCACAGGCAGTGACTCAAGGCTAGAATTGAACCTGGGTGCCTGGCACTGTGAGGCAGCAGTGCCAACTACCATGCCACTGTGCCTTTGTATAGAAACATACCTTTGTACAACATGGAAAGTGACCATTCAGCCCATTTCCCTCATCCCATTCCCACCATGTTGTCAATTTTTCTAATTCAAATATGTACCTATATTCCTTTAAAATCTTTTTACAGGTTTTACTAACACTATCAATATCAGGACATTCTATATCCAAATAACATTGAAAACATTTCTAATTGCCTCTTTAATTTTTGCCTTCAAGGCACTAACTGACTCAACGTTGGAAATATTGCATGTCAATTTATATTCAGAAGTCTTCACAATTTGAACTCATCAGATCTCCCCGAAGCATAATACACAGTATTATACAGACACAGGTATACCTGAGGACTATCTAACCTTGAGACCAGATTATAGCATAGCTTCAGTGAGGAACAACAGAGCTGGATATTGGAGCTGCTCCAGAGATTAGCAGGACTAAGGGTGGACATCTGTGAGAGGGCACTCACATAGTCCTTGGTGGGCACACTGGGTAGGGAGAGTATGAGGCTTAGTCTCAGGGTGAGGACAAGGAACTGGTCAAAGAGAGGCTCAGGAAGGCATGAGGTTGATGTCAGGACACAGTTTGGTGTGTAGAATTGTACCAAAGTAGAATGGGAGAAGCATTGCACGGGGCAGGCAAGAAACCATCACAGTGATTGTATGTCACAGAAATTAGTTTCACTAGAACGTTCCAGCAAAGGGAACATACCAGATTCTAGGTTCAGAACTGTGAAGAGTGTGGACTGTGTTGTCGGGGGTGGGGAAGAGCTGAGAAGGTAAGAATGAAAGCAGAGTTTGGAAGGGGCAGTGTAGGGGAGAAGGATGTTGAAGCCAATATTGTACAGGGGAGGAGGTGGCAGAGTGGTATTGTCACTGGGCTATACACAGGGCTATGCTCTGGGGACCCGGAACAGATGGTGAAATCTGAGTTCCATAAAAATCTGGGATTAAAAGTCAATTGTTGCAAAAGCCCATCTGGTCCATTCATGTCCTTTAGGGAAGGAAACCTGTCGTCCCCACGCAGTTTGGCCTACATGCGACTCCAAGTCCACGGAAAGGTATAGAATCATGGAATCCTGCAGTGTCAGAAGAGGCCAATCGACCCATCAAGTCTGCACCAACCACAATCCCACCCAGGCCCTATCTCCATAACCCCTTACATTTACCCAGGCGAATCCCCCTGACACTAAAGGGGCAATCTGGCATGGCCAATCCACCTAACCTGCACATCTTTGGAGGAAACCGGAGCACCTGGAGGAAACCCACACAGACACGGGGAGAACATGCAGAATCCACACAGACAATGGCCCAAGCCAGGAATCGAACCCGGGTCCCTGGCGCTGTGAGGCAGCAGTGCTAACCCACTGTGCCACCATGCCGGTTGACTCTAAGCTGCCACCCAGCTTAAGGGTATTTAGGGGGCAGGGAATGCCCACAATCTGTGAAAGGACAAAGGAAAAAAAAGCCAATAGAAGTTTGTCCCTTCAAAGGGGGTTAGTTACTAGGTGGCAGTGTGCATTAGCTTGGAGTGAGTGTAAGGGGAGGTAGGAAGGAGAGAGTGTTGAAGATGATGGGTTTGGAGAAGGCAATGACAATGGATGGGCATTCTCCCGGTGATGCTGGAGGAATAGAGGCTGCGGAGGTCACAGTTCGGTGATCAGGAACTGGAAATGTTTGCCCCTCCCTTATCCAGGAGCACCACACGTGCTAACCTCTGAATAAGATCTCAATTCACCCAGACTGTGCCCGCCCAGGTTGATATGGCAGTTATACCACATCTGGAATGGAGTTGATGTTTGTGGAATAACTCTCTGCTGATGTCGCCTTTTTCAAATATTTTCTATCCTTAATCTCACCATGAACAAAACAGGCCTCTCACTGGAGTCAGGTTTTATAACCATATTGAAGCAGTTACACACCAAAAACAAAGAACAACCTGGGGCTAACAAGAGTGAAATAAAATCAAGGTAATTAATATCAGCAGAGAAAATTACCCGAGAGATTCAAGGGACTACAATCCAATAAATCCCCGGAACCTGATGGTCTACATCTGAGGATTTAGAACTGTAGAAACCCTGCAGTGCAGGAGGCCATTTAGCCCATTGAGTCTGCACCAAATCTCTGTCAGAGCATCGCATTCAGGCCCTATCCCCGTAGCCCTGCATATTTACTCTGCAAATCCCTCTAACCCACACGTCCTGGGACACTAAGGGGCAATTTAGCATGGCCAATCCACCTAACCTACACACCTTTGGACACTAAAGAGCAATTTAGCATAGCCAATCCACCTAACCTGCACATCTTTGGACACTAAGGGGCAATTTAGTATGGCCAATCCACCTAACCTACACACCTTTGGACACTAAAGAGCAATTTAGCATAGCCAATCCACCTAACCTGCACATCTTTGGACACAAAGGGGCAATTTAGCATGGCAAATTCCCCTAACACACACATCTTTGGACATTAAGGAGCAATTTAGCATGGCCAAACCACCTAATCTACACACCTTTGGACACTAAAGGGCAATTTAGTGTGGCAAATTCCCTTAACCTGCTCATCCTTGGTCTGTGGGAGGAAACCGGAGCACCCAGAGGAAACCCACATAGACTGAGAACAAGATCGCATTTCCCAAATAGTGGAAATCTACTGTTTTCTTGAGGCTGGACCAGAGTCCCTCTGGTATTTTGGAAAGTTGTCTTGTCTTCAAGCTGTTCTGAGTCACAGGAATATTTGACTGCTGTCTCATAAGGCAAAGAATCGATCCCAGTATCAAGTGAGAATTAGTCTGTGCTGTGTTAAACCTGTGAAAACAGTATTTTTGTTGTCTATGGGGTTTTGGTTTTAATTGGAACACATTAGCGATATTCATTAAGAGTTACACATTGTGGGGGTTGTTTTATTTCTTGTTTGCAATTGATAAAAGTTATTGCTAATTTTCTTGCTATACATGTTAACTATATTCTTAAATAAACTTTACTTGATAAAAGCTCCCTACTGGGTCTTTCGAATCATACCTGAGCTGAAACACATCATGCTTACCCTAGCCAAATTCAAGGTGCAAAACTTATGATCTGGGCAGGCTCCATAAAACGGCTTAGAGTTTCTGACCTGAACCATAACAGAAGACAAATAGCAAGTTGGTCTTTATTGTCAAAGGATTATAGAATATGAAGAAAGGAGCCTTCCACAATCAGGGCTTTTCGTGACCAGATCTGGAGTATTTTGTCAATATTTAAGTCAATATTGAAGGAAGGATATACCTATAGGAGACGATATAGCAGAGATACAGTCAATTAGTTCCTGGAGGGTTGTTCTATGATGAGAGGGCGAGTAAACTGGGTCTATATTCTCTGGAGTTTTAGCAGAATGAGAAGTGTCACATTCAATAGCACAAGAAGGGGCTCAACAGCTTTCCCCCCCTTGGCTGGGGAACCTAGAATGCAGGGGAAACAACAGTCTCAGGATAAGGGGCCAACAATTTAGGACTGAGATGAGAAGAAATTTCTTAACTTCAAAAGTGAATTTTTGGAATTTGCCCCCCCTCAGAGGTTTGTGGGTTCTCCATCGTTGAATACACTCAAGGCGGGGTGTTAGAGACTCATGAACCAAGGGATACGGGGAGTGAGTGGGAAAGTGGAGCTCAGGTGGAGTCCGTGGGGAATAGTGGAACAGCCAAATGGGTCTCTTCCTGCTCCTGTTTCTAATGCTCAGTCACTCGTACCAACAGCGGTCTGCTTCCTCCCACAACGGTTTGTCACTGACCATCTGATCCGCCTCGTGATGCTAAAGCTACTTAACAACATCGCTGCTATAGTCAAGTCACTGTCTCCTTTATTCCTGTGAAGGAGAGCAGGAATGTCGAAGGGATCACTGCAGAGATCTACCGCCTGAATTCAGCCCTGATCTGAAGTGAAGCCTGACTCCTTGAGTTCTCAAATTACAGGCCTCGAAATGATTATGCTTTAATCCCTTCGACTCACTAGAGGTCCCAGTCGAAGCTGATACGTGTCCCCCCCACACACACCTCAGTGAGTCCAACGCTTCTCTGGGTGGCCTCCAGAACATCCATCAGACAGGCAAAATCAAACTCTATTTTTAAAGAATCCACAAACAATTCAACGACTTCGAGGAGAGTTTGGATTCTGTCAGATTGCAGCATAGCAAGGTGATGCTTCCAGTCTTCTTCGAGGGCAATAGTTTTCGCTTCGTTCAGTCAAGTCACAAATAGGCAATCTCCTGACCAACAGCCCTGTAGGTATCTTGACTGGAGATTAACTATTCATCCCATCTCTTAACTGCCAAGCAGAATGCCTGACTAAACCAGGAATTACCAGGAGGGAAACACAACTCAAATTTCTTGCTGACCACACATATGCTGCACAAGATTTTTCTGAATGTCTGTAAAATTCTGAAGACGATTGTGCAGTCAAGCACTGCCAAAAAAACAACCGCTGCAAAATTGAAAATGTTTTGCTTGTTAGGTTTCTTAATATATAACATATCTAAAGCGCATAAATCACAAATCCATTCCACCACCGCTCTTTCATCGATAGCAGAATACAGATGACATTTTAGTTTCATCAGGGGATTATCATTACCCAACGCAAATCGCTATTACTTTGTGGCTGTGCTTGCAATTGACTGGGGATCTGAGTATCAGAGATTCCCCCACTAAACCCCTCCGCCTCTCCACTGCTCCAACCAAGACCGCAAGAAATTGCGAAGGATTGTGAATGTAGCCTAGTCCATCACACTAATCAGCCTCCCAAACATCGACTCCGCTGCCTTGGAAAAGCAGACAGCATAGGATCATGGAACCCCTACATGCAGAAGGAGGCCATTTGGCCCATTGGGTTCATACCGACCACAATCCTACCCAGACCTGTTCCCCAAAACCCCATGTATTTAGCCTAGCTAGTCCACTTGACACTAAGCGCCAATTTAGCATGGCTAATCAACCTAAGTTGCACATCTTTGGACTACGGGAGGAAACCAGGGCATCTTGAGGAAACCCACACAGACACGGGGGGAACATGCAAGCTCCACACAAACAGTCACACAAGGCTGGAATTGAACCCAGTTCCCTGGCGCTGTGAGGCAGCAGCGCTAACCACTGTGCCACCCTTTAACTGATGACTTTTGGTGATGAGATGACTCAGTAAGAGACGAAAAGCATGGGTGGGATTCTCTGGCCGCACTCACTGGAAAATTGGAAGTGAGTTCAATTCCAGCCTTGGATCACTGTGTGGGTTTGCACTTTCTCCCTGTGTCTGCGTGGGTTTCCTCCGGGTGCTCCAGTTTCCTCCCACACTCCAAAGATGTGCGGGTTAGGTAGATTGGCCGTGCTAAATTGCCTATAGTGTCAGGGGGGTTAGCAAAGTAACAATGTGGGGTTACGGGATAAGGGCCTGGATGGGATTGTTGTTGGTGTAGGATCGATGGGCTGAATGGCCTCCTCCAGCACTGTAGGGATTCGATGATTCTATGAAAAAAAAGACAACGAACCAATGAAATTGCTCCAAAATAGCCTTTCCGCTGCCGTCTTATATTCTAACCTGAGGCAAGAAAATTTGCAGTGAATGAAGTGTGTAACATGATAATGGCCTAAAAATACAACAATTACAATAGAATCATGAAACTTTCATATATTGTTGAGTTTTAAATACACTTACTGTGTTTTACCAGCGATTGTGCCCTTTTAAGAGGTGCCTGAAGTCGTGGCCTTTCAGTGATCAATAGGATCAGGTGGGTAGACTGAGTGTAAAGTATCAGATTGTAGTTCTTCTCAGCAATCAAACTGTGTCCTCAAACCCCAGAGCTGGCCATTCAGAAAACTTGCCAAGATTTACCCTGGAATCCCTCCTTTCACCTCTAGGCCACTCTCTCGCCTTTTGAGGTGCCTCTTAAAACCTACCACTTTAAACCAACCTTTTGGTTGCTTGCCCTACTTCGACTCAAATTTTGTTTGATCAATGTTTCCGCAAAGTATGATGGGACATTTTACAGGTCCATAGAACTTGCTGGATTTGAAGCCAAATAATATCTGATGAATCCTGCTTTGATGAGAGTGCATTGGAAGAAAAAAATTTGTCAGACGTATCACTGAACACAAAAGGCTGTAATTGACTAAGTGTGTAGCCAATTAAATAATTAACAATTTGCATCTACTTCCACACATTGAGCAGTGACCCAAAAGTATTCTAGACCATGAACTCCTGTTCTGGACCAGGCTGAAGTATTTATTACAATTATAGTTTAAAAGCTGAAATTTTCACTTTGTATTTGAAAGCAAAACTCCAATCAAGATTTTCTATAAGCCAGTTCTGCTTTTATTATGCAGGATTGCTAATATTTTCCAAACTCCATAATTCTGCCATTTTCCTATTAAAACCTCAATGGTTTCACAGTCATCAGTAGATTCATAATTCCAGATTTCTTTCCTAATTCAATTTCCACCATCTGTCATGGCGGGATAAAAACCCAGGTCCCCAGAACATTAGCTGAATGCCTGAATTAATAGTTTAGCGATAATACCACTGGGCTATGGCCTCCCTGGGAAGGAGCAGTGCTCCAAAAGCTTGTGGCTTGTGCTAACAAGTCAAACTGTTGGACTTTACCCTGGTGTTGTGAGACTTCTTACTGTGCTTACCCCAGTCGAACGCCGGCATCTCCACATCGTGGCTACCATCGACACCGCAAACTGCCGGCTCCAAGTGGAGAGGATCTCCAAGAAAGAGCAGTGCTCTGAAAGCTTGTGGCTTGTGCTAACAAATAAACCTGTTGGACTTTAATCTGGAGTTGTGAGATTTTTAGTCCCTTTGAATGTCAGACAATCAGCTGCTTGGTTTCCATTGAAATTTGTTCTATCCAAAAAATGCCCCAAGCTTCTCAACCAGTGAGTGTTGAATTCAAGCCAAAATTCCGGGATTTAGTAATACATTAAAAAAATGGCAGTACAGTCTACAGAAGAATCACTGATTTTTTTTCCTTCTGCGTGTTATTTTCATAACTGAACTGATCTGTTTACCACAAATCTGTTTTGCATAAACTCTATTCAGCTTTGTTGGTACAGAACGTTAAGAGGTAAGATTATACTGAGGGGATCTGAAGGCTGACTGAAGGAGTTCATGAGGAAGTGAGCGTGCACTAAGATTGTCCTTTCACCCCAACTGTTCCAATCTGTTGTAAAGTTGCCTCTCCCCTGTTAAATGTGCGTCTTAGCTCCCCACTTAGAATCATAGAAACCCTACAGTGCAGAAGGAGGCCATTCAGCCCATCGAGTCTGCAGCGACCACAATCCCACCCAGGCCCTACCCCCATATCCCTACATATTTACCCACTAACCTACACATCTCAGGACTCTAAGGGGCAATTTTTTTTAGCAATGGCCAATCAACCTAACCCGCACGTCTTTGGACTGTGGGGGGAAACCAGTGCAGCTGGAGGAAGCCCATGCAGACACGAGGAGAACGCGCAAACTCCACACAGTCAGCCGGGACTTGAACCCAGGTCCCTGGAGCTGTGAAGCAGCAGTGCTAGCCACTGCGCTACCGTACGTCCACAAGAAGGCATTGCCACTGGATTATTGGGTTTCACTGTGAAGTTCTTCGCAATGGCGAGTGATTTCAGACACTCCTTTTCGAGCTGGGGCACTCAGTGAATCCACATTCAGTCTCTTGCATTCTGTTTCAGACGAATCTGCTCGCACACCCTGGCAGCTGTGGTCAGTAAAACAGCCATTATTTTGCCTTACAACATCTGGTACAAAAATGTGTTTCAGAGGCAAATACTCTGGAGTGGGAGCCAGTTTATTATCATACACAAATTTAACAACCATATTTACATATAGTCAAACAGATTTCCCCACCCCAGTCAATCGGTGAGATAATTGTGTTCTATTTGAATCAATCTGGCTCCAATACTCACTGTTAAACCAGCCCACAGGCGGATGGAAACAGTTATATTTTGGACAGAAAATGCTGGAAAATCGCAGCAAGTCTGACAGCATCTGTTGAGAGACCAGAGCCAACGTTTTGAATCTGAATGACCCTTCATCAGATGGTACTACCAGACCAAGAGCCCTCTCGATTATCCAGAAGCATACAGGATAAGATGAAGCAGAAAAAGGGGGAGTTTATGACAGTCACAAAAGACTGGAGAAAGCCGAGAGGATTATAAAAAGTATGGGGTTGAAGTGATGAAGGAAATTAGGAAAGCAGAGAGAGGGTACGGAAAGACATTGGCAGGTAAAATCAAAGAAAACCCAAAGATCTTTTACCACCGCAAAGAAATAAGACAAGGGTTAACAAAATTAAAACAGAGTTGAACATAGAACATAGAACATTACAGCGCAGTACAGGCCATTCAGCCCTCGATGTTGCACCGACCAGTGGAACCAATCTAATGACCCTCTAACCTAAACTATTCCAATGTTATCCATATGCCTATCCACTGACCATTTGAACGCCCTTAAAGTTGGCGAGCCCACAACTGCTGCAGGCAGGGCATTCCACGCCCTTACTACCCTCTGAGTAAAGAACCTACTTCTGACATCCGTCCTATAATTACCACAATTATACCCTTTGGGACAAAGGGAAAACTACTTCTCCCTAAGGGTTGTGAATCTGTGGAATTTGTTACCCCAAAGTGGATGCTAGGACAGTGAGTAAACTTAAGGAGGAGTTAGACATATTTTTAATTGGTTAATGGGGTTGAAGGGTTATGGGGAGAAGGCAGGAAAATGGGGATGAGGAGCATATCAGCCATGATTGAATGGGGGAACTGACTTGATGGGCCGAATGGCCTAATTCTGCTCCTATATCTTATTAAATTATAAATAGAATAACCCTAACCTTAACCCCAAAGAAAGAGAATAACTAAAGAATGAGTAGGGCCGATCAGAGATGTACATGGTAACTTGTGACTTGATATAGAAGATGTGTCACGACACAAGTTAAAGTCCAACCAGCTGAGAAGGTGATGGTGAGCTGCCTTCTTGAATCGCTGCTGTCCACGTGCTGTGGGTTGACCCACAATGCCGCTAGGGAGGGAGTTCCAGGATTTTGACCCAGCGACTGCGAAGGAATGGCTGATATATTTCCAAGTCAGAAAGGGTGAGTGGTGTTCGGAATGTGTTAACAGAACTTCCAATTAAATTCTAATTTGATGTCCATTATTCAATAGAAGCCGCTGATATATAAAGGGGCCACAGGTGGCACTGTTTGTTGGTAGGGAATTGTGTGTGGATTTGGAGCAGAAGCAGAACTTGTTTCTCCTTTACAGCGACTGAGAGGCTCAAACAGGCAGCTTGGAGAGGAACTTGTAGGTGTCCCCATGTATCTGCTGCCCTTCTCCTTCTAGATGGAAGAGGTTGTGGCTTTGGAAGGTGCTGGCTAAGGACCTCTGGTGAATTTCCCTATTTCTCTATTCTCTTGCCTTATCCTAGTGAGCAGAATTATCAATAGCAGCCAATGTGTCAAGAGACATGACCACAAACACTAAGAGTGGGACACTGGAGATGGATGGTTGCTCCAAACCTCCAGGCAGGGTCCTGAGCAAGACATTAGTGACTTGTGAACTGCTTAGGTAATGGCTTCAATAACCTCATTCATAACCTTTTAATTCTGCTGCCCAGTTCAGTGAAGCTATTATCCCAGATGGTCACTGTTAAGGTTTATTTTCTGTTTTTTTTACACTGGATGTTGGCATCACTGACCAGGCCAACCCTGTCCATCCCTATTTACCTTGAGAAGGTGGTGGTGAGCCACCTTCTTGAATCACTGCAGCTCATGTGGTATAGGTACATCTTCAGTGCTGTTAGGGGAGGGATGTCCAGGATTTTGACCCAGTGACAGTGAAGGAACGGTGATGGGTTTCCAATTCAGGATGCCGAGTGGTTTGGAGGGGAACTTGCAGGTGTTGGTGTCCCCATGTTTCTGCTGCATTTGTCCTTCTAGAAGTCACATGTTTGGAAGGTGTTGTCGAAGAGACCTTGATGAGTTGCTAGTGCGTCTTGTCGATGGTAGACACGGCCGCCACTGTGTGTCAACGGTGGCGGGAGTGGATATTGAAAGTGGTAGATGGAGTGCCAATCTAGCACTGTTAGGGTTCAAGTAACTTCTTTGTTGCATTGAGTAGGACATCCTCCCAAGTTACCTGGCTCACCCCAATACACTCCAACCTCAAAAGGAGCTGCCTCCAGCTCAACAATACTAAGACCCACTCGAACGCACGTCAAAGATGTTTCGACAGGACTAATCCAGCAAAAGCTCATCGTCCAGGCAGGTGAAACATTACACATGAGAGTTACAGGCTTTACAGTCAAGTCAGAAAGCTGCCCTATAAAACTCAATCACGGAATCATCAAATTAACCAAATATTCAAACTTTTCTCCTGCAGCCGGCTTTGAGTACCTCAAGCTAAATGTACTCACAATTTCTAGCAGAACAGTGATGCCAAATAGTGTGTCAGAGCCATATTTACCAGAATACAATTCCCTTTCAAGCTATGACTGGAGGTCATTAGCAAAGTGCCAAGATGATACCCACTTACATGGATTCTCAACTGCACATTCCAGTGGGAGCGGGATATAAACTATTTACCTTACACTCACAGAATACAATGCCAAAAATGTCAGGCTCCCATATTTAATAAGTAAAAATTGCAAGGCTGGAATAAAAAAAAAGCTTCCATGGTGGCACAGTGGTTAGCACTGCTGCGTCACAGCACTAGGGACCCAGGTTCGATTCCCAGCTTGGGTCACTGTGTGGGTAGGGTTTGCACATTCTCCTCATGTCTGTGTGGGTTTCCTCCGGGTGCTCCGGGCCCTCCCATAGTCTGAAAGAGATGCGGTTTAGGTGGATTGGCTGTGCTCAATTGCCCCTTAGTATCAGGGTGATTGGAAGGGTAAACACGTGAGGTTACAGGAATAGGGCCTAGATGGGATTGCGGTCATTACAGACTTGATTGACCAAATGGTCTCTTTCTGTACTGTAGGGATTCAATTCAGGCCTTGGATGACTGTGCAGAGTCTGCACTTTCTCCTCGTGTCTGCGTGAGTTTCCTCCGAGTGCTCTGGTTTCCTCCCACAGTCCAAAGATGTGCGGATTAGGTTGATTGGCCAAGCTAAATTGCCCTTTAGTATCAGGGGGATTACCAGGGTAAATACATTGAGTTATGGGGATGGGGCCTGGGTGGGATTGTGGTTGATGTAGACTTGATGGGCCGAATGGCCTCCTTCTGCACTGTAGGGATTCTATGAAATCAAATCAAATGGAGCCTGATGTTAAAATAACTCAACCGTTTCATAGCGCAACAGATACAAACCTACATTTCAAAAACGTTCACTGAGTGCTCACTGTTAATATTTCTCTCCTGCAGGTTGCTTGTTGAAGTGATGTCAGTACATTGCTCTCTGACTGAAGATCAAATTTACATGTCAGTCAGAACACACAGATAAAATTGAACGCCATGTGGGGAATTAGCTTGGGAACATCTGCAAGATGAAAGGGCGGGGAAAGCGATAAATGGGCCCAAGGTCTTTAAAAAGAAGGGAAGAAAGGAAGCTTTCAGTACCTCAAGTTGTCCCAAAACACTTTACAGCCACTGAGAAAGAGTTTTGAAGTGTAGTCGCTGAGTTGTGATGTGGGGAATATTATACTGACAGGGAAATACACCAAAACATCTTGCAAGAGATGATATTCATGAAGGGATCTCTGGGGTGTATTATCATCACAGCAACAATGCTTTTTGTGTAGCAGAATTTCTCGGCTTTATGTTTTGTTAAAACATTTGTGCTAAAAGCAAGTGGGAGAGAAAATGTGTTCCAGTGGATGTCGCAACCCTCGAGACAGAACACCAGAGTTAGTCGTTAGTCTCACAAACTGATGACAAGAAAGCTTTGCTCTGTCTCTGGCTGTTCCAGGAATTCCACCTAGATGGGAGCATGGGTGGCACAGTGGTTAACACTGCTGCCTTACAGCAGCAGGGACCCAGGTTCAATTCCTGGCTCGGGTCACTGTCTGCATGGAGTCTGCACATTCTCCCCATGTCTGCATGGGTTTCCTCCAGGCGCTCCAGTTTCCTCCCTGAAAGACGTGCTGGTTGGGTGTGTTGACCCGAACGGGTGCCGGAGTGTGGTGACTAGGGGAATTTCACAGTAACTTCATCTTAGTGTTCAGTGTTAGTGTAAGCATTACTTGTGACTAATAAACAAACTTAACTTTTTTATAGATAAACTCTCCAAAGCTATTGGAAGTCTTGCCGTGCCATGAGCCATTTAGTTCCGAGGATAATAGCTTCTGTTCAGCAGGCTTAGTAGCGTAAACCCCCCAGTAACTGTTAGCAATAGGGAGTGGCGCTGTTCGCAAGTTAGGGATAGGATCCATTTTTCATAGTGAATTAACCATATTTAAGCACAGAAAGCATCCTTTCCAGATGTATCACAGCTCAGTACAGCTCCTACTCTGCCCAAGAGAGCAAGAAATTGCAAAGGATTGTGAACGTAGCCAAATCCATCATGCAAACCAGCCTCCCATCTATTGACTCCGTCTACACTGCCCGCAGCCTTGGAAAAGCAGCCAGTATAATTAAGGACCCCATGCACCCTGGACGTTCTCTCTTCCACCTTCTTCCATTGGGAAAAAGATACAAGAGTTTGAGATCATGTACCAACCAACTCAAGAGCAGCTTCTTCCCTGCTGCCATCAGACTTTTGAATGGAACTACCATATATTAAGTTGATCATTCTCTACACCTTAGCTATGACTGTAATTCTGGACCCTCTCCTTTCCTTCTCCCCTATGTACTCTATGAACAAAGAACAAAAGAACAAAGAAAATTACAGCACAGGAACAAGCCCTTCAGCCCTCCAAGCCTGCACCAACCATGTTGCCTGAATGAACTAAAACCCCTTACCCTTCCGGGGACCATATCCCTCTATTCCCATCCTATTCATGTACTTGTCAAGACGCCCTTCATAAGTCACTATCACATCTGCTTCCACTACGTCCCCCGGCAATGAGTTCCAGGCACCCACAGCTCTCTGTGTAAAAAATCTGCCTCGTACATCTCCTTTAAACCTTACGCCTCGCACCTTAAACCTGTGCCCCCCCTAGTAATTGACTCTTCCGCCCTGGGAAAAAGCTTCTGACTATCCAAGTGCTATTGCAGTGCTTTTCCTGCATCACTCATCTGATGAAGGAGCAGCGCTCCGAAAGCTCGTGATTCCAAATAAACCTGTTGGACTTTATCCTGGTGTTGTGAGACTTCTTACTGTGCCCACCCCAGTCCAAAACCGACACCTCCACCTCATTCCTAAACAGAAGGCATAGTTTGAACTGCCATAACCTGATCTTGAGATTGACAATTTGTATTTCACCTTGGATATTTTCTTTTGGCTTTGTACCTAGTCGGAATTGCAATAAGACTACCCAGAATGATTTTCTTTAAGATTCTTGCAGCCACAGGAGTGTTCCACCTCCTGAACCACATCATCATTCGTTCAGTACTCCGCTTATAAACACATGCAGCAAGACAGATTGTCATAATAATTGTAAGGGTTACAACAGCAAAGGGACTTTTATACTTGCATATTATGGAGGACGAGAGTGGTCTGGAAGGATCTTACCCACTCAGTTCTGATCACAGAGTGAACACTCAGTCACATGAGGCCAGTTAAAGCCAAAGGAAGCAATTACTTTGAGTAGCACATTATAAATAAGTGGAGAGTCACAGAGATTGTGTGATTATAAGCTGTGGAATTTCCAATGTCGGAATATCTACTCTTCTGTGCGGAGTTTGCACATTCTCCCCATGTCTGCGTGGGTTTCCTCTGGGTGCTCTGGTTTCCTCCCACACTCCAAAGATGTGCGGGTTAGGTGGATTGGCCACGCTGAATTGCCTCTTGGTGTCCCGGGATGGATAGGTTAGAGGGGTAAATATGAGCAGTTATGGGGATAAATGGCCTGGATGGGATTGTGGTCAGTGCAGACTCGATGGGCCAAATGGCCTCCTTCTGCACTGTTAGGTATCTACGATTTCGATGAAAGGTTAGAAAGCAAACAGAATGCTACTTACTCCTCTCCTGCCTCAGATTTCAAAGCTTCTGGACACGATCTTTCCGGCCCACTAGTACGCGAGACTTTCATCTGTGAGAATAACTCACCATCCCCACCAAGGAGGACCAGACATGATGGCCATGCCAGGTGAGGGGGGGGTGGTGTTGGAGGCCACTGAAGCTCCCCAGGTGGTCGGGAACATGGCTGGGCAGTGCCAAGGGGATGGGCATGGTGCTATGTCTTGTAGGGGGGATAGAGAAAGCAAGGGGGGGAGCACTGCGGGGGGAGCAGTAGGCCAGAAAGATCAGGCCCTGTCAGTCCAACCGAATTCATTAATTCCAGAGAACACTTCCTGGCCTCTGGCACACACTTACTCCGAGAGGAGTGTCTCTCATGTCTAACTACCGGGGTCAGGTCAGAGAGGAGAAATATTTCCATTAATCCTTCAAGTCAGAAAGAGACAGCGATCGGAATTTTACCCATCCTGGAATCAGGGTGGGCGAGGATCGCAGAACGGAATTCTCTGTTGGCCTCGGGTGGGATTTTATGAGCCTCGCCCAAACGAGATCGCAAAGTCCTGCCTAGTGAAAACAAACGTGGTCTCAGTGCTTGGCCTATAAACAACTATCAGCAATCAAATCCTTGATACTTCTCTTCCCCCCGTCATGTCCAGACCTGGTTTCACTGTGAGCCCATACGAGAGAGAATTTGCTCAGTAACGGGCCAATGGTAAATAAAATGGAAAAGGAAGGAGCACTGTGTAGAAGCTCCGACTCCAATCGCAGCAATAGCATCACCCCCTGGTGTGACCCCTACCAGCGGCAAGGGCAGCACGGTGGCACAGTGATTGGCACTGCTGCCTCACAGCGCCAGGGACCTGGGTTCAATTCCTGGCCTGAGTCACTGTCTGTGTGGAGTCTGCACATTCCCCCCATGTCTGCGTGGGTTTCTTCCGGTTTCCTCCCACAGTCCAAAGACATGCTGATTAAGTGCACTGACCGTGCTAAATTCTCCCTCAGTGTATCTGAACAGGTGCCAGAGTGTGGCAATTCGGGGCATTTCACAGTAGCTTCATTGCAGTGTTAATGTAAGTCTACTTATGACACTAATAAATAAACTTTAAAATTTTAATCATGGCAACACCTAGTCACACGCGGCCCTATCGAAGATTCACATCAGTTTTCCCTCGTCATCGCTGTGCTGATGTCATGGACTTTCCTCGGAGACAGCACTGTGGGAGTAACATCTCCGTAAAGCATCTAATCGCTCAAGGATAAAATGATCACTACTTCCTGCCAGCTTATTTCTGATTGACAGTGTGACTAGTGGGGGACTGCAGAAATCTGTGCTTGGACACAAACTGTTCACGTTATATATTAATGATTTGGAAGAGGGAACTGAATGTATTTTCTCCAAGCTTACAGATGATACAAAGTTGGGAGGGTGAGCTGTGAGGAGGATGCAGAGTTGTTTTGGTATGATAGGGACAGGTGGAGTGTTTGAAGTTTATTTATTAATGTCACAAGTAAGCTTACATTCACACTGCAATGAAATTACTGTGAAAATCCCCTAATCGCCACACTCCAGTGCCTGTTTGGGTACACCGAGGGAGAATTTAGCATGGTCAATGCACCTAAACAGCATGTCTTTTGGAGTGTGGGAGGAAACCAGAGCACCCAGAGGAAATCCACGCACAAACGGGGAGAACGTGAAGACTCCACATAGACAGAGACCCAAGCCACGAATGGAACCCAGGTCCCTGGCGCTGTGAGGCAGCAGTACTAACCACTGTGCCACTGTGTTTCCCCTGGTGTGTAGGCAAATGCATGGCAGATGCAGTGTAATGTAGATAAATGTGAGGTTATCCTCTTTAGTGGGAATAATAGGAAGGCAGATTATTACTTGAATGAGCAAGCAACCAGGGATGGGAAATAGCGTCATATGAATAACTGAAGTGTCAGTAATGAGACTGAAGAATTGCCACTAATATGTAGGCAATTACAAAAGTCGCTTGTCTTTAATCAGTCTTTAAACCAGCCTCCCATCCATTGACTCTGTCTACACTTCCCACTACCTCGGCAAAGCAGCCAGTATAGTTAAGGACCTCATGCACCCCGGACATTCTCTCTTCCACCTTCTTCCGACGGGAAAAAGATACAAAGGTCTGAGGTTGTGTACCAACCGACTCAAGAACAGCTTCTTCTCTGCTGCTGTCAGACTTTTGAATGGACTTACCTTGCATTGAGTTGATCTTTATCTACATCCTAGCTATGGCTGTAACACAACATTCTGCACTCTCTTGTTTCCTTCTCTATGAACGGTATCTTTGTCTGTATAGCACACAAAAGTACTTTTCACTGTACGCTAGTACATGTGACAATAATAAATCAAATCAAATCAAAATGAATGGGATTGCTAGGAGGTTAGTTGGGGGTTACTCCCAGAGAGGGTGAAGATACTGAGAGCTTGGGGGCTGAACACTGAGAACAAAAGAGCGTTGTTTGTGGAACCCAAGACAGGGAAACGAGCTTGCCCATCCCCTAGCAGTGCTCCAGCACAATATTGCGACTGACTGGCTCTTGGCATTTCAATCCCAGGGTCGGATTTCAATGAGAACCTCGCCAACAGACCTGCCCCAAGCCGAAACCCTGTGAAATTGATGGCGTGTATGTGGCATGTCACGGGGAAGCAGGAGTAATCGACTACATCGAGAGAACAGCATCTCACTGAAGCGGATGGATGAGGCTTGTTTTAAATTCAGAATAACAATGTGTGCCAGCGGATGTTTGAGTCACAATCTTGAGGAGATCGCTACAAACGCTTGGCAGCAATTCTGCAGGGAACCTCACAGCAATAGCGAGGCAGTGGACCAGAATCTCACTCGGGGCTTTTACATCTTGTGAATGTTTAGCAGCAGGCACAGAGAGAGAGAGAGGGAGAAAACCGCTGGAAAAATATTGTTACTGAAATACTCAGAAAGCAATGCAGGCTGATTTAAACACCACGGGGAAAGGGGGGGCTGCAAGGAGGGGGTCTGAATTATTTGAAAAGCAGCAAATCTCAATCAATGATTAAGGTGCACTATGTTGAAACCACAGCTTCCTTGCAAACCAAAGATAAGGGGTGGCACGGGGGCACAGTGGTTAGCACTGCTGTCTCACGGCACCACGGGCCTGGGTTTGATTCCTGGCTTGGGCTACTGTCTGTGTGGGGTTTGCACGTTCTCTCCGTGTCTGCGTGGGTTTCCTCTGGGTGCTCCTGTTTCCTCTCGCAGTCCAAAGATGTGCGGGTTAGGTAGATAAAGGCAAATTACTGCAGACGCTGGAATCTGAAACCAAAAGAGAAAATGCTGGAAAATCTCAGCAGGTCTGGCAGCATCTGTAAGGAGGGGAGAGAGCTGACGTTTCGAGTTCAGGTGACGCTTTGACAAAGAGCCATCGGGACTCGAAACGAGAGCTCTTTCCTCTCCTTACAGATGCTGCTAGACTTGCTGAGATTTTCCAGCATTTTCTCTTTCGGTTGCAGGTTAGGTGGGTTGGCCATGCTAAACTGCCCCTAAGTGTCAGGGGGAAATGCATGGGGTTATGGGGATAGGGCCTGGGTGGGATTGTGGTCGGTGCAGACTCGATGGGCCGAATGGTCTCCTTCTGTACTGTAGGATTCTAAGATTCTTGCACATGAGGTTGAGCAGGAAGAGAACGGCCTGAGTAAACCTTGGCAATCACAACATGAGCAAAAACAGCCACAAAGAATTGCACTCGGTGCTTTTGGGAATGGACATTATTTTCAAAACCAATTATCTCACAGTCTCGACATTGTGAGGAATTCCAGCTGTTGGCATGGAGTTACGACGGGAATCACCTTTTCAGTGAAGTGAGTGAGGTGGGGTTTACACCACAGACAATGGAGCAGAAGAGAACCCAAGTGTGTTAATGCCATTGGTAAGATCTGGCAAGATGTTGAGGGGGGATTTTATCACCCTGCCCGCCACGGGAATCGGAGTGGGCGAGGGGCCCACCATGGAAAGGTCCGCTGACTCCGGGCGGGATCTTTCGATTTTGGGGCAAGCGAGGCTGTAAAATCCCACCCACCGTATTAGTTACCACCACCATGACCCCAGCAGCCTGCCTCATTGTATGTTTTTTGATTTGATTTGATTTATCATTGTCACTTGCATTGGGATGCAGTGAAAAGTATTGTTTCTCGCGTGCTATACAGACTAAGCACACCGTTCATAGAGTACATAGGGGAAAAGGAAAGGAGAGGGTGTGGAATATAGTGTTACAGTCATAGCCAGGGTGCAGAGAAAGGTATGTGGAGAGTATCACAACCCTGTATCTATCCCTTACAGTAGGTGTAAAGTGGAGTAGGTAAAGTAGGTACTAACACACTTTATAAATGAAGTTCTCCTTAACCTCTCCCAATGGATATCGAACCAACCCTAAATCTTACTAGAATACATTTCATTAGGCCCGAGGTTCGTCCTCTATTGCCTGCAGAATGGTCTATTTCCAGTCCCCTAGCCCAGGGTGCTGAGATGGATGAAGCCGGTTGGATCTGATCGAGCCAGGGATTGAACAAGTGACCACCTTGGTCTGAATGCCTCATCTTATTTATTAGTGTCACAAGTAGGTTAACATTAACACTGCAGTGAAGCTACTGTGAAAATCCTCTAGTCCCCACACTCTGGCGCCTGTCCGGGTACGCTGAGGGAGAATTTAGCACCTAACAGCACGACTTTCGGACTGTGGGAGGAAACCGGAGCACCTGGAGGGAACCCGGGCAGACATGGGGAGAATGTGCAGACTCCACACAGACAGTAGCCCAAGCCGGGAATCAAACCTTTGTGCCTGGCACTGTCAGGCAGCAGTGCTGATCGCTGTGCCACCGTGCCACCCTAAACCCATTGAGGCAATGCCAATCTCACAGAGAAAAAGAAAAGAGAATGTTGAGCTTTTAGAGAAATTTAAATCGCTGTAATGAAGAAAGTTCTCTGCTAAACACGTTATTGATTGCAATAACTTGAGTTTAAATACTATTTTCTACAGTTTGCCACCTATGTGTTATAAGCTACATTCATTTAGAAAGGTCAAGTGACCTATTAACAGTTAAGAGCTTCAGATTTACATAATTTCAATTAACTTTCCATCAGCAATGAGTTATCACACGGTTAGTCGGGAAAATGGCATTTTCGGAGCTTGCTGGGGAACACATGGAGTTGCTGAAATGAAATCGGAAAGTGCCGGAAACACTCTGCCTACCATGCAGCATCGTAATAGAATCCCTCCTGTGCAGAAAGAGGCCATTCGGCCCATCGAGTCTGCACCGACCACAATCCCGCCCAGGCCCTATCCCCGTAGCCCCATGCATTTACCCTAACTAATCCCCCTCACACTAAGGGGCAATTTAGCATGGCCAATCCACCTAACCAGCACATCTTTGGACTGTGGGAGGAAACCGGAGCACCTGGAGGAAACCCACGCAGACATGACGAGAATGTGCAAACTCCACACAGACAGTGACCCCAGGTCGGAATCGAACCTGGGTCTGTGGCGCTGTGAGGCAGCAGTGCTAACCACTGTGCCACCGTGCTGCCCATCTGTGGGGAGAGAAATGGAGTTAATGGGTGGCATTTTCCGGCTGTGCTCACCCCAAAACCGGAAAATCCCACTTGAGGTCAACGGACCTTTGCGTGAGACAGAGGGGTTTGGGTGTAAAAAGGAGGCAACAAAATTTGAAGTTGATCCTTGCCTGTGCAGTACAGGGGAAGAGCAACACTGTCAGAGGCTCAATGAGGTGTTAAACCAAAGCCTTGTCTGCCCTCGCAGGCATCTCACATCTTTTAAGATTACACTTAGCACATCAAACATTATACAAGTCCAAACGTATCCCAATACAGGCCAAAATTTTCCAGCTGCTCCCACCGGCGGGATCTTCCAGTCCCTCCAAAGGCACTCCCTCAACCCATCACCCCACCCTGGGTTCTCCGGCGGCAAAGCCTTCAAGTCAAGGAAAACGCCATTGTATTCGGTGGGGCTGGAAGATTCCTCTGGCAGCCAATGGTGGGGTACCTCCACTCTGGAAAACCCACCCCCGGGAGACTGGAAAATCAAGGCCACGGCCTTGGGTGGCATGGTGGCACTGCTGCCTCACAATGCCAGGAACCCGGATTTGATTCTGGCCTTGGGTCACTGTCTGTGTAGAGTCTGCACATTCTCCCCATGTCTGCCTGGGTTTCCTCCGGCTTCTTCCCACAGTCCAAAGATGTGCGGGTTAGGTGGATTGGCTGTGCTAAATTGCCCCTTTGTGTCGGGGACGAGGTAAGATAAATGCATGGGGTTACGGGGATAGGGCATGGGTGGGATTGTGGTCGGTGCAGACTTGATGGGCTGAATGGCCTCCTTCTGCACTGTAGTGATTCTATGGATTCCATGTTTACTCAGTGTCTAAATCCATTGAGGCACTGCGGATCCAACAGAGGAGAAAAAAAGGCCCATTTCTGACCAAAATGGATCCCTCAGTGAAAAGACCTGACCATTCTCTCATTACGGAAGACACTTGGGTGGTGGTCTTTCCCACTTCTATTTTATTATTCAGTGACAAGTTTACTTTCCAGTCAACATTATTCACAATTTAGGAACCAAACGGAAGCGACCACGGAGCGCTTAGTCACTGTCCCTGAGGCACAGATTCTCATGCTTGTAACACGTCTATTTTGCACATGATTAACTTTTACCATCTGAGGACGCCGCTTAACATTTATAACCTGCTGAACATACTTGGCACCTTTTTCCTCACAAA